>NC_044979.1:61761545-62109912 GCF_008728515.1 Papio anubis | reverse complement strand
TGTGCCTACTTCCCCTTTGCCTTGTGCCATGATTGTAAGTTTCCAGAGGCCTACCCAGTCATTTGTCCTGTACGTCCTGCAAAACTGTGCATCAGTTAAACCTATTTTCCTTATAAATTATTCAGTCTCTGGTATTTCTTTATAGCAATGTGAGAATGGATTAGTATGGAAGTTTATGTATCTCATCACAATAAAGGCCATATATGACAACCTACAGCTAACATCACACTGAACAGGGAAAAGCTTTCAGCTTTTCCACTATTATCTGGAACAAAACAAGCATGCTGACTTTCACCACTCGTATTCCAGATAGTATTGTAAGCCCTAGTCAGAGCAAATAGGCAAGAGGAAATATAAATTACATCCAAATTGAAAAGGAGGAAGTCAAACTGTCCCTGTTTGCAGATAACATTATTCAAAAAGAAATCTAGAAAGCAATTCCTTTTTTAATAGCTACCAAAAATATAAGACAGAAATAAACTTAATGAAGGAAGTGAAATATCTCTACACTGAAAACTATTATACATTGATAAAGAAAATTGAAGAAGACAAACATAAATGGAAAGATATCCTGTGTTCATGGACTAGAAAAATTAATAATGTTAAAAGGCCATACTACACAATGTTATATGCAGATTTAATGCACTGTCTATCAAAATACTAATGACATTCTTCACAGAAATAGGAAAAACAATTATAAAATTCATATGGAACTACAAAAGATCCCAAATAGCCAAAGTACTCCTGAGCAAAAAGAACAAAGCTAGCGGCATCACAATACCTGGCTTCAAAATATACTACAAAGTTATACTAACCAAAGCAGCATGGTACTGGCATAAAAAAACATAGGCCAGTAGAACAGAATACAGAGCCCAGAAACAAATTAACACAACTACAGCACACTATTTTCAAAAAAGGTGCCAAGAACACACAATGAGGGAAAAACAGTCTCATCAATAAATGGTGCAGGGAAAATTGAATACCCACACGCAGAAAAATGAGACTGCATTTCTACCACTTACTTTATGGATGGATAAACTCAAATATTAAAGACTTAAATTTAAAATCTGAAAATATAAAACTACTAGAAAAAAAAAGAAGCAAGATAAATGGTTTACCACACTGGGGTGGGCAAGAATTTTAAAAATAAGACCTCAAAAGCATAAACAATACAAGCAAAAGATAGACAAATGTATTACACCAAACTAAAAAGCTTCTTCACAACAAAGGAAACAATTAAAAATGTTGACTTGACAACCTACAGGATGCAAACTAATATTTGCAAACTATCCATCTGCAAAAGGGTTAATACTTGGAATATATGAGGAGCTTAAACAATTCAACAGCCAAAAAACCAAATAACCCAATTTTTAAAATAGACAAAAGACCTTCATACATATTTCTCTAAAGGAGACATACAAATGACCAATAGGTACATTAAAAAGTCCTCAACATCACTATTTATTAGGGAAATGCAAATCAAATTTACAGGATACCACATCGTTTTACCTTGAATGGTTATTTCAAAAAGACAAAAGAAAACAAGTGTTGGAAATGATGTGGAGAAAAAGGGACACTAATATACTGCTGGTGAGATTATAAATTAGTAAGGTCACTATTAAAACAGTATGAAGGTTTTTCAAAAAAAACTAAAAACAGAACTAACATATGATCCAGGAATACTGGGTATATATCCAAAGGAAATAAAATCAGTATATCAAAGAGCTATCTGCACTCTCATGTCTATTACAGCACTATTTACAATAAGCAAATATAGAATCAACTCAAGCATCCAACAGTGGATAAATGGATAAAGAAAATGTGGTAATTATACACAATGGAATACTATTCATCCCTACAAAAGAATGAAATCCTGTCATTTGCAACAACATGGATGGACCTAGAGGACATCATCTTAAGTGAAATAAGCCAGACACAAAAAGACAAATATGACATAATCTCACTCATATGTGAAAACTAAATAAGAATAATCATAAAGAGAGAGTTGATATCATAGAAGTAGAGAGTAGAACAATGATTACTAGAGATTGGGAAAGAGAAAGAAGGGGAGGATAGACAGAGATTGGTCAAAGGGTACAAGGTTACAATTAAATAGAAGGAATAATTCTGGTGTTCTATTGCAAAATAGGGTGATGATGGTTAATGGTAAGGTACTGTATATTACAAAATAGCTAGAAAAGAGGTTTTTCAATGTTCTCACCACAAAAAGAAATGATAAATGCATGATGTAATGGATGTGCTAAATATCCTGACTTGATTATTATGCAAAATACATATGTATTGGAACATCAGCGCATACCCCATATAAACGTATATATAAATGTATAGTTACAATGTGTCAATTTAAAAAATTCTTAACTTAAAAATTATAAGTCAGAACATGTTTCTCTTATCATCAGTAACTTCCCATGGCTTCCCATTGCTCTTGGAATAAAATCCAAATCCTTTGCCCTGGCCTAAATGCCCAACATAATCTGGCTTCCACCTACTTCTCTCTACTTCATCTCAGATGCTTTCCCTCATGTCTTCCTTTCAAACTATAGAAACTTGCCTGTTTTTTCTATTCCTTAAACTAAGTTCTCCGCTATTTAATGATTTTTAGACTTAGATGCTTTTTCTCCATTGAATACTTTTCCCCCAAGTCTTCACATATTCAACTTTTGGGTCTCAGCTCAAATGTCACCTCTTTGAAGACACCTTGCCATGCTATTCCATCAGATGTTGTTTCCTCTTGTCACTCCATCTCATTTTCCTATTTGTTTACTTCCTGGCATTTGACAAAGTCTGTAAGTTTACTGTTAGTTGTGTATTTACATGTGGTTAACAATTCTTATTCTAAAGAATGTAAGCTCCACTAGGAAAGAACTTTCACCAAATACTTTACTGCTATTTCCACCCCTAAGATGTCCATTTCTATGAAAAACTTGGAAGAAACTGTTGAACATTCTTTTATAAATTCTGGCTCTGTGCCCAAACCCCTTATCCTCAATCTGTACTCCTGTTTACACATCTGTAAAGAATGTGTGAATCCAAATGTCATTCTTTGCTGGATATGGGTTACCATAATAGGGTCACATCCAAGGATAATAAAAGTAGAACACTCTTATGGGTATAGGGAGGGGGAGTGGATAGAGGAATTTGCCTAAAAAGTTATTTCATACTAAAAAAATATGTTAACCCCTTTGATTGTAATCATTTTATACTGTTCACAGTACAGCTACCACAATGGCCTATTAGAGAGTTTTAATTGCTGAACAGGATAATGTAAGAGGAGATGTTTCTTTGGGAAAAGTTTCTGGAGATGAGACTTTAACTGTTTTGAAGATGGGGAAAGGCATGCTATACTGTGAAAAGCATGGTTAGAATTCAGCCACTACCAGACTTGTCCATGCCAGTATAGTATTTCGCCTGCATTTGTGGAGCAGCTTCTAACTGGTCTTCCTACTTCCATTTTTGCTCACTAGAATCTATGCACAACAGCCAGAGTGATCACATACAAATTTATGTCAAACCGTAACACTTCTTTGCTTTAAACTCTCCAGTAGATTTCCATCTCACCCAGGGGAAAGTCTTTACAATTTACTAGCTTCTGTGTGTCTGTAGCTCCTCAACGTCTTTCTCACGTCATCTCCCATGGCTTCTACCACTTGCTTTGTCTCTCCTAGCGACACTGGCCTCCATGTTCCTCTGTATCAACAAGGCAGCCCCAATTCAGGTCTTGCAAGTTTGCTTTCTTTGGCCTGAATTATCTGTCTCCAATTATATGCATGGCTTGCCCACACATATCCTTCAAATCTTTGCCTAAATGCCCTCTTGGTGCAGTCTTCCCTTCCATTTAAAACTGGAATCCTTGCATTTCCATGAGGCTAGAGATTCTTCATTAATTCATTTATTAATTCAGGAAACTGATGACTTACTATCTCTAGGAACTGGGGATAAAACATAAAAATCCCTGCCTTCATGGAACTCACGTTCTAAGGCATAGAGATGAAGAGATTTTTGTTTTAAGTGTGTGTGTGAGGAGGTGGTTGTGGGGAGAGACAGAGAAAATTGGGGAGACAAAAAAAGGAGGGAAAAAGAGTGGAGGTGCTAAAAGTGAATGTGGAGGTTGTAATTTTATATAGGAAGGAGTCTTTTAGCCAAGACTTCTTATATTAGTATTCATTACCAATATAATGAGAAAAAAAAGAATTATACAATTAAACATATTTTTTACAATTGAGTTAACACCTAGGTGGGTTTTACAACCTCCTAAATTATCATTGTGTATTAATGTATACTTATTTTAATGAGAAGCTCTATATAGTTTTAAATGTGCAGACTCTGTATCCCAACTGACTGGTTTAGAATTTCGTCTCCTAAATTACTAGCTGTGTGACCTTAACACACTCTACTTCATTTCCTCATCTGAAAATAGTAGTATCCACTGGATTTTTAAAAACTTCTTAATTTTTGAAATAATTTTAGACCACAGATAAAATTACATTAGTAGTAGAGAAAGACCTTGTATACTCTTTACTGAGTTTCCTCTACTGTTAAAATATACATAACCATTGTGTTTATTAAAACTAGGAAGTGAACATTGATATATTATTATTTACTAAAGTACATATCTTATTCAAATTTCATCATTTTTTCCACTAATATCCATTTACTCATCCAACATCCACCCACGATCCCACATTGGATATAGTTTTCATGTTTCCTTAGTCTATTTCAATCTGCAATATTCTTCAGTATTTAATTGTCTTTTCTGATCATGCCACTTTGGAAAAGCATTGGTCAGATATTTTGCAGAATGTCAGTCAATTTGGGTATATATGATGATTTCCCATGATTAGATTGAGGGTACTTCTTATGGATAGAGTGCAAAAATAATGTACCCTTCTCACTGTATTATATTAGGCAGTAAATTAGGCAGTAGTGCATGATGTTAATATGTCATGTGATGTTAGCCTTGAACATTTAGTTAACCACTTGCTTTGTCTGCCCATAGCCACACTGGCCTCCATATTCCTCTGTATCAAGAAGGAAGCCTGCTGACTCAGGCCTTTTGAATTTGCTTTTTAAAGTCATATCTATTGAGGTTCCCTACTTTAAAGCTGCCTTCATGGAACTCACATTCATGGAACTCTTTTCCAATTTATAATAAATATTTTGAGGGAGATACATTGAGAATATGCAAATATCCTACTTCTTAATCTTTCACCCACTACTTTTACCATTTATTGGTAATCTGGTCTGCATTACTATGATAGTACTCTAATGATGACTTTTCTATTTGATGGGGTTGTTCACTAGCTTAAATAAGCTAAATAATGTAAACACAAAGTTCTTATTTCATGTTAAATATTTGTTTTTAATTAATGAATATTAATAATGGCTACTATTTATTTAGAGTTTACTATGTGCCAAGTGCTGTACTACACATTTTATTAGTAGGACTTTGTTTAATCATCACAACAACTTTGTGAGGAAGGTACCATTGGTAACCAAACTGTATACAGGAAGAAAATGAGGCATAGACTAGTTTTAGCAATAAAACCAAGGAAAGTCTTTTACTCACTGAAATGAAAGGACATTTTTGGGAAATCTTCTATGCAGTCTGGATCTCAGAACAAAAGGACATTGAGAAACACACATTATTGCTGTAGTGTTCTTGCCAAAAATGCATAATGTAAATCTAATCATAAGAAGACACCAGACTAACACAAATTAAGCAATAATCTGAAAAATAACTGACCAACCCGCTTCAAAAGACACAAATAGCTTTTATACAACCTTTTCACATCCAGTGTCCTATATTTGTTTCTAATGGTGCATAATCAGGAAGTCTACAAAGCCTACAAAAGGGAGGTGTTTCTGCCCTTTGGAATTTCAAATTTAAAAAGTCCAAATAGCATTAATAAGCATGCAATTTTATTTATTCATTGGAGTAAATAAAACAGTTCAATTTTGAGAGAGAAATTAGATACTTTGAAAGGCAAATATTAAATTTAAAGAAGACTTATTGGGCAATACAAACTTTTCTTAGAATGACTGATGGTCCCTTAGAGATAAGTATGATAACCATAGAAATCTTAGTGAGATATAGTTTATGTAACTATTAAAATCTAACCCCTACCTTGTATGTTCTCCATAGTCAATCCCTACCTTTCACTTTATGCAAGTAAGAGGCAGCAAAGGGTATGACTCTGGGAAGGGTGGGGAAGATACGCTTGTCACAATTCTGGGTCATAAAAGCAATTATAATTTTCTGATTTGGGCTACATCAAAAATGCTCCTTTGTCAAAATGGATGCATTAAAATGACTCATGTACTCAGACTTATAATTTCCTCCCCTTGTCCTCTTTCTGCAACTGCTGCCAGCTCCTATTCTGTCTACTTGCTTATCTATGATTTTAAGTTACTGGGGAGACTGTGACCTTAAATGAGTTGATGTTATTCTGTTTTGTTAGTGGACAATTCTATTTATTAAATGTTATTTGAAAAAGGAGAAATGAGAGATGAAAGAAAAGACCATACTTTCCCAGGTTTAAAATGTATGATGAAAAATTGCAGTCCTTAGAGCTTCAAAGCTTTTTAAAAAATAATTCTAGTTCAACCGTTGTGGAAAACAGTGTGGCGATTCCTCAAGGATTTAGAACTAGAAATACCATTTGACTCAGTCATCCCATTACTGAGTATATACCCAAAGGATTATAAATCATGCTGCTATAAAGACACATGCACACGTATGTTTATTGTGGCACTATTCACAATAGCAAAGACTTGGAATCAACCCAAATGTCCATCAGTGACAGACTGGATTAAGAAAATGTGGGACACATACACCATGGAATACTATGCAGCCATAAAAAAGGATGAGTTCGTGTCCTTTGTAGGGACATGGATGTAGCTGGAAACCATCATTCTCAGCAAACTGTCGCAAGAACAGAAAACCAAATACCACATGTTCTCACTCATAGATGGGAATTGAACAATGAGATCACTTGGACACAGGAAGGGGAACATCACACACCGGGGCCTATTGTGGGGAGGGGGGAGGTGAGAGGGATAGCATTAGGAAATATACCTAATGTAAATGATGAGTTAATGGGTGCAGCACATCAACATGGCACATGTATACATATGTAACAAACCTGCACGTTGTGCACATGTACCCTAGAACTTAAAGTATATTTTTAAAAATGTAAAATAATAATAATAATAATTCTATAGTCATTCTGAAATAAAGTCTTTTTCTGAAGTTCTAGTCACCCTAGTGGCTTTGTTTTTCAAAAGTGAGCGAGAGAGAGACTGCCTATTGAGTAAAAAGTATAAATTTTAACCTACAAATGCTGAAATTCCATGGATATTTATTTTATTTAAGTAAACTTAAAGCTGACAGAGCTCCCATTCTTCTAGGCTGGTGCAACAGTCAGTTTTAGTCCTTGTTGAGATTCAGTACTCCTTGTGTTTGCAACCATTCAATATCTTGTGCAGCAATAAGGGAGGTCACTCGTCTTTCTGGTTTCAATATGTGTCTTTGTTCTCGTCTGCATATAGCCTGAAGTCTGGAGACTTTCCAGCTCTCAGGTCTCATGAAGTGTATGGCTCTTTGGAGAGTCTAAACACCACTATACATAGCATAGCGCCTCTGCAAACACTATGTCCTTTATATAACTATCTGTTCTCATGTCTTAGTTGTTCATCTCTCTCTTTTTTGCTTCTTTACTCCTTCTGCCCCTGGATTTCTACATAGCTTCTTCTTTCTACCATGGAAAAGTTCCTGTGGCAAGAAAATACTTAAGTGTTTATTCTCCTACTTAACGTGAAAGAGCAGAGAAAAATGGGGGAAAAAAAACCCACACAAATAACACTCTTAAAAATTATCTTTTCACATTTGCTTTGAAAGATAAGGAAAAGGGTGGATATGCCTTCAATTTTTATGTTTGGAGTACTTAGATGCACTTAGAATGAAAATTCTAAGACAATTGGCACATATCTGGCGTGGGCAAGAAGTGTAGCCATCTATTGACATACTTAGCAAAGCAGAGTGAGAGGGTTTGAGGAGGTATAGTAAAATTTGGGCATTTTGAACTTACAGTGCTGGAGCAACATTATTGTGCCTTGTCCAGCAGAGAGGTGAGTATAAAGTTCACAGAAACAGTGAAGAATGAAGACAAAATTATAGTAACTGAACAGTGCATATGTGGTACTTAAGTCCAAAAAAAAAAAAAAAAAGCATGATTTGTACCACACAAAGATAGTATGGGAATTACCCCCAGAATTTATCAGAGGAAATGTATTATAATTCAGTTTCACCTAGAATCTAGTTTTGTTATAGGTAACCTGTTGTTACTCATTCATTCATTCAACTATTCCTACATTCAGAAAATATTTACCAAATATCTATTATGTGTGAGCCAATATGCTGAGGATTAGAGATAAATCCCTAATTTATATTCCAGTTTGGAAGACAAAAATAAGTCAAACAAATACTATATCAGATGTAGATAAGTGATGTGAAGAAAAACAAAGCAATGAGGATAATAGGAAATGCTAAGGTGGGTAGGAATTAACATTTTAAAGAGACTGTTCACATAAATTCTCACTGAAAAGGTGATGCTGATGCTAACTACTGATGAGCAAAGATATAAAGGGAGCTATATACTTACAGGAAGGAAAAGTATTCCAGGCAGAGAGAATGGCATGTGCAAAGGCCCTGAGGCATAAGCATAGATGGTATGTTTGAAGAAGAATACATTGGCCAATGTGGCTGGAAGGACGTGAGCAAAGAAGAGAGCACTAGAAGTAAAAGTGGGTGGGTTTAAGATCACATGGAGCTTTGTAGAATTTGCAAAATCTTTGGTTTTTCCTTTGATTGAGATGGGAAGCCATTGGATGAATTTGAGGCAGAGGAACTAACATGATCTGATAGCATCACACTGCTTACTTATTGTGTAGAGACTAGATACACTAAACCTGAGCAAAAGTGGAAGCTGGCAGACCAGATGGAAGCTATTGAAATTATTCAAGTGGGGTTAAACAGT
The DNA here is from genome assembly GCF_008728515.1 of Papio anubis. Taxonomy (NCBI): domain Eukaryota; kingdom Metazoa; phylum Chordata; class Mammalia; order Primates; family Cercopithecidae; genus Papio; species Papio anubis. The sequence continues at coordinate 62,100,856 of NC_044979.1, read as the reverse complement.
CAAATACCAGTGTCAGAGATGAGACATGTTTGGATTCCAGATAAATTTTGAAGTTGGAGACAATAGGATTTCCCACTGGCTTAGCTATTTTGTATAAGAGAAAGACAAGTTAAAATGATCCCAATATATTAATATCTAGCTTTAACGATGAGAGAGGTGAAATTACTATTAAATGATATGTGGAAATGGAATAGCAGGTTTTGGGTCGGAATTGGAAATCAGTGTTGATTTTGGACATGTTAATTTTTATATGAGTATTAAATATCATACAGGCTGGGCATTTAAATCTGAATGAGAGCATCAATTCAGCTATAAAGAGGAACAGAGAAACGGGCTGTAGTTGGAGGGAGAAATAAGGTCAAGGGAAAATTTAAAAAAACATACTGGGACTGGAAACACGCTTGTCTGTTGATGGCAAAGATACTCTAGAGAGAGAAAATTTGATGATATTGGATCTTTGATTTAAGCTATTAGATCTCAGAACTAGGTTAGCCACTGATGAATATTTATGAGTTTTTCTTATGAAAAGTAATTTATTGGATTAAAAAAACACACGGAATATAGGACATTTTTGTAAGCATATTGCAAAAGGTATTAAAACATATTTACTTGATAAGATAAATAATATTTCAATCTAGCACATGATGTTTGCCAAATTATTGAATCAGAGAGGTAGAGTGAGCACGAATGATTTCATGGAGGATGTGCATTTGAGAAGGTCCATGAAACTTGGGCAGGATTTGAATAGACTGGAATGGGGTGCGAATACAAATGCTAGGGAATGTCTGAACATCACAGAGAGGTAATATGAGATATATCTTGGAAGGGAAAAGGAGGTTCATGTGAGGGGCAAGGGGAAAATAATTAGGAAGGGTGTATTTGTGCTAGAGATTGTAGGGTATATAACTTTTAAGCTGGCAGTAAAGGAAGGTATCTCAAGTGACTCACATACTCTGGCCTGGGCCAGATTTTTTTCTGAAACAAGTTAAAAATGTATTCTGGGCCTGAAAGGTTGAATAGGTTTTTACATTAGTATCAAATTTATGGTCAGACGCAAGGCATGTTAATCTTTTAGAATATCTTTAAGGGGTTTCAAAATATTGCTAACTTCTTCTAAAAGTTAGTAAGACCTGTAGAATTTATGAGCTCCATCGACAGAGCCTTATAAAAGAAGAGTAACTAATGTTAGTTCTTGACCTCAAAGAGATTTCTAGAAATAGAAATAGTTACATGGAAAGCAAGTTGACATGTGACATTTGTTAGAAATTATTTTGAAAGCAAATATTCTTTGTAGGTAAAGGAATATATTCACTACAGAAAACCTCCAGACACTAAGTTAGGAGGAAGTTTTTTTTTTTTTCCTTTATATTGTCATCACTATTATCCGACCTACATGATTGTTAATTGCAACTCTGACACATACAGGAGCAGAGGAAGTTCAACCTGTCACTACTTATAATTCAGGCACACAAACCAATGTACTCAAAGGAAAATCAATAATAGGAATTAATGGAGATGCAAAGAAGAAAATGTGGCTGACGTCTATAATATATTGTGTATCTTGTCCTCTATCTTTTAAAAATGTAGTTCAGCGGACAGGACTAAAATCAATTATGAAATTTGTAAGTCCTTGCTAGATATTTCTAATTGGTAGAAAGATTGCATCCTTCCTTGGTGAGAAGCGGAGATTGTAGAACAGTCAAATACATAATGACTACAGAAGACAGGCTATGAACATAAATTAAGAAGCCAGGTGGGTGCAGGTTTAAAGGGGAAGGCTGCTACCCAACTGCAGTAGGTTGTTGCCAAGTTATAATGTACTCAGTGTTTCAGATTTCATTTTTCCTAAGAAATAAGAAATCTATAATTTGTAATGGGCAATCTCCCAATTTAAAAATATAACACATGAAAAAATACTGTGTGGGGAGGACAAAACACGTCCATGGAACACGTTAAGTCCCCTGGCACTTGGCTTCTCATCTCTAGTCACTTCTGAGGGGGAAATGGACATGTGATCACCATATTATCCTGACCTATACCTGAATAAGGATTTCTAAAACTTCCCAAACATTTTTGCCTAAATCGAATTCTCAAGATGCATTTTTCTCCCTTTATTAAACTCAAAGATTTGTTCCCGTCCTGTTTTTGTTTGTTTTACATTTAAATTTAATTGTGTTATAATATTGGCTCTGCATGTGATAATCAATGTTTTGGGAACAAATTACAGTACAGCATTGTCAGAAAAATAATAGATGATAAAAAGAAGTTGTGAAATATTTTAATAGCATGTCTTCATGCCTAAAGTGACATTGACATTTATCAGAGTAGCACAAAAATTTCTAGCTTTTAAAACATTGTTAAATTCTCTTCTATATTTGGCCTTGCTCATCACTCTGTCTTATAATATGCTCAGCAGAATAAGGACCAGCTTCAGACTCAAATAGGGAATTCCAGTTACAACTCCAGTATAACCAAATATATGCCCAGTCTAAATGCCCATATCCACTAAGCCAATAGCATACAGGGGAAAAAAGAGTTACAGAATATTGTTTCTGTCTCCTAATCAGCTTGTGTATGCCATGGATTGAAAAAGCATGTTAAAGCACCACTTCCCGGGTACTTAAGTTAGAAACTACAGTCTGTTTATCCAGTCTAAGGCCTCTAAAATCAGAATATATAACATCTACGTTTCCATCAATCCTTCTCCTTACCCATTCTCACTGATCTAGTTTAGAGTTTATTCTTTTCACTATTTATTTCAAACTGTAAGGTGCACATGAATCACCAGGGGGTATTGTTAAAATGCAGACTCTGAAGCAGTAGGTCTTGGGTCAGGTTTGAGAGTCTGTTTTCCTACAAACTCTTAGATGCTTATGTGGAAGGTCCAAGAACCCTACTCTTCCCAGAAATATGGAATTTTTTTAAAAACATCTGTCTCCCCGACTAGAATATAAATTCTAAGCACAGAAATTAGGTCTCTATTGTATCCCACTATACCTCTAGCATCAGCACATAGTAGGTGGTTTAAATAGTTGCTAAATGAAGAAATTCTGCTCCGCTGAACAAAACTAGGAGATCATCACTAACTGGCAAGGGAGATGGGCAAGCAGTCAAGAGACAGAGTTCCAAATCTTGCTACTTGGCCACCTAAAGTGAATTGGTGAGCTGTAAAGTATGGCCATGTTTTCGGCAGTAGATGGCCCATCTTTCCTCAGTATGTCTGCTTCTTGGCCACCTAAAGCCAACTGGTAAGCTATAAGGTACAACCATGTTTCTCACAGTAGATGGCCCATCTTTCCTCAGATTGTCTTTCAGAATGGAATGAAAATACAAATGCCTAGAAAGGAACTATATTCATCACTTCAGAAAGAGCCTTCCTTCTGTGGAAAATCTCTGGAACAGCTTCTCTTTGAGTCTTTTACTATCTATGATTAAAAATAGCCACCACTTCTAGCCAAGAATTGCAAGAAAATCAATAAGACCATGATGATCTATCTTGGAGTGTCATTTATTAGATTGATACAATTACTTTTCTTCTATGAAGGGCTCAGCTTTTGAATCTGTGATTGGTACGTCTTTGGTCTTATGAGATGAATGATGAGATAAAATGTGTGAAAAATTAAACTTCTATAGTGGCAAGTGTAAGTGACTCAAGAGTTATGCTGGAGAATGGATCATTGCTTCACTTCTACAGTTTAAAAATTTATAAAACCAACCATGGTTACTGCAGTATTATATGGCCATCAGGTTTCAAAAGTTTGAGACTCCTGCAATGAAGGCCATTAGAAAACATGGAATATTATTATTACAGACAAGTTATGGACCATCTTGCCAACAGCTGACACTGATCTTTCTATGTGAGCAGTAAGTTGAGTGGGGAAAGACATGGGAAGCCTCAGGCAGAATTATACAAAATATCTTCCATCCTTGTGGCTTACTCATCAATAATTAACCTGGCAAACCTAGAACTTGGTTGGAATAAAATTAAACATTCCCCAAATGGCTCCTGAAATGGTGAATGATAAAATTATTGCTCTATGATTTGAGGTAAAGATATCTAACCCTAAGTGCAAATAAAACATGGAAAGTTGATAATAATATTTTTAGTGAATAATATTATGAAATTAGAATAGTGAGAAGTTTTGTTATTGCGTTTTTTTCAACATCTGTATTAGCCCATTCTTAGCAGCTATAAGGAAATACCCAAGACTGGGTAATTTATAAAGGAGAGCAGTTTAATTTATTCACAGTTCCTCAGGGGTGGGGAGGCTTCAGGAAACGTACAGTCATGGTGGAAGGGGAAGCAAACATGACCTTTTTCACAGGGCTGCAGCAAGAAGAAATGCAGGGCAAAGCAGGGGAAAGCCCCTTATAAAACCATCAGATCTTGCGAGAATTCACTCACTCTAACAAGAACAGCATGGAGGTAACTGTCTCTAAGATTGAATTACCTCCCACCAGGTCCCTCCCATGACGTGTGAGGATTATGGGAACTATATTTCAGGATGATATTTGAGTAGGGACAGAGCCAAACCATATTACTATCCTTATTTTTTATTCTTCTTTTTGACTGCATGGAATATTTCTCAAATAAAGTACTATGTGTCATTTTCCAATTCTTATTATATGTTTTAGTCAGCCTGTTACAAATGTATATAGATTTCCAATATACTTAATGCACTATCAAGCCCTAAAAGTGGCCACAAGAAGTACTGTCCCATGGATCTATACATTCTTTAGCAGGACTATCTTTTCCTATTAGAAATTGGAGGCATTTTAATAAAAGGGAGAAAGGAGTAGGTTTTAGATTCTTGTTAAGCTAAGTTTGAGTTCTCTCTTGTTTGAGTTGAGTTCTCTCTTGTTATTTACTGGTTAAATGAACTAAATAAATTTAAATAAATTTTCTGAATCTCAACTTTTTAATTTTTAAAATGGACAGAACAATAGTTACATGACAAGATTGTCGAAAGAACTGAGATAAAATTGATAAAATACTTAACAGTGGGTCTTGTAATATATTAAATGTAATACAATATGTATAGGTTAAAATTGTATCATTATAAAAGATAATTCCTTAATCATTACAAAAGAATTCCTTTATTTTCCCTTTATAGATGTCCTCTACAAAATAACCTATTGCATTTTTTTGCATTACTTACACTTTTAACCTAAAGACTGGTCACTAAGCAATGCATTTAATGTCTGTTGATTTGAGCATTCACTATGTGCACTAGGTAGTGATGGTATTGCAAAAGAAACAGCAATATTTTGCATCGTTCTAAGAAATTAGTACTGAAAACAATGAAGGAAATAAAGCAACATGATCTGTAAATAAATATCAAATAAATAATAATATTCTCAAACAATAATTGAAAATAATACTGGCTTCAGACTAGAGAAAGGTCTGACTATGGCGAATGGGCCTTGAGCCTGGCCATGAAAAATGCACAGATGGATAGAGCAAAGGGGACAATCCTGCCAAGTTGATGAAGAGCAGAACTAAAGAAGAGGTTCGCATGGTATGTTTTGAGGTCAATGAGTGTATTAGTCTGTTTTCACGCTACTGATAAAAACATACCTGAAAGATTATTAGGTTGAAATTAACACATGAGAAAATTATGGGGCCTTCTGAAGACCATAATAAACCTATATTTTAGTACATAAAATAATGACTAAAACATATACGTCAGATGTCTTTTTTCTCTCAGTTCCTGTGTATGTACACGATATCTATATTGCATATATTTTTAACGTGTATTTACATGGATATAAAGCCCTGCACTCTTTCCGTGCCTTGAACTCCCACCCTATCCTTTCTCAATAAACCATGCATATATTATTAGTCAAAGTTCTCCAGGGAAACAGAATCAATAGGATGGAGAGATATATACCTATACCTATCTATCTATCATCTATCTGTCTATATATTTGGATATGTAGGTATATGGATATATTTTTTATTATATGTATTATATATATACACACACACATATATATATGTGTATACACACATTATAAAATAAGAAAATGACTCACATAATTATGGTGGCTGAAGTCTTACGATCTGCCATCTGCAAACTGGAGACCCAGGAAAGCTGGTGATATCATTCAATTGGAGCATGAAGGCCTGAGAATCCGGGGGTTGGGTGATCAATGATGTAAATCTAAGTCTAAGGGCAGAAGACTGATGTTAGCTCAAGCAGTCAAGCAGAAAGGAAAAAAAAATCTCCCCCTCTTCTGCTTTTTGTCCCATTCATGCCCTCAATAGGATGGATGATGCTCACCCACATTGGGGAGGGCAATCTGCTAAATCCACAGATTCAAATGCTAATCTCATTTGGAATAATTCTCACAGACACACCCAAAAACAATGTTCAGCCAAATGTCTGGCACTCCATAACCCAGTTAAACTGACACATAAAATTAACCATCACAATGTACAAACACTTAAGCAACATAGACATTCTTGCCTTTGCATGAGAGAGACGAGGCAGGGTTTTACAGTGCACAGTCCACAGGAAACATCTTGCAGCCTCACTGACATGTTGGTCCTGCAAAGTCCCATAGGTCATATTGCCAATGGAGCTAGCAGTGGGAACATTTCTCTTTCACCTTTCAAAAATAAGTGGCATCAAGTCCCCTCCTTCTCTTACAGATTTCTCTACTTTTGTCCTCCAATTCATGCTACTCTACTAATACAAGTTGTTTTATCTTTATTCTGCAGAACACTTAAATAAGCCCATGCTGTTTTAAAAATATCTGAACTCCAGGCCAGGTGCTGTGGCTCACATCTGTAATCTCAGCACTTTGGGAGGCCAAGGTGGCAGATCTCCTGAGGTTAGGAGTTTGAGACCAGACTGACCAACATAGAGAAATCCTGTCTCTACTAAAAATACAAAATTAGCCAGGTGTGGTGGTGCATGCCTGTAATTTCAGCTACTTGGGAGGCTGAGGCAGGAGAATCGCTTGAACCTGGGAGGTGGATGTTGCCGTGAGCCAAGATTGTGCCATTGCATTCCAGCCTGGGCAACGAGAGCAAAACTCCAACCCCCCATGCCACCCCCACAAATTAAAAAACAATATGTGTGTGTGTATATATATATCTGAACTCCAATCCATCACCAGGCTCAGAAAAACTGAGAATCTCCTAGTTGATTTGATCTCAACTCCTTTAGAGGTTAATGTGACTATTAACAGATTTTCCTGGATAAATACTAAAAGTACTATTATATAACACACAGTATATTATATTAACTTTGTAAAATTCGACAAATAATTTTGAATTTCTGACCCCAAGGGTTTTATCCAGGCAGGGCATGTAGACCTATAATCTAATCCTCTTGAGTAGGACCTTGAGACTGTCACCTGACTCCAAACAATTTCTCAAATAAATACATTAGTGTTCCTCAGAAAATTCTTATAAGTAAATCTTCCTTTTTCTCTTTCTTTCTTTCTTTCTTTCTTTCTTTCTTTCTTTCTTTCTTTCTTTCTTTGAGACGGAGTCTTGCTCTGTTCACAGGCTGGAGTGCAGTGGCGTGATCTTGGCTCACAGCAACCTCCACCTCCCGGGTTTAAGCGATTCTCCTGCCTCAGTCTCCTGAGTAGGTGGGACTACAGACGCCTGCCACCATGCCCGGCTAATTTTTTGTATTTTAGTAGAGACAGGGTCTCATCATATTGGCCAGGATGGTCATGATCTCTTGACCTCATGATCTGCCTGCCTCGGCCTCCCAAAGTGCTGGGATGACAGGTGTGAGCCACCATGCCCTCCCAAGTCTTCCGTTTCCTATATAACTTTACGTCTGGGTAATGCTACATCATTTAAAAATTGTCTTCACATATATTTTCTTGTATGAACCTTTCATGAAACACACATATAAGTATTTAAGATAATTGCGTTCTTTTCCACTTTATAGTTTAGCAGGGTGGTATTTAGAAATTTTGAACAAACAACTCAAGTGCAGCTGGAGAGTAAGTGAGAAAATTCACTAAAAGAGTGAAAGGAAACTTTGAAGGCTTATGTATAATCATAATGTGCAAAACCTGGAATATCAGTTTTATAGCTTAACTAATCCCCCCAAAAATCTTATTGACTTAAAAAAGCATCTCACGATTATCATGATTATTGTTAATTCTCTAATTCTTTCAGTTGATTGTGCAGTTCTTCTGCTGGTCTCACTGGGTTCATTGATGTGATTGCAGCCAGTAGGTAGCTCAGCTGGGGTAGGTTGTGCTAAGGGAACTCACTAAAGCCTCAGCTGAGACGGATAAAGCCAGGGCAGCTAGGATCCTCTCTCCATGTGTCTCACCTCCGTGGCTTCTTCAGAGCATGGAAAACTCAGTAATTTCCCAGGCTAGCCTGGTAACCATATACCACATTCTGATAATATATTTCTAGTTTACAAGTGCATTCACAACTTTTTCTAATTTAATTGTCACAAGCCTGAGAGGTAGTAATGTTAGTAGTATTATTTTCTCTGCTCTTACAGTTGAGGAACCTCAACATCTGAAAAGCCAATGACTTACTAATCCAAATAGCTATTTGAATGCAGAGCTAGGATTTAAAATCAGACAACGTCAACAGAAAAATCCTGAAGAATAAGACATGCACACATGTGCCCATTCTCCAAAGAGTAGGTTCTAAATTCTAAAGTCCATTTATAAAATGATTGAATAAATAATGCTGCTCATCTAAGTTATAACTTCATGTCTTAATATTTTTTCAATTTACAAGTATTGTAAAGTGACAAAACTAACTGTATTACTTAATATTTTATACATTAAGGAACACATTCTAAATATGACTTTTTCTTTTATTTAAATTACAGATACACTTTGGACTAAGTATAAAAGAAAAAAATTGATGTTTCATATATTAAGAATTCAAAACTAAATTTATCAAACTTTTCACTAAAATACTTCTCATGATTTTTCTCTCAAAATTGAGAAGCCAGTTTATAATCAGTTGTAATCTCACTTGAATTTCTTCCACTCTAGCTGTAAATCCCACTTTAAAGTAGAGCTAACAAAAATGGCTGAAACCAGCAATTCAGAAGCAATTCAGCCTTAACAAAAAATGAAGCGTTGGACCTTAAGCCACTGCAGGTTCTTGCTCCATTCAATGAACACAATCCTCTCTCACCTTCTACTAGAGAAGGAATATTAATAAAAGACCTTCATATGCATCTATATAAATATTACAAGCCATATTGTCTATAGTTATACAAGCATGTAAATTCATACATACACAAAAATGCGTGGACTTTTAAACATACAAAGGATGAGAATAGCTTCAGTTTTATCACTCATTACATCACACACAAAAGCAGTTATGGTATTAATATACACTATGTCAGGTTTTTTTTGGCATTTGTTACAAAAGATGTTAGCATTTGGTTCCCTCATAAGAGACTGCGTTCTTTTTGTTGTTATTTTTTTAAAATCAGTTGTAATTTTTGGTGCTTTTATACTGGAAACTACAAATTCACTTTGGAAGGTACAAGATTGAACTACGTAATGATTATTGCAAAAATCTGGACTTACTTTCTGAGCAACTTATTCATTTCTGTTTGATTTATTTATTCGTTATTGTTCCCTAACCTCAACAGCTAAGACATTAAGTTCACATTCTGAGGAAAGGTAGGTAACAACATTGAGGCTGCAGATTCAGTGCTGAACAGTCCCGTCTAAGAAATGTAACAGCAAGAAAAGCGTAGGAGTGATAGTCGAGAGTGGGTCTGAAAAAGTGGTTATTATGATAATGTGCTGCTAACCAATTGTGTGACTATAACTTAACAGTCACCCATTAAATTAACTTTTTGGGGTTCTTCTGTCCACATTTGTTAAAAAAGGGGTGGGGGAATAAAATCATGTTTTCAAAATTTCATACTAAAACATTTTAATATTTTTACAATCTGGATATTACTGCAGAACCCCACGTCCACAACTTCCCGTAAACTTTTATTATTGTGTAGTCCCTCCCTTTAGAGAACAAGTTATAAGCACTCAAAACCTTAGCTGCTTACTAATATTGTATCATTTAAAATAATCTAATTAACAATCGAATTGTTCTGTGAAAGTTCTAAATGAAAAGGGCCATTCTTAGCTCCCTTGGGAAATGTGCCTTAAAGGTATCAGGGTCTCTCTTGCTACTCTTCAGTTACTCGAACCCTTTCCTAGAATGTTTTAAAACCTTCTTTTAAAGAAAATAAATGAAACTACAAATCCCAAGAGCCAAAGCTGAAAACAGACATTTCCTCTCCTGCTCCTCCCGCCCCCTTTAAATCTAGGAGTCTAGAAAGCTAAAACTCAAGTTGAGGCATCCTGAAATATGCCTGAAAGAAACGTCGCCTGTTTCTTCCGTTTTTAGCCAAGGGTTCACTGGGCTCCTTTAAATCGGTGCTGAGAGCGAGGAAGGATCCGGAGCCACGTAGGATGGGGTGGGCGTGGGCCGCGGGCATCACCTGTTCCGAGAGGCGCCTGCGCACTGCGAGGGCGCGGGCGAGGAGGCGGTGCGCGGTGGGAGGGGCGGACGGCGCCCGGCTGGCACCGCTCAGATCTGCTTCTCCCCGGCTCCGGGCGCCGAGGCGGCGTCCAGGAGGCGTCTTCTGCAAAGGTTGCCTGGCGCTGTCCAACATGGAGGAGGCACCGGCAGCGGGCGTTACCTGCGAGCAGGACTAACTCCCTCCTGGCGTTCCGGGAGGCAGTGCCTGGTCCGGAGTCCGGGGACTCGACTGCCTGCACGCCCCGAGGCGGACCCCGGCTCTGTCTGCTCCCCTGGCCGCGGGCTTCTCGACTAGGACGCGGCGCGAGGAGGGAGCGCGGCGGCCCCGAGTCTCCCTGAGCCATGGGCAACGAGGCGAGCTTGGAAGGGGAAGGGCTCCCGGAAGGGCTGGCGGCGGCCGCAGCGGCCGGAGGAGGGGCTAGCGGGGCGGGGAGCCCCTCGCACACCGCGATACCGGCCGGCATGGAAGCGGATTTGAGCCAGCTGAGCGAAGAGGAGAGGAGACAGATCGCCGCTGTCATGTCAAGGGCGCAGGGGCTGCCCAAGGGAAGCGTCCCCCCGGCCGCTGCGGAGTCGCCTTCCATGCACAGGCATGCACAGCATGATGTATATGTCCGGGCATATATGTACAGCTTCCCGTGCACATATGTGCCAGCCCGTATGTGCCAGCACGGCGGTACATATATGTCGCCTCCCGTTCATTTTATTCTCCCCAATGGGGTGGTGATAAAGATATCCTAAGCCTTTTGATGGGCGGAATAAAAATGATGCATTGTAGAGTTTCTGGTGGGATAGTCAAGGGTTACATTCTTGGAACTGTGATTTTAGGTTGTGATTTTTGGCCTTTTGGAGCCCTTTCCCTCTAGGATGGCGTGGAGGGACGCCCTCCAGTGTTTTACTAATCTGGAAGTCTTCCATTAATACAACACGGACGTGTTGGGAAATAGATGGAGCTGGGTGTTTACCCGTCTCTATTTAAACCTCTTGGCCATTGCGGGGTCTTTTTCTCTGTGAATGATGTCTAAATATTTCTGTAACAATACTTTAATCCCATTGTAGGTGATTTGTCCTCTCTCGCCACCCCACCCCCAGAGGAGAGCAGAAGCTGTTTAGGTAGAAGGAATATAATGAATATACCTTTTATATTAATTGAGGAACCCTAAAATATGTGTGGCATTAAACAGATGGTTTGGTCACAGCAGAGCAGGTGCTGTACATGTATTTCTAAATTAGCATATGCTATTTTAAGCCACTGCTCTTTTTTATGCAAAAGTGGCCTTCAGTTTAGGGAAGAACATGTGAATTTTATTACCTTAGAAAATAATTTTGAATACATACTTTTAAAAACAAAGCAAATAAATGGCAAGTATAAGAGCTAATCAGTAATATGAACGTATTCATTTCCGCCTGTAACTCTCCATTTTCCTTCATCCCAATAGATTAGATGTTTTCTAATTAGAGTACTAAGAGGGTATAATCATTGTGCCTGCCTTGCCTTTCTTATTGTAAACAAACCCTTTAACTTCGCACCCTCTAGTAGAGAACAGTTTTCTGTCCGTGGTCCTGAAACAATTTCTCTTTTATGACAACTGAAGGAAAACCTACAATTTTCATTTGAGATATTGTAAGCACGAAAGACCTGGATATATAGGTGTAGGTTCTTGTCCTCTACTTTATAAAATGATAAAAACATAACTTAGTCACTATCACGTAAGCATAATTTTGCCAAATAATCATAGGAGAAATGTAAAATGTTTTATGGGTAGTGACTGTTTTCACATAAAATCTTAAATGCTTAAAATCTACGAGGTAAAAAGCCTATTTATCTTGAAACCGCTAGTACTAGTGAAAACTAGCCCCTTTATGTTAAGTATGTTTTTCTGTATTTTTAAACTATGAAATCTATGGGGCTATTTCTTTGGAAAAAGTCTTTCTTGTTCTCTTATCCAGTTTATGATATGTACTGTTTTCCTCTACTTGATGAAAACTTGACTAGGAAAAAATAATTAGTGTTCATTCACTAGACTTTCACAGGATAATAACAAGGTACAATACTTTTATTAGCCTTTTAGAACTGTATGCCCGATCTTTTATATTTTTTCCTAAGAGACACAAGCAACAGGTCTATCATGCTGGTTAACAATACCAGTTACAGTGAGATCTTTGATTTCTAGATTTCTAACTTTTCTTCTGTTCAGAGGGTGGCTGAGAAACATTATTTCCACCTATTAAACTGTTGCTTCATGCAGTATTTGTATCAGATAGTATACTTTTAAAGCTCTCTACTGATAATTTTATTAGGGTGGAAATCTTATCAATAGGTAGTGTGTGGCCCAAACAGTTATTGGTGAAAACTTTATCCAAATACTAAAAAATAAACAATAATTTTCTGACTTTTACAACTTGCTCTTAAATTTTACTGAAAGATTTCTATAAAAGGTACATAACTTTTTAAAGTTGTTTTCCCTATGTATGATAACCAAAGAAACATTTGGTTTATCACTTAGACTTTTAAAGTTATAGAGTTGTGTACATTTAATTAATATAGGAAGGCATACACAAATTATTTGAAGTTTTAAGCATTTAAGTGGTGTGAATTGAACATAGAATCTTAAAAATAAAGACTGAGAGCATGAGTTTTTATCCTATTGACTTTAACCAACTCAGCAAATTACAAATACTTCTCAGTCAATGTGTCTCATGTTCCTTGCCCTTAAATAAGGCTAATAATACCTATCTTACCTGTCTTAGAGAGTCCATTGAGGATCAATTAAAAGTTGACATGAATGTTTTTGTTTGAGTTGTAATTTACATGAACCCTACAAATATAAAGAGTGGTAATATCAATATCAACAGTGGATGACACTGTCACTGATGGCTACAGGCAAATTGTTGAATTGTACATTGTTTTTCGGTTATTTTGATATGCGAATTTTCTTTTGCATGTGGAAAAATCAGTTCAATGGAGTGTAAACCACCTCCTCTTCCCACAAACCAGGAGTGAGGATACCAGATTTCTGTGACTAACTAGTTTTATGACCTTGAATTAGTCACTTAGCTTCTCTTAGTCCCTATATCCTGGCACTTAGAGCATAAATGCATAGATATTTGTTTATATAATATATATAAATTAACAGATAGTCCCAAAGTTGCTTATATTTCTAATATTATAAAATTTTGTGTGACTCAGCACTGTCAAGTGTCACTGCTTGTTTTGTTCCATTTATAAAAGATTTTATTACCTCAGATACTTTTACATTCCTATATTTGCATATATGTTTTCCTCATCTTAGGGGAAATATTTTGTTTTCTGCTAACAATTTGAAAGAAAAATTCTAAGGATGACAATAGTAAAATGAAAAGGGAGACAGTACTAAATATAGGTAGTTACAAGCTAGCAGTAGATGACAGGTTACAAATGAAATGCTCGTGGATTTTTTATTCATTGTATACCCAGAGAAGTGCAATTTCATTACTTTTTCTACTCATTCTATTTACAGTTCCAGATATATCATATGAGAAGGGCTTTATTGAAAAAACTTCTCTGATTAGTAGAATATTTAATAAGAATTCTAACTGAACTGATTATTTTCTTTACTACTTTCAGCCTCCTCTACTGGGCTTCTTCCTAAAGGTGTAGGCCAAATCCAGGTTCTAAAAAGAATATAGAATTTATCCATTTATATCTCAGAAGGCCTGTAGAAGAATTTTTAAGTGAAAGCAATTCAAGAAACATTAAAGTAAAACAAATACATGATATATTTATTCCTTGGTTCACTCATTGGTAATCATCCACTTATTCATTAATTCATCAAATATTAATGCTCATCTACTAGTTGCCAGGCTTGATTCTAATGATGCAAAGATAAGTGAAATATATCTTTTCTCTCTAGGAGTTCATAGTCTAGTATATAAGGCGGAGATTGCATTTCAATCACTTTTTCTTTAACAGTAAAACTGTTACGCCTAACAAAATTTCACCAAAAGACAATAGCACCTTTACACTTTTGTTTGGTATTGACAATTTTTTCTCTTGATTTTGTTTCCATTTCCCACTCAAAGATCTCTGTGTTTTACTTTTATTTACATAGTTACAGCAACTAAAACTAAGTTTAAATTATAGGACAGTCTTTAGGGTTGTATGCCTGTTTTCTAATGGGGATTCTATAGTAAAGTACAACTTATACTTGTGGGAAGTACATGCAATTATAATCCCTGGTGCAAGCAGCTTGCTTTCAATTCTGCTGTTTCTGATCATCACAAATATTTGGCATTCATGAAGTTTATTTTTTGGTGTTTTGCAGACACGATGGATTAAGTGAAATATTAAAACAATGATTAAAATACGTTTAGTAGTATTTTCAAGAGAGAAAAATTTAGCATAATTAAGGATAGATTTTTTTTTTTTTTTTGGTACTCTGCTTAAAGTTAGATTTAGAGGACTCTGTACAGGGAAGTTATTTAAACAAAATGCTTAATAATTACTCATAGGATTGCCATACCTGTAATCAGCCCTAAGCATGTGCTCTTCAAGGGAATGGTACAATATATTAAGTAAATATAGAAGATTTATAGAATAATGTCAAGGTCTGAATAGTGTAGCTATAAAGAAATGTTCAGAATGATTTTCTCCAAATGGAAATATGTAGCAGTGCATTTTAAGAGCTACCTTGGAACTATTGGAATTAACTAGGGTAACACTTTTAGTACTGTTTAAGTAAAGACTACAGAGACATGGTAGAATATATGTATTTTTGTAAACTTTTCCTTGGAGGAAATTGCAAAAATTCAGAATCTACTTATTTGTCTTTTACCAGAAAATCACTTTATGCATACATCGCCATTTATAGATTATTTTCTTTTCTTCTAGGTGTTTGCTACCTAGAAGTAATGCTTCTCTGCTTCTTTCTGCTATCCCTTACATCCTGACCTGTGTTCAAATTTCTATGTCAGGAAATTTGGAAAAAGTTAATTCATAAGAAGTATTGATTATGAAATAAAATATTTGTAATATGTCTCATTAGCAGATAAATTTTTGTTAAACCAGATTAACCTATAAATCTCTATTCTCATATTATATTTTAGGTGCTACTAAGTTACTTTCTTTATTCTTGTTTCCTTCAATGAAAAAGAAACTTATATTTTTCAAAATTTAAAAAGCTTCATATATCAAACAAAAGACTTATAATCTGATTTTCTCCATAATTCTAATATAGAATATTCTTTTAGCTGCAACTTTATCAATGAAATATGAATTATTTTAAAAGTTTCTGTATTTAATATGACTTTTGGCTAAAACAATAGATATATACAAAGTAAGAAACTCCTATTTTAATTATTTAACCATAGTCATTTAAAATGTATCATGTTTCCAAGGCTGTTTTAAAAAACACATCTTATATATTTGTCTATGAATTAAGCTATATCTTGAAAATTAATTACTTGCTACATTTAATCTCAATGTCAATAATAAATTAGATTACTAATAATCGATCAGTGGCATTAGGAGATGATGTAACAAACACTGAGTAAAGAGATATATGGATACCAAGATATATCTCAAGACGATTTAAGCATCTATTGTTGCTTCCCATAAAAATTTCGGGTTAAGAATTAGTTATTTTTTCAAAAAGATAACACTGATCTTGAGAATAAAGATGGGATTGTTCCTCAAGAATGTCTAAATCATGAATGTAGAAATTCTTATTCTGTAAAGTTTTTTAAGGATAATAGTTGATGAATAGTGCCTTTCTAGGTGGTGGCTTGGGGATAATCCCCAGTCACTCTCTGGGGCTCTCAGGATTTTAGGTACCCACATCTGTGTCCCAGTCTCTCCTGGCCAGTGATCTGGATCCCTAGAAGCCCAAGTAAAATTAAATAGATTATAAACTTTTTAGCATTCCTGGGAAGACATCATGTAAACTCCATTATCAGAAACTCCCCTTATTTCACATTGTATTCCCTATTTAGCTCATGTATATTCTCAAAATGAAGTTTTAAAAAAGTCTCAGCAGACTCCTACATTTAAAAATGAATATTTTTAATTCTCAATGCTGCTAGCATTTGGAAGACTTTCTTTGATCATAACTTTTGATAAAGTGAAAAAATACACTCTGTGAACATGTATGTCTTATAATATGACATTGCATTGATTTATTGAGGTTTTAATTTAAACCTATATTTAGTTAAGTTTTAAGGTCAGATTCTATTAAGTGCAAAGATCAATTACTTTTATTATAAGTATTTTCTAATTATATATTTTAATTTTTATCAATCATAAGAGCAAATTTTTTTTTCTTTTCTTTACCTCCTTGTTGAAAATCTGTACCCATTAAAAGAAAGAAAAAAAAAAGTATTAAAAGTTTTATGAACACTTAAAGGATGCTACAAAAATGGGTCTTAGTAATATTTATACATTCATAATTTTGAAGACATAAGCAATAGCTTTTTCATATTACTTTGATTTGAAATAATTTCCATTATTTTCACTTTTTTTTTTTTTTTTAACTCTTCTAGGAAACAAGAGTTGGATAGTAGTCATTCTCCAAAGCAATCAGGAAGACCCCCGGACTCTGGGCGTCCAGCTCAACCTGGTCTCAGTAAAAGTAGAACTACAGACACTTTCAGGTCAGAGCAGAAATTGCCTGGGAGGAGTCCTTCCACTATTAGCTTGAAAGAATCAAAGTCCAGAACTGATTTTAAGGAAGAACACAAATCTAGTATGATGCCTGGCTTCCTCTCAGAGGTTAACCCTTTAAGTGCTGTCTCCTCTGTTGTAAATAAATTCAACCCTTTTGATTTGATATCAGACTCTGAGGCATCCCAGGAAGAAACCACCAAGAAACAAAAAGTGGTTCCGAAGGAGCAAGGAAAACCTGAGGGAATCACAAAACCTCCTTCACAGCAACAGCCACCCAAGCCGGTTCCTAAGCAGCAAGGACCTGGTAGGGATCCACTTCAGCAGGATGGCCCTCCCAAATCAATATCTTCTCAGCAACCAGAAAAAATTAAATCACAACCTCCAGGTACAGGAAAGCCAATTCAGGGTCCTGCCCAGACTCCTCAGACAGACCATGCAAAATTGCCACTTCCACGAGATGCATCCAGGCCTCAGACTAAACAGGCAGACATAGTAAAGGGAGAATCAGTTAAACCCTCTCTGCAAAGCCCATCCAAACCACCTATTCAGCAACCAACTCCTGGAAAACCTCCAGCACAGCAGCCTGGACCTGAAAAATCACAGCCTGGGCCTGCAAAGCCCCCAGCTCAGCCCCCAGGGCTAACAAAGCCACTGGCTCAACAACCAGGGACAGTGAAACCCCCAGTCCAGCCACCAGGGACAACAAAGCCTCCAGCTCAGCCTCTTGGTCCTGCTAAGTCTCCAGCTCAGCAGACTGGGTCAGAGAAGCCTTCATTGGAGCAGCCTGGGCCAAAAACTCTAGCTCAGCCTCCTGGAGTTGGGAAGACTCCAGCTCAACAGCCAGGGTCAGCAAAGCCTCCAACCCAGCAGGTGGGGACACCAAAACCCCTAGCTCAACAATCTGGGCTACAGTCTCCAGCTAAGGCACCTGGGCCTACAAAGACTCCAGCTCAGCAGGCTGGGCCAGGAAAGATTCCAGCTCAACAGGCAGGACCCGCAAAGCCTTCTGCCCAGCAGACTGGCCCAACAAAGCTTCCTTCACAACTGCCTGGTCCAGGAAAGCCCCCACCTCAACAGCCTGGCTCAGCAAGGCCCCCACCCCAACAGCCTGGCTCAGCAAAGCCCCCATCACAACAGCCTGGCTCAGCAAAACCCTCAGCTCAACAGCCTAGCCCAGCAAAGCCCTTGGCTCAGCAATCTACAAAACCAGTAAGCCAAACAGGATCAGGAAAACCTCTGCAGCCACCAACAATGTCTCCATCTGCAAAACAGCCTCTTTCACAAGGCCTCCCTAAAACCATCTGTCCTCTTTGCAATACCACTGAACTTCTGTTGCATGTTCCAGAAAAGGCCAATTTTAACACATGCACTGAGTGTCAAACCACTGTCTGTAGCCTCTGTGGTTTTAATCCCAATCCTCATTTAGTGGAGGTAAGTGCATTTATTCACTGAGTCCATACTCTTCAGCCATATCATTGTCTTACACAAATGATGCTTAACTAAACACATACATGACATGATGGCATTGTCTTTCTCTGAATTCTCCCCTCCTTCCTTTGTTTTGTTCTCTGTCAGTTGTAATTTTTTTTTAAATATTTCTCTAACTAGAAGCCTCAAACATTGCCATGATTTCTGAAAATTTGACATATAAGACAAATATAAATTGACTGAAAGATGATGAGCACCTACTCATTTCACTCTATATGTAAGACCAACACTGTTATTTAGCATACAGTGACATTGCTTTGACTTTTACATTGGTCTTCCTACCTATCAAAATTTTGGTACTCATAAATGTTATTTATATTTGTGTTAGAAAGGTAGATAATGTTTTCAAATTCTGAATACAATTTTAACTTAAAATTGAATATCCTTTGTAATGTGCACATCCCTTTTCCCTGCCACTAATTCTGATATATCAAATGAGGGCATGTTGAGAGTCTTTAATAACAGTATTAAATCATTTCACAAAAGGAAGAAGTTGTTAGAGCAGATTCAGAATGTATGGGTGACTTCTCAGATTACAGTTTATATCTCCTAGGCTTGAATCTGGGTAGCCTTATGTTTCCAAGGGTTAACTGGGTAATACTTTCTGACTCATCAAATTATAAAAGGGTTAATTGTGATATAGATGAGTACAAGTTTGTTTATTCAGATTGAGGATAGAAGAGTAGTTCTCAGCAAGTCAACTGACTGTATTAATATTAGTTCAGCATGAAAAGGCCTGGAATAATGTAGCATTTTAATAGGTAGAGATTCAGAGTTCTTTTTAGGGGAAGGGACAAGAAGACACAAAGCATTTTTAAAAACTCAGAAATTCTCTGGCATTAAGGAATAAAACAGTGAAGATGGTATAAAGAAATGGGCAGTGAGGTTGGAGATAGGTTAGAGTCAGACTTTGGCTTTTCACATTTAGTAGGTAATGATGAGCATATAAATAGAGAAGAGGTTTAAGATCTAAGAGAATATGAGAGATTCATTTTTTAAAGAGATCTAATAGCCTCTGCTTAATGAGAAGACACAGAAATCATTTAGCCTGTCTGGAGGACAACTGTTAGTGGACTATCTGCATTACATCTGCAAGCACCCCAGGAAGTAACTGATAGCAGGCAATGAAGGATTATGTGATTTAAATATCCCTGAGACGTGGAGCTTGTATACTTTTGTTATAAATGAAATATATCATGATAATAACAATAATGATGATCATTGCTAATTTATGTTAATGTGATACTTATGAAAAAATGATGCAGGTTTAAAATATATCAACTTTTGGGTTTTCTAAAGTAACTTACTTTTTTAAACAAAAGTAGTATTGAGTAATTTAACTTTTCAAATAAATAATCATTTACTTATAAAACTATAATTAATAAGAATATGCTGCATTTGATTTTACGGAGAAAATCAGAATATAAGTATTTTATATATATACATATATATACACAAATGTTTTTATATGTACATATATGTAGCTTTTTAAGTTTTGGTGAAATATGCTTCTCCCCATATTATACTCTCCTTATAGGAATGTGAAGTAATAATGACTTCAAATGATAGATGATCATTTTATAGTGTTTGGATTTGTCTTGGTTTTGTGGCAATTTACAAGGCAGAAATATGCAGCTAGAAATTTAAGCTGTATATGTTATTTCTACACCCAATATAAGAAAGACAGATATTATTTGAATACCTACTATGTGAAAGATATTCTGTTATATGTTTGGTGGGATATAAAGATAACTAAAACATGAATATTGATCTTAACAGATTAAAAATTACTAGATAATACATGCACAAGAAAATAGAATATGTGACCAGATGATAAGAGCTGTGAGAGATATGAATAAATATTATGGACTTCAGAGTAGAAAGTGCTCATTTCCAGGGGATGAGATTAAGGAAAACTTCATGGGGAAAATGGCATTTGAGCTGGGCATATAAGGATGGGCACTATTTCAATAGATATAGGACATGAAACAGTGTAATAATTTGGGCCCAAAGTTGGAACTCCAAAAGTACAGAGTGTATTTTAGGGAGTCAAGAATAAATGTAGGTTAGCTAGGGTGATGGAAAAGAAATGGGCAGTGAGATTGGAAATAGGTTGAAGTCAGATTTTTAGCCTTACACGTTTAGCAGGTAGTGATGAGCTTCCTACTTTTTGAAAGGTACCTCAATTAATATGATATACATTTGATAGTTGATTGTACTAATTTGTATCAAATGCCTCGTTACAAAGCATTATTGAATGCTATGGGAGAATCAAATATTTGTTAGATGTGCAGTCTTCTCTCAACCATACATAGGGGAAATACAACTTGCACATAAAAAGAACATCTATATATTTATTGCCATACAAAGTAACTTTGAATAGGGCTTTCTAGTTCACAGAGTCCTTTGTTTTATTAAAATTAAACTCATAATTTTATGGACATATATGTTTCTTCTCTATTATACCAATGAGGAAGCTGGCATTCAAATAGTTACTATAGTTAGTTTAGTTGTGAGGATCACCCAGATAGTATATTCCCAAACAGAAGTCAATCATTCTGATTCCAAATCAGTTTACTTATGGTAGGAAGAGAGATGAAATGTTATAGGGTCAAAGGAAGAAACCATCACCATCAGTGGGGATATTAGAGCTATCTTCATGAAAGGTGAAGTATGTGAGCTGGGAATAAGAAAGATAAGACTTTGAACACACATAAATGAGCATGGAAGAAGCTGGGAATATAAGGGCAGGTAGAGGGACTCATTAGCTATGTAAAGGCAGGCATTTCCTTACTGACTGAATAAACTTGGACAAGCCATTTACACTTTCTGTTACAGTGGCACCATTTGACATATGAAAATAATAACATGCTCTCTGCTACACACACTGGAAGATTAACTGAAAATTTGCATGAGAAAGTATTTTAGATATGTGAAGTTCTTTTAAAGTTGCAATATATTGCAATAGATAATCTTAATATTTGAAACAAATTTGGCCTTTAAATTTATTGTACATTCTTTTTTACATAGATAACAATATTATAAATTCTTAGATGCTGAGGCAGCCATCTAAAGACTTTGGATCAATAGTATTAGTGATATCATTTCGTTTTAACGTTCATTGATTTTTTTCCCTTTAAGAAAAAATGCAATCAAAAGTTCCAATTCTGAACTCTAGAAAGGCATCTTTTCTAATACTGCCTACCAAATGGCCAGTTTCTCAAAATCCTAAATTATATGGCGGTCAGAATTGAGAAGTTAGAGCTCTAGAGAGAGACTCTAAACTTCTGTTATAGGAGATAAGGTAGGTGAAATTTTGGGGACAACCACCACTTATGTTGTGGTGTAAACACCGTATCTTTCATATGTATCCATGAAAAAGTAAATCTTCATCTTCCAAAGAGGATGTAACACTCTAGGTAAAGTTGCCCTCAAATATTCAGATTGAGTAAACCGTTTTTCTATGCAAGATAGAGACAGAAGCTGGACATCCTTTGGTACAATTACATGAATTTATTATTTTCCAACTTGATGTTTATATGCACGTAGCTCTTTGCTTGCGTGATGTATGGGTGAAATAGATACATTTACCATTCCTTGAAAAAGGAAGAATTTCTCCAACATTTTTTGTTACCAGTCTATCAGAATTATGACTATGTTTGCTTGTGACCATCAT
The DNA here is from genome assembly GCF_008728515.1 of Papio anubis. Taxonomy (NCBI): domain Eukaryota; kingdom Metazoa; phylum Chordata; class Mammalia; order Primates; family Cercopithecidae; genus Papio; species Papio anubis. Next base: position 62,078,548 of record NC_044979.1, on the reverse strand, counting down.
GGCTCTCTAATGACTACCAGGTCTGGGAATGAAGGAAGGACTGGATAATTAGCTACACTCAACCACAAGCTTTAGGGAAGGGGACGTGTTTACTCCCTTAGTTCCGAACTTACCAATCATCACCCCCGGACCCGCCCCTGCCACACATGAGCACTTTAGGCAACCCAAACATCTATGTGAAGAGGATTGCCTTTAAATTAACTGCCCTCTCTGGAGGCTATCAAGATGTATGCTGTTCCAGACAAGCCTTAGGAATCCACTGGCTCCAAGCCTAGACCTTTGATGCCTAGACCTTGACCAGTGGGGTGTATAGCCGCATCTCTTCTTGTGGGCCCATTAATTGAATAAATCTCTCTAGTATTTTCCCTCTCTTTGGGCTTGCATGTTGACACAGAACCGGAACATTTGCTTTCTAATTGGAGGCAGAAGTATGTTGTTTTTGTTGGTTTACTTTATCTCTTTTGATAAATAGCCTTACTCAAGATATATTTAGGAACAGAGATCTAAAGGCCTGTCTCTAATGTTTGGTAAATTTCCCAACTCTTATTAATTTTTATAATAAGTGAAAATGACTTGTCACTTTTCAGAATGTTGAAAATAAACCAAATGTTAGGGATTAAAATGGATTAAAGCAAAGTTTTCTTGACATTTTTTTTTTTTTTTAGTCACTATGGCACATATATGAGTCAGTTTTTTTGCAGAAGCCAGATATTTTGTCTAACAAATCCATAGCCACCTTTAATGAGCTAAAACAAACAAAAAACTCCTTGACTTGCATATATCAACTTTCATATGAACTTTCTCCACTTAATGAAAAACAAAACAAAACAAAAAATGACCGAAATTCTTTAGTTGAGTAAAATGGCTTAACCGGCCATGACCTTTCGGTGGATAATCCTGTTGCATCTTATTTTTCTAGTAAGAGAAATGGAGATAAGTTGTTCGGAAGAGCTGGTAGAAAATAGTGGAGCTATGCCAAATGTCAGGAGGCTGGAATCTGTGGAGAGAAAAAGCCTGTAAGACATTCCTGATGGTGAAGTAACTGAAAGAACTTTTAGAAAAGAGGATGTTCTCTTTTTAGTTGCTTGCTGTTTTTAGCACAAAGACTTTTTTTTTTTTTTACCTGAAATTCTAAGCAAAAACTGCCACACAGTTCCTCTTAAAAAGGAGGACTGAGCACACACATGCTCATGTCCTCTATCTTCAAGTCCCACTTTTAAAAAGATTTAAAGTGTAGTCATTCCAAGAAATGTGAAAGAGCTCCAAAAACGTTAAGTTGGTATGTTGAAGAATTCCTTGAAGGTAGAAAGAAAATTGAAAGGACAAAGAGCTGAGAAAACCACTGTCCAATTGTCTACTCAGGAAACCTCAGAGAAACCCTAACTTGGAATCAAAAAATATAAAAAGCAGTAGTGAGATGTGGGTAGCAATCAAAGAATAAATTGCAGAACTGCAGTAGGAACAAAAGGACAATTGGTCTCTTAATCTTCACTGGGAAGACAAGATGTAGGAGGAACCCCTTCAGGCTAAAGCCAGAGATTAATCCACAAATGAAAGGCTGACCTGCCTGAGGAAAGGCCCCCATGAGAAAAATAGAACCTTCAAAAGGAAGAATAGAAGTGGAGGTGATGCTCCTCTTCCACAAAGGGGTATTGCAAAAAAGAAAACAAATAGAACATTACTCATCTGTGAGTCAAATGCTCTAAATTATTACCATCAGAGTAAAACCGTCCTTACTCAGATACCGACCCCCTGCCGTCCTGTTTTCTCTCATTCTAAGTAGAGAACAAATGGGGAAGCAGAACTGTCTACAAACAGACAAAAAACTGTTGATTACCTATGAGTGGATTAAAAGCCTAACTGGACATTTTTGCAATAACACCGCATGAATGACATACATGAACTGATAGAAACAATAACAAAAATAACAACCCCATAGGAAAAAGTTCATTCTTCAAATAATGTAAGAAAATTGTTACTATTCCTGAGAGATATGTAAGAAGGTATTTCCTTTATAGTTAACATACACAAATTTCAATGGACTGGCTGAGGGTAAACAAAAGGAACTCAATTAATGGTCTGAAAAATAAGGACCTAGAATTTTCCCAGATTATAGAGTTAAAAAACAAAAGAAAAAAAGTATTTACTTACTTAGCATCTACCATACTTCAGTCATGTTCTTGACTCTGGGAATACAAGAGTGAACAAAGTTGGCAAAATCCTTCCCTTATGGAGCGTGTATTCTAGTAAGAGTCACAAATAAATACAACATATGGTGAGACAGATGACAATGTGTTATGAAGAAAATTGAAGTAGGGGACGGTTGTAGTATGTTCCAAGAGAGGGATGGGGTTGGGTTGTAGGGTTCCCTCACTCCCTTCTATTGGGTGATTACAGTCTGAAATTGATGAGTTACTTGGCAATCTAGAATTTTTAATGGTGACTAAAATTCTAATCGGTGGCTGTAGTCCTAACTGAGGCTGTGGGTCAAGGGTGAGGGTACTAAGGAAGGAAAGGGTGTGAATGTACCCAAGAGTGTGGATAACTCTGAGATGTTTTCTTCACTCCTGCCTGTTGTAATGTGGATGTAGAGGAATGAGCATTTTAAGAAATCCACAGCATAAGGAGCTATTTCTATTCCTAAAAACAGGTAATAGTGTAATGTTGTCTTATGAAAAAATTCACCTTGGATAACAAGGTAAAAATATATTAGATTTTTAATTTATATATAAAAAATAAAATCAAAACCTACTATTTGATATTCTAATGGCAACCACAAGAAAAACTAAAAGCAAAAGTTAATATTGACTGATTCCTGAAAGTAAGATTTGGTAGTAGTGAGAGAGGATTTTACTTTTTATGTTATACATTTATGCACTATTTTTTTTATTTTTAAAATTCATGTTATAACTAAAATTAACACTGGTATAATTTAAAAACTCTAAATCATCAAATGCTTAAACAAGTATATGATATAAAGGGCTAAAGGACTTGATTCTTCGTTTTTACATCTTCAGCCTTGGTATTCTTCTTAGTGAAATGTCAAGAATTTTTCATTCCAAATAACAATGAGGATTTGAAATATTTTAAGCCTGTGATGCCAAGTTTGGTCAGTTTCTTTGTTCATTCTTTGCTTGTCACAGCCATGTACGCTTTAACTGGTCCTAATGTTTGCATGAAGCCAATAGAGAAAAATAAAGTACCTAGATTCTATGCATAAGGTTTTTGGAAAACAAAGTATTTTGGTTTTTTTGCAGTTCTCTGATAATCTCTATGGTATTGTTCATACTATTTAAAGTGAGAATATCCTAATTATAACAAAATGAATTTACCTTTATTTAAAGTAGTTTTCTAATGAAATTAAATATAATTCAATCATTTAAAAATATGTATTGTTTAATTATGTTTACAAACACTATATTTGTTTATCTCTCATCTTTGATGTGATCCAATTTGCATATTCCCTGGATTTATATTTTAATATACACCTAGGCATATACATTATATGTAATATTAATATTATATACATACATAAATTTAATCATTAGAACCAAAGCCTTTTTTTTTTTTTTTCTTTTACTTTCAGCTTTTAAATGACTAGATGTTTCAGGTATCTTTCTGGAGAGCCAACTTTCATAATGTCTAGTAAGCCTGTTGTTATGTATTATTAGCTTGGTAGGAACAGATGTTCTGCTGTGAAGGCAGGTACCCACCGTTAAGATCATTTATTGGGTCTAGGCACAGTGGCTCATGCCTGTAATCCCAGCACTTTGGGAGGCTGAGGTGGGTGGATCACCTGAGGTCAGGAGTTTGAGATCAGCCTGGACAACATGGTGAAACCCTGTCTCTGCTAAAAATACAAAAATGTAGCTGGGCATGGTGGTGGGTGCCTGTAATCCCAGCTACTCTAGAGTCAGAGTGAGGCAGGGGAATCACTTGAACCCGGGAGGTGGAGGTTGCAGTGAGCCTAGGTTGCGCCACTGCACTTCACCCTGGGCGATAAGAGTGAAATTCTCTCTCTCTCAAAAAAAAAAAAAAATATATATATATATTTATTGGATCAGTAAGCTGAATATAGTAATGGGGTAACTTGCTCATTGTTTATATTCCTTAAGAAAGCACACATATCTAACAGTTCCCTATTTCACATCTTTATAACTAAATTCTCTTGGTATCTTAATTTTAGTTTAGATACATGAGCTACATTTAGAAATGATTCAAATATATTATTACATTGAAGATAAAGAGGTAAATAATCTATTAGAAGTCTATACTAGTTATCCTTAAAGTAATAATAGTATGAAGTGCATCAGTAAGGTGTCAATCAATATGGGTTCTGGTCCTAGCTCTGCCTCTCACATATGTCCACTCTTAGTGACATGACTATGAATTCACTGAAAAGTACGTCTTGTTACCTTTGATAAGGAAGCAACATTTTCACTACAAACAATGTTTCTTGTCTTTATCTTATCTTACTTCAATAAGAAAGGAGTTTGGTCTCTTGTCACAGGGAAGAGAGATTGTAGTTAGAACACCGTGCATTTCAAACTGTGCACTAGGCACTTTATATGCATTTCATCATTTTATGCTCTTTTAATGAGGTGGTATCCACATTTTAAAGATGAGTAAAGAGATTAAGAAAATCAGAGTTCATATTATAGTATTTTGAAATCTGCCATGTTTCTTGATCAATTAATCATAAGATGGTGCTTTGGAAAACTGGAAAATATGAGATTTTAAACTTGGGCAACGTGGGTATGAATCCTACCTAGATCAGCTACTTATTTGTTGTGTGATTTGGTCAGGTGACTATTTTTTTTTAAGTGTTTAGTTTCATTATTTGTAATGCGAGAGTATTCATTAGCTAAAAATCACATTTGGCAATATAAGTGGAAGGGCTCTGAAATTAAAATTATAGGTAAACATTCATTTTTATTACTATTAGCACTATTACCACTACTGATAAAAATCTTTATAACATTCTAGTAGGCAGATAGGGATAGCACCATCATTATTGACTCCATTGGTAGATAAGAAAACTGAGTTTAAGAATTTAAATGACTTTTGCATAGTCACAGAATTACTTGGTAATGGATCCCATACAAGAAGTGAGATTTGCTGACCCAAAATTTGTTACCTTTTTATGGGAGATCACATTGTCCTTGATTGGATTATTTGATTCCATTATTTGATACCATTTTCTAAATTTCTGGGTTATGGCAAGTGTATGCATGTGTATATATTTACATATCCTTAAAGTTAAAAAGAAATTAACGTTCTTGGCAGGGATATTTTCAGAATACTTAGTTTAAAAAAATCGAGGTTTAAGAGTACTTGTTTTTTGCCTTCATACATACTTCTGTCCAAACCAGAGTCTTATATTGATTCATACTTCTTTGCTCTCTAAGAAAGCTGTGAACTCCTACTCTGAGCAGGCCACTCTGTTCAAAATTGAGACTAAAGATGATGAGGCCATAACTTTAACGGGCCACTGTCAGAAGTAGAATTCAGAGTCTAAAAAGAGAACCAAATGCTTAGCAATTTAAGATGGAATCTTGTTTGTAAAGGAGAATATGAAAAAGTACATATAGATGAGATCAGTTCTCACTTCAATATAAAGTAGTAAAGTACCTTTCCTATTCTTTCTTTCTCTCTAATAAAAAAAATCACTTGCAATACAATTTATAGAAATATGGCACTTCTCTTTGTTCAGCAAAGTAAGCATTACCAGTTGAATACTTAAAACAACTCTTATGAACAGATTTCTACTTATGCAACACAATTTAAAGAAATCAAGTAGCAGGCTTTGCTATGTGAACACGTGATTAGGGTTCTGTAATTGTACTTTTGGGGAAAATTTTTAATGTGTAGATCTTTTTAAATTTATTTAAAGTTTTTAACTTATTGACAGGATAGTTAATCTATCCTGTAAATGGCTTAAAGAAATAGACAGAAGGAAATAAATTACAACGAAAAATGTAGGTAAGATTTGTAAAACATTTTTGAAAATAATGTAATGCAGATTAATCATGTTAAAATTAGATTTTTCCTAAATATACTATTAAATGGTTATACATATATCTATGTAAAATTTTAATAATTGACAGTTGTAAGGAGTGTCTATTCACAGAGCTAAAATAAGCTAAAAGTTCCCTATGAACATTCTTTTTATAGAAGCCTTAATATATTTAAGGATTTCATATAGTTTTATCTTTTTTTTGAGATGGAGTTTCACTCTTGTTGTCCAGGCTGGAGTGCAATGGCGTGATCTCAGTTCTCTGCAACCTCTGCCTCCCAGGTTTAAGCGATTCTCCTGTCTCAGCCTCCTGAGTAGCTGGGATTACAGGCATGTGCCACCACACCTGGCTAATTTTGTATTTTTAGTAGAGACAGGGTTTCACCATGTTGATTAGGCTGATCTTGAACTCCTGACCCCTGGTGATCTGCCCCCCTTGGCCTCCCAAAGTGTGCAGATTACAGGCATGAGCCTCTGCACCCAGTGATTTCATATATTTTTAAAAATATGTTTATTTCCTTCTCAAGTCAACATGCAAGTAATTGGCTTAATTCTAGTGAGCATCTGATTTAAAGATATGCTGCTATCAGCATATAGAATGAGTTCACATTTAAACCTTTGATTCTTTTCCCCAATGTAATCTTTTGTTATTTCTAAATGAAATAATAAGAGGACAATGCAGTAAACTATTCAGATACTTACACAAACACTGTCTAATTGGAACCCTTGGATCACAGGCTGCAATATTTTGTGTTAGACCTAGGTGTGTGTTAATCAACTGAGGTGTAAAGGTTTGAATTCACCGCATGGGAGGCAGTTTAGAAGTGTTAATGCATAATGTATGTAAGTCCAGTTTACTGATTTGAGATCCTCCTCTCTTTGTGTAATTGTGATACAGTATGGATACACTTTCATATCTGTGTACTGTAATTATTTTATAAATTGTGCTTTGGTGAAAGTGTCATTTTTTTTTTTTTTTTTTTTTTTTTTTTTTTGCTGGGGGGAGAGCAATCCTGACAAACATATTAAAATATGCTTTTATCACTTGATCCTATTTGTAATGATTTAGAAATGTTATTGCTAGCATTCAGTTAGCATCATTATGGTGAAAAGAGGGCGTATTTAGTTTATGTTTTACAAAGTTTGTTTATGGCTACTGAATTACATAGCAGAAATTGTAATCCATGCAATTTCAGAGAGGAGATATCCATTCAATTTCTAGATGTATTATTTTAAAGAAAATTGTTTTATTAAGTTGCTGAGTATGCCGTCACAGTTCTGAGGAATGCTATTGTCTAGTTTTTAACCAAAATAAGTTATGCATGAATATGAATAGCTAAAGATGTCGACTACAGTGAGTGAGTCATCTGAATCCAAACTGCTGTTGGGGACTAAGTGCCTCTGTGGGGAAGCTCAGGTGGCTTGAGCAGTCCTTGAGTCGCAGAAAACATAATCTGTTATCAAGCCTTATCTCAATTTCATCTTCCTAATACTGATTTTTAAAACCTTTAGTCTGGTTGTATTATGTATTTTTGGTATTCAAAGTAATTGAAGGTCTTCAATAAGTATTTTAAAATAATATGATGAGAAATAGGAGAAAAGCCTTTTGCAGAGTTTGCCATTAAATAATATCTAAAAATTATTTGGTATCCAACATAGAGGTAAGAGTAAGCATAAGTGTTTGCTCTTTTTTTTTCTTTTTCTTTTTTTTTTTTTTTTTGAGATGGAGTCTTGCTATGTCTCCCAGGCTGGACTGCAGTGGCATGATCTCAACTCACTGCAACCTCTGTCTCCCGGGTTCAAGCAATTCTGCTGCCTCAGCCTCCCCAGTAGCTGGGATTACAGACACATGCCAGCATGCTGGGCTAATTTTTGTATTTTTAGTAGAGACAGGGTTTCGCCATGTTGGCCAGGCTGGTTTTGGACTCCTGACTTCAGGTGATCCGCCCGCCTTGGCCTCCCAAAGTCCTGGGATTACAGATGTGAGCCACCATGCCCTACCATGTTTGCATCTTTTAAAAGTTTATATGAGGAGACAAGAGGAAACAATTGGAAAATACTGTAAACCACTACATACTTGAATTTAAATGCTGTGGTTCAGGGTATAATGGTACTGTGATAGTTGAAAAACAGCAGATGTTCATTGATGATGGAATAATACATGACAAAAGAGGAAATTCAATGTGGATTGTAAAAGATGGATAGCATTTACGTAAATGTGAGAGGAGCCCAAAGTTGACTGGGAATCATGACTCAGGTAAGAGAGGATGGGAATACTGCTTTGATGGAGTAAATAGTCCATTTAGATGTTATGGTTTGCAGAAAAGTTTAGTTGTGATGAGTTTAAAAGTAAGAGCCCAACAGGTTCCATTGTACAAAGACAGGAAAAGAGCACGATTGAAGAAAATGTATTTAACAGCTGATGTGAACAGTACGAAAAGGAGCAAATATAAATTCCTAACATTGTGTTTGTTCTTTTGATGTTTCATTATTCCAAGTACTATTGCTATGTAATTGAGCAGAGATCATATTATGAATATTATGTAGATGTGTTTAAATTTTCCAGTTAGAGTTACATAGAAGAGAGGATGTTAGTCATTATGCTTTCTGGAATTGTGTATGTGTGTGGCAGGGGGAAAGGGCTTCCATTCTGTTTTGAATCTTAATAAATTAATAATAATTCTAAGCAGGAATATGCTTTAGTTCTGAAACCCCCAAATCTATCAATTCACTTCATCGCTTAGATGTATCAAGTTGATTATTTTGAGTCATTATTGAAGATACACTCTTAAAAATCAGAATATAATTTTTTGGTAATCAATAACTTTGATACTTTATTTTCAAAGTGACACCATTAATTGATACTCTTTACGTGAAGTTCACAATTAAACCTTCAAGTAGTACTTCTTGAAAAATATAAATAGGGTGCTTATGATTATGTATCAAAGGCTTTAGCCAATGAACTTGTATTACTATATTTGACATCTCTCATACATAACGAAACCTTAACAAAATATAACTGCAGGAATTGAATTAAGCAGACAGGTGTGTTGGAATTATATGCAGATCCACATTAGAATACACGGTGGCCTCAGAATAAGCAGAAATCCTGTCTGATCATCTTCTTACCCCCATTTATATAGCATATTAAATCAGAAGACTAAAGGAACAAATACTTTTATGCCTTTCTTTTGTTTCTTTCCATAGAGATAATTGAGTTTAAATAGCTCATTAAACAGTTGTATCTTCACACCTTGAATTTCATTTGCGCACCTTCTGTAAGTAAGGCTATAGGTAGGGAAAGCAAAGATGGCTATTTTTCCTTATTTGTCATACAAAATCTAGAATGTAGGAAAAGTTCAGGCTTGACAGATCTATCTAAGACAGTTGGATTCTTTCCTTTTAATGTTTGCACATTGAAGTAAGAGTCATTTCAGGACACATTGATATGGTTGTAGGCTCTCCTGGTAGAGTTTATTCCATTTCTTCTACTATTTGTCAAATGGATGTGGATGGTAGTATAATGTTGGAGAGGCAGTGCCACTTTTGACAGGGCACTTGGGAAGTTGTTTAGGAAATCTTTGTGGAAGCCATCTTCTGTGAATCAGGCATAGCTGCAGAGATTGTCTGTCTGACTTCTCCATCTTCTGTGAATCAGGCATAGCTGCAGAGATTGTCTGACTGACTTCTCCATCTTCTGTGAATCAGGCATGGGGAGGAAGTGATAAGGACTAAAATCATCTAAGGTTTTCATTTATGGCTCTAGAAGATGAAAACCCAATCACGCAGAACGAAGGGACCAAGTGTATTATAGGTACTATGTGTAACTGGCAGAAAGTATCTGTGGCAGGTATGTCTCTACTCAGTATTGGAGATAAAGGTTTAATTTTGGAAGTGAAACAAAACAGTGATTATCTCCAGGCAGGAAAAATATTTATGGCTAGCAGATGTTGTAATTATGAGAGACTCTTCAATCTGAATCAAAATGAGAATAGGTTTTCAGTGGCCTAAGGTACAAAGTAGGGTTCTATGGAGAATGGCATGCATCTTGAGAATGCTGTACAGGTTGGCTGAACAGTGGGAGATTCACAGTAAACACAGAGTGCAGTTAAACATTTTAAATTAATTTGTTTAATTCAAACCAGTTCAAAAAATGTTTATGAACATAACTGATGCTTAAAGTGTCATTTATACACTGGAGATTAATAGAAAGACTACTATGAGTAAGTCTTTACAGTTTGTTGTTTTGAGTCTTTGGGGAGATACAGCCTTGAAAATTACAGAATTACATAAATACTACCATAAGAACACCAACAGAATTATATACGTTAAATTTCTTGTAAAAATTTTTACTTTTCATTGAGGCATTGAGGTTAGAAGGGGTGTGATCGTATTAAACAGGCTTAATGTGAAGTGTTTGAGGAATAATAATGGCCAAATGAGAGACAGTGGCTTTGGAAATGTGAGAGAACCTTTCACAAGCAATCCAGACCCACTTCGGAATAAATTGGAATGTGGTAAAAATATTGTGAGATTTTGAACTTGGATAACTGAGAAAGCAGTGGGAGTGTTACTATCCATTGTTCACCCTAAGTGCACTGTGAAAGACCTGACTGACATCAAAGATGGTTTGTGATGTTAATGCTGGGGCTGGTTATGGACTTTTTCATTTGGTCAATATATAGGAAAGATCCTTTGCTTTTTTCTTTTTGTCAGTTGAATCAGGGGCTTGCAAATGCGCTGTTTTCAGTATAAGATTGTTAAGTGCTGAAATACAAATCGTTTCTACCTTCAACAGATTTGGCCAGTATAATTAAATAAAAAGAAGGTGCTTTCTAAAAAATCCTAAGAGGATAAAAGCTTTTTATGTTGTGCTAGCCATAGATAATGATTTCAACCTGTATTATAGCAATGAGGGGCAAAAACTGATGGATCAAATATCTTTTCTGTGTTGTTTCTCAAAGTTAAAATAAATGTGGTCATTTAAAGGACAAAAGATGAGGGGGTGGAGTCTGTTCAAGCCAAGGGTATATTAGGAGAGAAGCAGAATTCTCTCCCTGTGAAGGGACAGTGACTCCTATTTTCCACCTTCTTTTACTAACTCTCCTAACTCTGCTTAGGTAGAGATATATCCATGTACATTTATAAACCACAGAGAATCATTTGATTTTGGAATAAAGATAGTATAAAATGTGTCCCAGTGTTGATATACATCATACATTAAATATGTCTGGTAGTGTTCTAATTTTATAGTTGTCCAAAGATAATGTTAGGGCCTACTGGCTATGTATGAAGCTTCAATGTTCAGATTGCAAAGAAACTTAGAATTTTACCAATCAAACCAAATACATCCCAAGAAATTTTTCAGAGGAAAAAAAGAGAAACTAGCAGCAAAGAATCACCACAGTATCATCAGATTTTTTTTTTATATGTAGAATATTTATTCAGTTCTTTTTTCGAGTACATCTTCTCTTCATTCATTGTACTTTATTTTTTGTGCAGGTTTAAATTTATTTCTTGTATGTGTTTAGTGATGCTTAAAATTTTTATTTAATCAAGTCTATCAGAAAATTCTGTTAGAAAATATGATGAAGCTTTAATTCTGCCATCTGTATAGTCCACTGACTATTATCTAAAGATAATTGTTTTCTCTTTTTAAAGCAATTTGAATTGGGATCTTATGTCATAATTTTTTAATCTCTTTTTTTTATTATACTTTACGTTCTGGGATACATGTGCAGAACGTGCAGGTGTGTTACATAGGCATACACGTGCCATGGTGGTTTGCTGAACCCACCAACCCATCATCTACATTAGGTATTTCTCCTAATGCTGTCACCCCCTGTCTCCCCACCCCCCAGCAAGCCCTGGTGTGTGATGTTCTCCTCCCTGTGTCCATGTGTTCTCATTGTTCAAATCCCACTTATGATATCTGCCATAACCTTGAAATTGTCGTATGCATTCACTTGTTTGGTTGTTATATCGCCTTCATCAGGACAGGGATATTTGCTGCTTTTTTTGTTTGTGTGTTTTCTTTTTGAGACAGTCTCGCTCTGTCACCCAGGATGGAGTGCACCTCGGCTCAATGCAACCTCCGCCTCCCAGGTTTAAGCAACTCTCCTGTTTCACCCTCCTGAATGGCTGGGACTGCAGGCATGCACCACCACGCCTGGCTAATTTTTGTATTTTTAGTAGAGACAATGTTTCACCATGTTGGCCAGGCTGGTCTCAAACTCCTGACTTCAGGGGATCTGCCCACCTTGGCCTTCCAAAGTGCTGGGATTATAGGCCTGAGCCACAGCACCCGGCCTGATTTTTGCACCTTTTATTCAGTGGTATTTGCCTTGTAGAAGGTGCTCAATACATATTTGAATAAAAGAATAAGTATTGTTTATTTTGAAACTACTTTGGTTATGACACTTGTTAAAAAGCATAAAAGCAATTAATGTTAATGAAAATTACTAATCCTGGAAATTTATAAATTAAACTAGTTAATATGGATACAGATCTTGCATGTAATAGGTATTTTATAGAAAAATATCAGTGACTATACATGTAAGAATTATGCCTTTAATTATATTTTTCTTATTTTGTCTGGCTGCATGATTATGAGGTGATCATGTGAGGCTATGGAAGAAAATTAATGAGAAAAACACAGTAGAACAGCAGAGTTGACATTGATAATAGGGGATATGGGTGAGTGGGTAGATGCATATTTATAGACATATTTCCTTCCATGAAAGAAAATGGAGTGAAATTGTTCTTACATTTTTGCCTGCCTTTTGTCATGGTACTTGCAGAAGTAGCAATTGTTTGATTGTTTTGGGACTTAAAATATTTATATGTATAAAAAGCTATTTATTTTGTGAAATGCTTCAAACATATAGAAAGGTTAAGACAATATAGTGAGTACAGAGGTGTATAATACCCATATTGAAAACAAATATAATGAATATCCATGGCTGGCACGGTGGCTTACACCTGTAATCCCAGCACTTTGGGAGGCCGAATCGGGCAGATCACGAGGTCAGGAGATAGAGACCATCCTGGCTAACACGGTGAAAACCTGTTTCTACTAAAAAATACCAAAAATCAGCCAGGCGTGGTGGCGGGCGCCTGTAGTCCCAGCAATCCGGGAGGCTGAGGCAGGAGAATGGCGTGAACCCGGGAGGCGGAGCTTGCAGGGAGCCGAGATTAAGCCACTGCACTCCAGCGTGGGTGACAGAGCGAGACTGTGTCCCTAAATAAATAAATAAATAAATAAATTGAATGAACGAATGAATATCCATATACCTACCACCCATATTTAACAATATCATAATTTTACTTTTTGATTCAGATTTTAAAACAGAAGTATAACATTTCAGTTCAAATTGAAAATCTCATTTAACCTTCTCCAAACATAAGTTTACTTTCCATGAGAATGCAAAATAAGCCTTGTGATACTGGTATATGAGTTTAAATAATTTCAAAGAAGTTTTAAAATGTCTAGGAATGATTAATTCAATTTTTTTTTCAAAAAGAAATTGTTTGAAAATAGAAAATGTACTGTTTGCCAGCTGAACACTTTGCAGTTTTGTACTGTGGGAAATTTGGTGCCTGTGCTCTTTATATTTATATATATTTTTCATTGTGCAGCATTCTGTACAAAGAATTTCAGTGCCAAATTATTTACATTGGTTACATTGGGTGGAGAAAGTTGGATCATGGTATAATTATATATTCTAAATTATTTTGGTAATATTTAAAATAGTTATAAGGAAACATTATTTTAGAATAATAAAAAAGGTAAATGTTAAACATAGGTACTTTTAAATTATCTTCTAAAATATAGTATTAAACACAACACCTTTTCACAATAGATGCAATACAAAAAAAGCATTTGCATATTGTGTATATGTATATGTATATGTCATATATATACAAATCTCTGCCATTCACATGCCTACACGTACATGTATATATCACCAGTCAAATATGTACATTCCTTACTCATATTGCTTTTTCAAGTATCTTCACAAAATTTCTAAGGAAACCATGTTTCCTCTATTAAATCATGCTATTTGTGATCATTTGAGGGCGTGCTATTATTTTTTATTTACTTTGTTAATAGAGAATATCCTATTTCTAACTCAGCATGGTTAACAATTTGTATTTTAAAATATTTGAATTTCACGTTGGAGGGGGGAGTAATGCTTTGCCAATTTTAAAAATTAGCAATATGTTCATAATTTAGCAATCTTACTCTGGGCTGTATATCTTAAAATTGATTATGAGCCATCAATAGAGGAAATAACTCTCATAACTGATTTATGGTATCTAACATGTTTTATTCCCAGAAATAGTAAACCATGTATAATCTAAGAAAAAACAAGTTTTGTGAAAGCTTGTTAAGAAAAAAAACATAAAACTTGCTTTTTCTTAAAATTGTACATGGTTTTCTATTTCTGGGAATAATAAAAATTTAAGTAAATCAAAGGCAAAGAATAACAGAATTACTATTAGAAGAAACACAAAACTATATTTTGATTTTTACTTTATTCCTTAAAATATAGGGTACTTTAGCCCCTGAGGAGATATATATATACACATACACACGCACATACACATATACATATATATACATATAGGTATATATGTATATATTAAATATAAATTTTATATATGTATATGAATATATATATAAATTTTATATATATATAATTTTTTTTTGAGACAGAGTCTCACTCTGTCTCCCAGGTTGGAGTGCAACGGCATGATCTCGGCTCACTGCAAGCTCAGCCTCGTAGGTTCAAGCGATTTTTTTGCCTCGGCCTCCTGAGTACCTGGGATTACAGGCGCACACCACCATGCCCAGCTAATTTTTGTATTTTTAGTAGAGGCGGGGTTTCACCATGTTGGTCAGCCTTGTCTCAAACTCCTGACCTCGTGATCCGCTCACCTCAGCCTCCCAATGTGCTGGGATTACAGATGTGAGCCACTACGCCTGGCCCACTAATTATATTTTAATAACAATTTATTAAAATAATTTTCTCTGCATTTTCTGCTTTGAATGATGAGAGACATCGTTTCAAATGGCAGTACGCATGTTTTGAAAACATTTTTGTGTTTTTACAGTATTATTGTCTTGGTGACCATTGTTTTATTTTATTTGTAGGTAAAAGAGTGGCTCTGTTTGAACTGTCAAATGAAAAGAGCTCTAGGTGGGGATCTGGCTCCAGTTCCATCGTCACCCCAGCCCAAACCGAAGGCTGCACCTGTTACCGCTACATCAGCAGTGAGCAAATCATCCCCACAGCCACAGCAGACTTCCCCAAAGAAGGATGCTGCACCAAAACAGGATCTCTCCAAGGTACCTGAGCCTAAAAAGCCACCACTAGTGAAACAACCAACCCTCCATGGCTCTCCTTCAGCCAAGGCCAAGCAGCCTCCTGAGGCAGATTCTTCATCTAAGCCAGCCCCTCCCAAAGAACCTTCTGTCCCATCTGAGCAGGACAAGGCCCCTGTTGCTGATGATAAACCAAAGCAGCCCAAGATGGTAAAGCCAACCACAGACTTTGTATCTTCATCATCAGCAACAACACCTGATATTCCAAGCTCCAAAGTACAGTCACAAGCTGAAGAGAAAACAACCCCTCCTCTAAAAACAGACTCTGCCAAACCCTCACAGAGTTTTCCACCAACAGGGGAAAAAGTCACCTCATTTGATTCTAAAGCCATACCTCGACCTGCATCAGATTCAAAAATTATTTCACATCCTGGTCCTAGTTCAGAGAGCAAAGGTCAAAAACAAGTTGACCCCGTACAAAAGAAGGAAGAGCCCAAGAAAGCACAAACCAAAATGAGTCCTAAACCAGATGCCAAGCCAATGCCAAAAGGGTCACCAACACCCCCTGGCCCACGACCTACTGCTGGCCAAACTGTCGCCACACCTCAACAGCCCCCAAAGCCTCAGGAGCAGTCAAGACGTTTCAGTCTGAATCTGGGAAGTATTACTGATGCCCCCAAATCACAGCCTACAACTCCTCAAGAGACCGTGACTGGGAAACTCTTTGGGTTTGGAGCATCAATCTTCAGCCAGGCATCAAATTTAATTTCCACTGCAGGTCAACCTGGACCTCATTCACAAAGTGGACCAGGGGCCCCAACGAAACAAGCCCCTGCCCCTTCACAGCCACCTGCTTCACAAGGGCCACCCAAATCCACAGGTCAAGCACCACCAGCACCTGCAAAAATTATACCTGTGAAAAAGGAAACAAAAGCCCCAGCAGCTGAAAAATTAGAGCCCAAAGCTGAACAAGCTCCAACAGTAAAAAGAACAGAAACAGAAAAAAAGCCACCACTTATGAAGGATAGCAAATCTTTAACAGCTGAGCCTCAAAAGGCTGTCCTTCCCACAAAACTGGAGAGATCTCCCAAACCACAATCAACCTGTCCTGTCTGCAAAACTGAACTCAACATAGGTTCTAAGGATGCTCCTAACTTCAATACTTGCACTGAATGCAAGAATCAAGTGTGTAATCTCTGTGGATTTAACCCTACACCACATCTGACTGAGGTAAGTAATATGTGTATATATATATTACATATGCAGGTGAGTCTATGGGTTTATTTTGAAATGTTTGGGTGGCCAAATATCTGAGCAAAAAATACATTTCTAGTGAATAAAATAAATTGATAATCTTAGAAGTTTCAATTACTTATTACCAGCTTACCTTCTTACTAAGAGTTCATGTTATTTGTACTTTCCTGGGTTAATGTACCGCAAGTAAGAAGATGAAATAAGCTAAGTTAAATGAACATCTTAATTATTAAATTAATATAACAGTGATCCAATCATTCATGAAATAAAGAAAAACAAATAGCTTTTGAGGACTATTTGGTTTTCACATGTAAACTCCAAATAAAAGGTTTTAATGTTTTATTCCCATCTCTAATCCTTGTGATCTCTGTAATACATTAATAAAAGAAGTTTGTTTGGTTGAACAGGCATAAACACCATAAAATCTATTATGTTAAGAACAGTTAAAAACTGTTAAGAACTTTGTGTAAGTTAAAAATTTTGCCCAGTAGAAAATAGTGGTTCAAATATATTATATCTAGGCTTTTTATAATTCTGTTTGAAATATTATTTGGCATCCATATGAGATGGCACTTTACTAGGAGCTGTGGAAAGAAAGAAAGGTATATGGATTTCTATAACTAACATGAACGGTTTTTTTAATGGAATGATAAGAATACTTTTTCTGCAATGTAAATGACTAAAAGGCAGATGATGAATTTCTAATATAGTTATAAAAGAATGAATCTATTAACATTAATAGCATGTTAAGGCTATTAGAATATTTAAATCATGGGAGACTAGGGGGTTAAACAATTACTGCTGTCTTAAATAAGTAACAACAATGTTTTAATAAACAGTCTGGGAATTAATCTAAATAATTTTTCCAAGCTTTTATACAAACCAAAAATACATAATAATTTCACTCCACTGTCCTTGGTTTTGTTATTCATTATGATGAAAAAACTGAATAGATTTTAGCATTTATATAAAATAAGCTTTAGAGTTTATTTGTTTTTGGTGGTGTTCTTGAGTTAATTTTTTTTTTTAAATAAACCATAGAAAAATTTCATTTTACTTTGAAAAGACGTTTGTTCGCTTTGATCTAATTAACACTGTATGAAAATGTTGTTGCTACAAGTTTAAGCAGATTTTTTTCCTCTTTAGCTATGACGAATAATTTTAACTGACAGTCATCTTAAAGGGACATACATTTTGGTTTCTCTCAGCACTTCATGAGTGGTAACAACTATCATTATTAGTTACAGTGTTTTGGATTCAATGTAAAAGCAAAACCAAAAACAAATCTTAAAAGAAAACACTTTTAGAAGAGAAGTTTTTGGTTGTCAATTCATGAGAGAAAATTTTCACCAATACAATTGTATTTATTTTATATATTAAACAAAATTGTACCTTTTGGATGAGGATCCCTATGATATCAACACAATGAAGTTATAAAGCAAACTGCATTTCTAAAAACAAAAGTATACTTTTTGCATTTCAAGTATATTTTTACACACTTAAAAATGGGTGTGTAGTATAAGTTGAGCACTATAACTTAAAATTTTAAGTTTTATGTGTATGGATATGCATAGATACATATGTATGTGTACATTTGAATTATAGAAATTATTTATTTCTCTCAATATTAGGAAGTCTAATGAGAGTTCCTTTGGTAGAAAGACAATAAACCTTTCAGGGAAATCTTTGATTTTCTGTGTGTTGGCAAATAATATTTTGAAAGTGGTAATTTGGAAAGGAGATTTATTGAATGAAGCAGAGAATTACCAAGGACATGTGTGGAATTTCAGTACTTTGAATAGTTTGAAAATCTAAATTTTCTCAAGTATTTAGATGGGTTGGATGAGGTCATACTTGAAATGTGGTGAGTGATCGTATTAGATAATCAGTCATTGTTCAAATTATTTTGCTCTGTGGCAATTTCTTTGAATTAGGAAGATTAGGTTTCAGAGGGAAGAAAATCTAACAAAAGCAACTAGTCTTCCTGGCTCACCTTGACTATCCTAATGTACATGAAGTTTTCAGTTAGTATAAGGTCTTGGTGACCTCTGATTTCTAAGTAAAGTTCACCTGGCATCGGGGAATGAATAAAGGTTAGCTGAGTTATTACATGTTCAGGTAGTCTCTATCATTGCTCCACAGGACTTTGGAAAAATGGCAAAAGGAGTTAGTTGAAAAGAATGGCATGTGTTTGCCTATGTGTGTATATGCATATATATACACACCTTTGTACACATATACCTATATAAACATATATACATATACCCTTATGTATAGATGTATATGTATCCAGCAAACTGTAAATACTGTTAACAGGTGTAATTTATGCTACAATGTCAGTGTTCCTACTAATAAATCTTTCTTCATTTCTCTCAGTTAGGAGTTAGGAAAGCATCTCCTCCTAGATCTTTGTTGTGTGTCTACGTTTTCTTTATTCTGCTTGTAATATGTCTCTTGTGACCTAATATTTTCTGCTTGGCTGGTTAGTACTGTCCTTCCATGCCAGTCTCAGAGAGGACATTCTGAAAATACTCAGATTTTATGCCTGAAGTCCAAACAAATGGTATTCCCTCAAGAAAAGATTCAATAATTTCATTTATTTTCTAATAAAGTATGTCCAACTCTCTAATACAAGCCTCTGCTTCTCCTATACTGGTCTCTGTGAGACAGGACATTTTTCCTGCTGATGCCACCCTGACCCCTTCTCCCTTTGGCTATTCTGTTTCTCTGGTTGTGAGAAGGGCTTGTCATATTTTGTCATTGGTTGGGAAGCTGTAGATGGTTTCCCTCTTTCTCCCTCATTAATCAAACACACCTGTCACTAAGGTTGTTTCCTGTCTCATACACAACACCTCCCACTGAACCTGAGGAGTGCCAACGGCTGCCTGCAGGCCCTGGGGTGCAGCCAGACCTCAACCTAAGCCTTACTGTTTAACTGCTTGATGCCCGGTTTGTATAAATGGTAGTATAATCCCTTAACCTGTGATGGCAAGAGCCAATTATTTTAGGCTTTAATTTCTGCCAAGTCAGGAAATACCTTGTCTTGGAAGGAGTTTTAAAAATGGCAGTTGAGCTTTCTTAAAAAAGCTAGTCTTACAGAATTTGGAAGCATGCTGAGAAAAACAGCTTAAGTTGGCAATCAGTTTACCTAGTGAATTTTTTGTCATTCTGGTAATCAAATTCAAAATGAGTCAGAATTACTCATAATGGATATTTATTGTTGTTAGCACCCTTTTCTACGCTAACGTTTTACTATGAAAATAATATTTAAAAGTAATTATGTTTCCTCATATTTCAAGAAGTCCTGGATTCATAATTTTGCTTCCTTAGCAAGATGATTGTGCATGGCCTAAATAGTGTAGGAATTGCTGTAAGATATTTGTCACTATGCAACAAATGAGTCTTTTAAGATAAGACCCAGTGATGTAACTGAGATTTTTTGAGATCTTTACTCTGTCTGGGTGGCTTCCACATTTTCCATTAAATACTCAAAAATGGCCCACTGGGGATATCCTACATTTCTTATTTTGCAAACACATACCTTCCTTTTACTTTAATGGCCATTGCTTAATACATTAAAAAGCATATATTCAGTACTCAAAAGCATTTTCATACACATACACACAAAAGAAATTAAAGGCTGAAAGAATTATCAATAAGGGGAAATCAGTAAGGAGAAAATAATTCTACCATTAATTAATTTCAAAAGAATTATGTAATGGACTGATCAGAATGGTGGCTCATACCTGTAATGCCAGCACTTTGGGAGGCCGAAGCGGGCAGATCACTTGAGGTTGGGAGTTTGAGACCAGCCTGGCCAACATGGTAAAACCTTGTCTTTACTAGAAATGTGAGAAAGTCGGCATGGTGGTTTGTGTCTGTAGTCCCAGCTACTCAGGAAGCTGAGGCAGGAGAATCACTTAAACCTGGGAGATGGAGGTTTCAGTGAACTGAGTTTACCCCACTGCACTCCAGCCTGGACAATAGAGACTTCATCTCAAATAATAGTAACAACAACAACAACAACATAATGGAGGTCTACATTAATTAAAAATTTCTGGCACCCATGGCAAAGAAAGACACCTGATAGCACTTTTAAAATCAATATAAAAACGTTTATAAGCTGGCCAGTAAAAAAATAATTAGGAAATTAATGTAAGTCATTGATTTTTATTTAGTTAAAATATTCAATGATGAATTCAAAATAAAGCTGTATTTTTGTTTAAATAAATTTAAACCAAAAGTAATTTTTTTCTTAGTTCCCATTTTTCTATGCATTTTTATATAGTTAATGTTCTACTCTGTATGGTAGTTCTGTATCTCAGTAAACATATAACATTTCTCCATATAATTAAACTCCTTAAGCATCATTTTAAATAATTATTATCTAATTCTATGGATGTATGTTTTTGTTATGCACATTTGTCTCATATTCAGGATTTTGGTTGTCATTTTTCATGAACTTTTTGGACAAAAATATTAGTATTTTTAACTATTTCCCAAGGGAAACTTGTACTAGGGTTACTAAATCAAGGGATAAGGACCTTGGAATAACAAATTCTCTTTGGAGATGTGATAGCAGTCAACATTGCCACCACTAGTATATGTGATTTCTTTCTCACTATAGTCTCTCCAAACTTGAATAATATCTAAAACAGTATTTAATTTGGAAGTCTAAAAGTGCTGTAATATTCTTCCTTTGCCTTAAATTTTTGATTACTAGACATTTTTATTTTCAATATGAGATGTAAATAGATGAATCTAATTATGATCCAGAAAAAATAACTGTGCAATGTTTGAAAGGTAAATTGATATCAATCATACGGCTTAAAAAACTTCTAATAAGGCAGCTATTTTTACTTGGCCTGTGTGAGGCCATTGTGCTAAGCACTTTTCTCAGCACAACCCTGTGGGATAGGTTTTACTTGTATTTTAGAGATCAGGAGAAGGAGTATCTGAGAGGTATAGCTATCAAGCCACAAAGGTATAGTTCACAGGCTAAGCCAGTGGTCTCTTTACTATACTGTTTAGGAAACCTAAGGCACTAGGTAATAATGCCACTTGTTCAGTGCTCTCTTAAAGTTGTATCAGTTGGTAATTGCTAGGATTTTAATACTAACAAATTTGTAAATATATGCATAAAATCCAGGTAACATTTGGGGTCCTTGGAATAATGATGGCTGTGTTACATGGTTGAATTTAGAAGAATGGAACAGATTCAGAGGTTCAGAGAAGCATAGAGGCTGGCATCATTGTGCAAGTGTTCTTTCCAGCTAAGTCTACCAACTGGCCACCATTCCTAGGTGAAATCATATGGCTCAATGATCAAATGATTTATCTGCCTTTCTAGTATGAGTGTATAAAACATAGTTATTCCAGTTGCGAGAAATACTGTTATATTCTTTCCAATGCATGCAAAGAGTTTAATCCATGAAAATGATAAATGTCTCAGTGTTTCATTGGTGGTGGTGGTCAAGTCTTTGCTTCTATGGCAATGGAATGGAATCCCATTTCCATAGAAATGGAATTATTGGGCCATAGGTTATGCGCATTCTAACTTTGTTTTCCACAGTGGTTGCATCAACTAATATTCTAATAAAGTTTTCATGTATGCCACTGTTTTTCCAGAGATGATCTGAAATAATAGTCACTGGTCACATGCTGATGAACGCTATGGCTAACTCAAATTAGGATGTGCTTCAAGTATAAAATACAAATTGGATTTCAAAACCTTAGTATGAAAAAAGATAAATATCTCAAAAATAATTTTTGTTGATTATATATAGAAATGATATTTTACAATGTTGGGTTAGTATTGTTCTTACGACTTTTTCATTTTTTCTGGTTACAGGCTCCCACCTTACCTTTTGCACAAGCCATTTCTTTGTATGTCCCCAGTCTTGGCTTTATCCCTGTCTCAGTGGTTTGATTGTTGTCTTTTTTGGATAGTAATTTATATTTCTAAAATGTATAAAAGATGTAAGACTTCCTTTGGCTCCTTCTGAATTCATTCAAGTCCAATTAATATTGTGTAAGCCTTCTGTTCCTTAAATATTGTTGTTACTATTGCCTTTCTATCTTTTAACTTTGACATTGCATATGCATGCAGTGTAGCATATTTGTGTGGTTATTTTTATATGGTCTACAGAGAAGATAGATCTCAAGGCTCTCTTTGTCAAGAGAGACACTGCTGCTGCCTGGTGTGGCCTAAGGATTAAAGTACTTAGGTCCTGCTATTCATTAGTAAGCAATATACACATTACCTACTAGCGTACTGTGGCTATACCAAACTTTAGGTCAGAACATCCTATATTTTCTACTGATCTCTCTGGTTCCAAATGATTCTTCTGTTCTTTTCAGAACTCTTGGGTCTGTTTATACTATTTCTGTGGCTTTAGGGGAAATGTTCAGCTATTGAATTAATTGCTACCAGAAGACTCAGAAATGCAGAATATTAGAAATTGAATATATCACCATGTCCAGTATTTTCTTCCTTTCATTTTTTGATGGTCATTCAGTTTACTTTTAAAATTCTATTTCAATAATTTTAATTCCAAATGTACTATTCTTTCTTTTTTTTTTAATGAAACACTTAAAATAATGTCTTTATTTTTATCTTTATGAATCAGTGGTGAATATTGTCCTTTGTAAGTCAGAATGATTCTGAACAGACTTCTGAATCACTCACCTAGACCAAACTAAAGTGTGTGTCCTCCCCAATTTGCAGTTATTCATTACCCCAAATTCAAGACTTTGTCAGTAAAACATATTTTAGTTCTACAGGACACCTACCATGAAAGTACTTTCAGTAATTAGCTTGCTGGCATTCTGATAATACAGTACTTTAAACTTGTTCCTGGTAGAATTACTTTGTTGAGCATTTAGACTTATTTTTTCTTATTACACTCCACAGAGTAGCGAAATATCTGAAGGAAAATGAATGGGTTCCTCTTCCCTCTGCACCCCTGAAAGTGATACCTATTTAAACGTACCTTCTAATGCTTTTTGCTTGTTTTTATAATGGTTATACACACATAATGACATGTGGAAGGATTTGACATTTTTGAAACTTTATTGGGATAGTTACATTTTTGAAAATTATTTATTTTGAAACAAATATGTGAATTTATACATATTTTCATTGATTTTTTTTCATTAAGCATTATACATTAGGCATTCTCAAGTGAACACTCACTGACTTACCTCACTATATTTATAAGGTATCATTGTATGTGTAAGGTAAATAGATCTACAAAATCTCACAGTACTCACAGACATTCTCCTCTTGAAAACTAAGAAATTGGGAGTGTTTCTAGCTCTTGTTACTTTATAAACAAAGCTGTAGTAAAATGTCTGTACAAATCTTTTACATTGTATTTTTAAGTGTTATATAAATTCCTTGAAATGGATATATAAGGTTAAGGCAAATGGGCTTTAAAATTTTATGGAAACTTCCATATTATTTTGTTAAATATTGATAGTAATTATAGTCCTGCCAACAATGCATAAATGTCTCTTTTTTCCTACATTAACTAGTATATAATATTTATCAATTTCATGAGCCAGAAATTATATTGCATTGTTGCACAAATTTGACTTTCCCTGCCTATTTTGAGGGTGAATGTCATATAAGTTTTTATCAACATCACGAGTTTATTAACCAGTTATATTTCTCCTCTTAAAAATTTCCTTTTTATAACTGTTGGTGATTTTGGGGGAGGGAGTGTCTGCATATTAGGTTTTAGATAATTTAATTCTTTATCACTTTATCTATCTGGAAATGATTTTCCCTTATCTGTCACTCATTTTTAAATTTCTTTATGAGATTCATTCTTATATGAATTTTTTTATTTTTATGCAATCAAATATTTTAATTTTTCTTTATGCTTACTTATTTTAAAATTTTTAATTTTATGGGTACATAGTACATGTATGTATTTATGAGGTACATGTGATAGTTTGATATAGGCATACAATGTATAATAATCACATCAGGATAATTGGGTTATCTGTCAGCTCAAGCATTTCTCATTTATTTGTGTTAGGAACATTCCAATGTGACTCTTTTAGTTATTTTAAAATATATAATAAATTATTATTGACTGTAATCACCCTGTTTTGGTATCAGATACTAAATCTTACTCATTCTATCTATATTTTTATACTCATTAACTATCCCCACTCCCCTGCTCCACCCACTACCCTTCCCAGCCTGTGGTAACCATCATTCTACTGTCTATCCCCATGAGTTCAATTGTTTTAATTTTTAGTTCACACATATGAGTGAGAATATATGAAATTTGCCTTTCTGCAACTGGCTTATTTTGCTTAATGTCTTCCAGTTCTATCCATGTTGTTGCAAGTGACAGAATTTCATTCTTTTTTATAGATGGATAATATTCCATGGTATATATGTACCACATTTTCTTTATCCATTCATCTGTTGATGGACACTTAGGTTGATTCCAAATCTTGGCTATTGTGAATAGTGCTGCAGTAAACATGGGAGTGCAGATATCTCTTTTATGTACATATTCCCTTTCTTTTGGATGTATTCCTAGCAGTGCTATTGCTGGATCATATAGTAGTTCTATATTTAGCTTTTTAAGGAACTTCTATACTGTTCTCCATAGTGGCTGTACTAACTTAACATTCCCATCAACAATGTATGACGGCTCCCCTTTCTCCAGATCCTCACCTACGTTTAGTTTTGCCTGTCTTTTGGATAAAAGCCATTTTAAGTGGAGTGAGAGAATGTATTGTAGTTTTGACTTGCATTTCTCTGATAATTAATGATGATGTTGAGCAGTTTTTCGTATGCCTGTTGGACATTTGTATGTTTTCTTTGGAGAAATGCTTATTCAGATCTTTTGCTTTTTTTTTTTGGAGACAGAGTTTCTCTCTTGTGTTTTTAGTAGAGGCAGGGTTTCACCATGTTGGTCAGACTGATCTCAAACTCCTGACCTCAGGTGATCCACTGGCCTCAGACTCCCAAAGTGCTGGGATTACAGGTGTGAGCCACCACGCCTGAACCTTTTGTGTATTTCTTAAACAGATTTTTAGATTTTTTTCTATGGGGTTGTTTGAGCTCCTTGTATATTCTGGAAATTAATCCCTTGTCAGATAGATAGTTTGCAAATATTTTCTCCCATTATATGGGTTGTCTCTTCACTTTGTTCTTTCCTTTGCTGTGAAGAAGTTTTTTAACTTGATGTGATCCCATTTTTCAATATTTGCTTTTGTTGCCTGTGCTTTTGAGGTATTGCTCAAGAAATCTTTGCCCAGACTAATGTCCTGGAGAGTTTCCCCAATGATTTCTTCTGGTAGATTCATAGTTTCAGATCTCAGATTTAACTCTTTAATCAATTTTTATTTCATTTTTGTATATGGTGAGAAGCAGGGATCTAGTTTCATTCTTCTGCATTTGGATATGCAGTTTTCCCAGGACCATTTATTGAAGAGACTACACTTTCCCCAACGTATGTTTCTGGGCATCTTTGTTGAAAATGAGTTCACTGTAGATGTATGAACTTATTTCCAAGTCCTTTATTCTGTTCCATTGGTCCATGGGTCTGCTTTTATGCCAGTGCCATGCTGTTTTGGTTACTACAGCACTGTAGTATAAAGTCAGGTAGTGTGATTCTTCCAGTTTTGTTCCTTTTACTCAGGATGGCTTTGGCTATTCTTCGTCTTTTGTGGTTGTATATACATTTTTTTTTTTTTTTTCTATTTCTGTGAAGAAAGTTACTAGTATTTTGATAGAGATTGCATTGAATCTGTAGATTGCTACGGGTAGTATGGGCATTTTAACAATATTAATTCTTCTAATCCATAAGCCTGAGCTATCTTTCATTTTTTGTGTCCTTTCCAATTTCTTGCATCAATGTTTTATAGTTTTTACTGTAGAGAACTTTCACTTCCTTGGTTAAGTTTATGTCAAAGTATGTAATGTAATTTGTAGCAATTGTAAAAAAAAATACTTTCTTATTTTGTGAGGTTGTTTGCTGTTGGCCTGTAGAAATGTTACTGATTTTTGTATTTTGATTTTGTATTCTACAAATTTACTGACATTGTTTATCAATTCTAATTGTTTCTCTGGTGGAATATTTAAGTTTTTCAAAATATAAGATATTATTTAAAGACATGGATAATTAGACTTTTTTTCTTCCAATGTGTATGCCCTTTATTTCTTTCTCTTGTCTAATTGCTGTAGCTAGGACTTCCACTACTATGTTGAATTATAGTGGTGAAAGTGGGCATCCTAGGCTGGGCACAGTAGCTCATGCCTGTAATACCAGCACTTTGGGAGGCCCAGGTGGGTGGATCACTTGAGGTCGAGAGTTCAAGACCAACCCAGCCAACATGGTGAAACATTGTCTCTACTAAAAATACAAAAATTAGCTGGGAGTGGTGGTGGACACCTGTAATCCCAGCTACTTGGGAGGCTGAGGCTGAAGAATCACTTGAACCTGGGAGTCAGAGGTTGCAGTGAACTGAGATTGCACCACTGCACTCCCACCTGGGCAATAGAGCAAAACTCCATAAAAAAAAGGAAAGAAAGAAGGAAAGAGTGCATCCTTGTCTTACTATAGATATTAGAGGAAAGGTTTTTTAATATTTTTTTTTCATCCAGTACATCAGCTGTGGGTCTGTTTTATATGGCTTTTATTGTGTTGTGGTATGTTCCTTCTATCCCCAGTTTTTTGAGGGTTTTTGTTATGAGGTATCTTGAATTTTGTCAAATGCTTTTTTCAGTATGAATTAAAAGGATCATATGGTTTTGCCCTTCTTTCTGTTGATATGATGTATCACATTAATTGATTAGTGTATGTTACACCATCCCTGCATTCTTGGGATAAATCTCACTTGGTCATGATGGATGATTTTTTTAATGTGTTGTTGGAATTTGGTTTACTAGTATTTTGTTGGGGATTTTTGCATAAATGTTTATCAGAGATATTAGGCTGTAGTTTTTTGTTGTTGTGTCTTTGGTTTTGGTGTCAGGGTTATAGCCTCTTCCTTAATTGAATGCTTTATCATTATATTATTACCTTCTTTGATTCTTTTCATTCTTTTCTCCTTGAAATCTATAACATTTGTCTAAGTATAGCAATCCATGCTTTTTTTTGTTTTCATTTGCATGAAATATCTTTTTCCATCCCTTTATTTTCAGTCTATGTATGTCTTTATAGGTAAAGTGAGTTTCTTATAGGCAGAATTTTATTGAGTCTTGCTTTTTAATCCATTCAACCACTCTGTCTTTTATTGGAGAGTTCAGTCCATTTACATTCAATGTTATTATTTATAAATAAGGATTTACTACTGTTATTTTAAATTTTGTTTTCAAATTGTTTTGTGGTTTTTCTTTCTTTTCTGTCTTCTTATGTATAAAAGTGAATTTTTCTGGTGGTATGTTTTAATTTCTTGCTTTTATTTTTTGTTTGTTATTGGTTTTTGATTTGAGGTTACCATGAAACTTACAAATAACCTTCTATTACTGGTTATTTTAAATTTTCGAGAACTGTTGTTGCAGTAGCAACAACAAACAAGCAAAAAGAGAACTAATAAAAACTCTATGCCTCAACTTCTTCCACTTTCTCCCTAGTGTCCCAGTTTTTAACTTATTGTTTCTATTTATATCTTTTTATACTGTGTATCTTTACAAATTTTTTGTTTGTTTCTTTAGTAGAGATGAGTTTCACCTTGTTAGCCAGGATGGTCTCGATCTCCCGGACTGGTGGATCCACCCACCTTGGCCTCCAAGGTGTAGAATACAAAAGTGTTTTTTTTTTTTTTTTTTTCAGGACGGAGTCTCGCCTGTCACTTCAGGCTGGAGAGTGCGGTGGGCGCCATCTCGCTCACTGCAAGCTCTGCCTCCCGGCTCACGCCATTCTCCTGCCTCAGTCTCCCGAGTAGGTGGGACTACAGGCTCTCGCCACCACCTCTCGCTAGTTTTTTGTATTTTTTTTTAGTAGAGACGGAGTTTCACCATGGCCAGGATGATCTCACCCTTGACTCCTGATCCGCCTCGCCTCTCGGGCCTCCCAAAGTGCTTGGATTACAGGCTTGAGCCACTACCGGGCCCAAAAGTTTCTTTATAGTTATTTTTGTTAAGTTTATTTTTCTATTCAAGTTATAAGTAGTTTACATACCACAATTACAGTGTTAAAATATTCTGTATATATTTTTGTTATCATTGTTACTAGCAAGTTTTGTGCCTTCAATTTCTTTCTTTCTTTTTTTTTTTTTTTTTTTTTTGAGACGGAGTCTGGCTCTGTGGCCCAGGCTGGAGTGCAGTGGCCGGATCTCAGCTCACTGCAAGCTCCGGCCTCCCGGGTTTATATTCTCCTGCCTCAGCCTCCCGAAAGTAGCTGGGACTACAGGCACCACCTCACCCTCACTCGCTAGTTTTGTATTTTTAATAAAGACAGGTTTCACCGTGTTAGCCAGGATGGTCTCGACCTCTGGATCTCTGGATCCGGCCTGCCTCGGCCTCCCAAAGTGCTGGGATTACAGGTCCTTCAGACAATTTCTTATTGCTTGTTAACATTCTTTTCTTTCAGATTGATGAACTCCTTTTAGGATTTCTTGTAAGACAGGTCTGGTATAGATGAAATCCCTCAGCTTTTGCTTGTGTGGGAGTCTTCATTTCTCCTTCATGTTTGAAGGACATTTTTGCTGGATATAATATGCCACAATAAAAGTTTTCTCAGTGCTTTAAATATGTCATGCTACTCTCTCCTGGCCTTTAAGGTTTCCAGTAAAAAGTCTGCTGCCAGATGTATTGGAGCTCATGTTCATGTTATTTTCTTCTTTTTTCTTGCTGTTTTTTGGATCTTTTCTATATCTTTTAATTTTAGAAGTTTGATTTTTAAATGTCTTGAGGTAGTCTTATTTGGGTTAAATCTGCTGGTGCTCTCTGACCTGCTTGTACTTGAATATTGGTAACTTTCTCTAGGTTTGGAATATTCTCTGTTATTTCCTTGAATAAACTTATTTATTTATTTATCTTTTTATTTATTTATTTATTGAGGCAGATTCTCACTCCAACACCCAAGCTGGAGTGCAGTGACACAATCTTGGCTCACTGCAACCTCTGCCTCCCAGGTTCAAGCAATTCTTGTGCCTCAGCCTCCCAAGTAGCTGGAATTACAGGTGCATGCCACCACACCGGGCTAATTTTTGTGTTTTTAGTACAGATGAGGATTTGTCATGTTGGCCAGGCTGGTCTCAAACTCCTGACTTCAAGAGATCTGCTACCTTGGCTTCCAGAAGCACTGGGATTACAGGCATGAGCCACCATGCCTGGCCTCCTTGAATAAACTTTCTACTCTGATCATCTCTATCTGCACTTTAAAGTCAGTAACTTTTAGATTTTCCCTGTTGAGACTATTTTCTAGATCTTGTAGGCATACTTTATTAGAATTCTTTTCTTTCTCCTGTGACTGTGTTTTCATATAATCTGAGCTCATGTTCACTAAATATTTCTTCTGCTTGGTCAGTTCTGCTGTTGAAACTAATGCATTTTTCAGTTTGTCAATTGAATTTTTCAGTCGCGAAATTTCTGTTTGAATTTTAAAATTACTTCAATATTTGCTATTTTTTTTCTGATAGGATTCTGGATATCTTCTCTGTGTTATTTTAATTTTGTTAAGCTTCCTCAAAACAGCTATTTTGAATTCTCTATCTGAAAGGTTGCATATCTCTGTTGCTCCAGGATTAGTCACTGTTGCCGTATTTAGTTCATTTCGTGAGGTCATTTTTTTTTTTTTTCCTGGAAGTTCTTTATGTTTGTGGATGTTCATTGATGTCTGGGCATTGAAGAGTTCAGTATTTATTCTAATCTTTGAAGTCTGGACTTATTTATACCCTTCCGTCTTGAGAATGCTTTCCAGGTATTCAAAAAGGAAATGAGTTGGGTTTTGATCGAAGTCTTTGATCACTGCATTTGTATCTGCACTAGAGATCACCCCAAGCCCAGCAGTACTGTGACTCTTGGAGACAGCAAGACTGCCTTGGTGGACTTCAGTAATATCCAGGAGAATTCCCCACAATAACAGTCAGAGTCTCTTGTTCTCTTCCCTCACTTTCACCCAAACAGAAGGAGCCTCTCTCTCTGTGCTGGGCTGCATGGAGTTGAGGGAGGGATGACACAAGCCGTCCTATAACCACCACAGCTAGGATTGCACTGGGTCACATCTGAAACCAGCACAGCACTGGATTTCACCCCAGGGCTATGGCTACCACTGCCTGGCTACCACTGATGTTTATTCAAGGCTTAGGAGCTCCTTATTTGGCAAGCAGTGAATCCTGCCGGTAGGCAGCAGGTTCCCTTTTGACCCATAGTGGGTCCAGAAATGCCATCTAGGAGTTAGGACCTGGAATCAGGGGCTTCAGGGCTCTGCTTAGTATTTTATTTTACTTTGGCAGAGCTGGTACTCAAGTTGCAAGATAAATTCTTTTTTTGTTTTGTTTTGTTTCCCTCTCCTTTTTGCAAGAGGAAAGAGTCACTCCCCGAGTTATACTGCTTAGAGTTGGGGAAGAGGTAATGTAAACATCCCCATGTTTCCCCCAGATGGTGTCTCATTGGCTCGAACGCACCCCAGCTCCACTATTCCGAGCCTAGCACACCACCAGTCCTTGTAGTACTTGAGCCCTGCTCCAATCCTTGTGGCTTAGACTGCCTTTCATATTTATTCAGGATCCTAGGGCGCTTTAGTCCACTGGTAGTGGGGTTAGTAAGAACTCAAGTTCCTACTGCTGGAGTGGAGGATTCCCCTCTGGCTGGGGCTGCTCAAAATGCTTCCTTCTAGTATGCCAGCCAAATTCTGCCCTCTGTTGTGTTCTGCTGTGACAGGGAAGCACTGAGTTCCAATGCAAGGTCCCACAATCGCTTTGCTCTCCCTCCTCCAAGGGTAGAAATTCTCTCTGTCTGCTCACTGCTGGCAGATGGGGCCAGGGGCTGTTGTCAGCAATTCAAGACTGTCCTTTCTACCCTCTTCTGTGCCTCTTTCCGTAATATGATATTAAATATGATATGAAAATCAGGTACTATTATTGCTCACTTGATTTTTGGCTCTTATGAAGGTGCTTTCTTGTATGTGTAGTAGTTCTATTTGGTGTTCCTGCATAGAGATGATCGTCAGAGGGTTCTTTTTGGCCATTTTGCTCTGCCTTCCTGTGATTACCTGTTTGATAAATAAGGCATTTTTTCACATTTATGTTATAAAAATAACCTTGCACATGTTCCCCTAAGCATCTGTAGTTTTATTTTATTCAAATTAAAACTCTAGAAATCTTTTGTTTTGGTATAGTGCGAGCTGAAAGGTCTAATTTTATGTATTCAAACTGCATAGCTGCTTGTCCCCAAATTATTTACCAAGTAATTTATCCTTTGTGCTCTGATTTGTAGTGCCACATTTATCATGTAATAAATTTTCATGAAAACACAGTTTACTTTCCTAGATTCTTTAGTTTGTACTGTTAGTTATATGTTGTTCACAGTGTCAGAACCTTACTATTTTTATTAGACTAATTCTAAAATTAAGTATTAAATATCCATGTAAACCTTGGCAATAAAAGCCTAGTAATAGGTTATTACCTGTCCTGGGATTTGACTTTACCGTACTTCACTAATAAGTTAACCTGTTATTGTTTCAGAGAATCCAACTGTAGACATGAGACTCCTAGGTCAAAGAAAAAGACCTTTCTTACTCTCAGCACATCAGGCAGCCTAAGCATCAGCATATTTACATCTGTTTCTCTTTGTCCCTGACTCCCATGGGGGTGATACAATATGGGCTTAGATTTATGCTGTACACATAGTGAGTTTGAGTCACAGGTGAAGAACACTGAGCTTGTAGAATCTACCTCCTTCATAGCAGCAAGTGAGCTAGCTCGATTTTGTCCCAGAGGGAGATACGATGTCAGCTCTTGAGGCCGCCTGTTGCAAACACATGCTTGAGAACTGGCCAGGATAAAAAGTGGCCAAGGCCTTGCATTGTTGACATAAATAGCAAGTTGTGTGGGAGAATATTATATTATGAACTGTTTCTTTACACAATGCTAAATATATAGACCTAGTATAGAAAACAGGTAAAAATTGAAAGTGCACCACTGAGGCAAATTTCAGCCAGTTGTCTAAGGACTGGAAGCTGCCTATTTGGCAACCACTCTTGCTGTTGGGCCTGCCTCTAATCCAACCCCAAGAGACTCTTCTGAAGAAGGATTACTTTGCAGGCCTTCTACATTAAAGATGAAGAAAATTAGGCTCAGGAAAATGAATGATATGCCTAAGGTTGGGGCCACTAGTAGTGATTGCTACAGTACTAAATAAAAATACCCTTTTCATTAAGTTTGTTTTCAGTAACTCCTTTAAAAAATTTCATCTTTAACATATGTCCTCTGAGTTTATCCATGTTGTCACAAGTAACAGCATTTCAAAATCTTTTCCTTTTATCGCTGAAAAGTATTCCATTGTGTATACATACCACATTTTCTTTATTCACTCATCCATTGATGGATACAGGTTGATTCCGTGTATTGAATATTGTGAATAATGCTATAATAAACATGGACATGTAAATACCACATTACTTCCTTCATGTGTAATTTTAGAAAGTTGGTATCACAGAAGTGGAGAGTAGGATGGTGGTTACCAGGGCCTGATATATTTGGCGTGGGAGTTGAGAAGATGTTAGTTAAGGATACAAAATTTCAGTTAGAAGGAATGAGCTCAAGTGTTTTATTCTATAACATGGTGACTATAGTTAATAATATGTTATATTCTTGAAAAATACTGAAAGAGTGGATGTATAAAAGTGTTCTCACCACAAAAATGATAACTGTGTGAGGTAAAACATACGTTAGTTACCTAGATGTAGTCATTTCACAATTTATGCATACTTCAAAACATCACATTGTACATGGCGAATACATACAACTTGTTAAATTTTTAAAATTCAGTAAAAAAATTTAAAAAGAAAAAAGTTTTTTCCTTTACTGAAACTTACTGAACAAAAGAAACAATAGGAAAACTTGTGAAACAAATCACTCAATCTTATATTCGAATAAGAACATCTCTAGCAGAAAATACATGTTCTATAATTTAATATATACTAACATTTTCTTGCTGCATTATGTGTGGGTTACATAAGCCCACATGTTATTAAAATGTTAGTATGATTTTAAAATAAATTGATTTGCATTTCTCCTAGTCAGCCAAATTTGTGGACGTGACTATGAGATTACTCCTTGAATTATAGAAATCTGCCTGATCAAATAGCAAAACAATATTCCTGATCTAAATATGGCAGTCTGCACTACTGATGATGAAATTTACATGGTAGTTTCATGCTACTTAATGTAGATCTATCTTACTATTGGAGAAAAAAAGGTAATACTAGACATCCACTTAATTAATTGAAATAATGTGTTTTTCTTTAATGTTAATGTGGGAAAAATGATATACATATATGTATATGTGTACGTGTGTGTGTGTGTGCATGTGAGTGTGTATATGTGTGCTTGTGTGTATTATAAGATCTAAAAACAAAAATTTCTCTGGGAAAAGTTTAGGACTGAAAACACTACAAGGTTTAATTTGGGGGGATGATATGACAGTGTTGTGTATTAATGCATAGAACTGTGAATAACATCTGCCTTGTCATCTTTGAAAAGGAAGGTATACTGACAAGGGGAAATATAAGAAGCAGGACTATTTGAAAATGGCTTATACATGGAATTAACCACAAGGATAAAAATAACCTCCAATCTCTATGTGTGGAATGCCTAAAGCTGGACTTAAATATATTTTGCTTCTCTGTTGTATTTTTTTTTAATTATGAGAAAACATGTTTATGGATAGTTAGGTATGAAAAGACATCATTTTGAAGTATCAATTTGCAAAGCTACAGAAAGAAGAGATGTTCGTTTAAAACATTTCCATTTTTGCCTTTAAAAATACTGTAATAAGGTTTTAACAGCTTATAAAAGTCATAGGTCAATGAAGATTGTGGCATTTATCTTTTAAATCCTAAAATTAGACATATATTATTTAGATTACCTTTTAACCATGGCAGAGTAACTATTATACATTTTCACCCAGTTTTAGTTTACCTCACTATTTTATAACATAAGTGGAATCTTTTTTTTCCAACATATTGTCATTACTCTCATTATCTCAAAGTACTTCACAAGCAATTTTCTTTTGTACCTGCTAAAAATAGAATTACTCTACCTGAACCATACTTCCAAAGGGAAGCCAATTAGAACAGTCGGTAAACAATGTACCTTTTCATTGAGTAAACTGTCTGCAAGGATGCCTGTTAATATTTTTTTTCTATTTACATAGCATTCATGAAACTCTGTGGATGTCTGACATCCATTAACATGTCTTAAATTTATTGTCTCCTTCTTGTTTAATTCATCAACATACTGCAATAACGTGAGTAACTATTAGAAGGATAACCAGTCTCCACTTAAAAAAAAATCACATTTATGCAGAAGTAATTATGTAGGTATTATCTAAGTACTATATAAAACCCTTAAAATAGACTTGAAAGTCTCAAATAAATAGAAGTGAATAGAGTCAACTGAGCCATGTGAAACAAAATATTGAATATGTTGCATGACTTTTATAAAACAAATCATCCTTATAACTTTCCTCATTTATCAGGATACTAAGCTACCTAGAGTCAACTTTCTCATGGCATTGTAATGCCATTTAAAGACATATACAAACTAATGGTCCCAATCCAATCTGATAATACATCTGGATGAATAGTAAAAACTAATTTTACTTTTATAATCTAGGATAGTTTTTTTCCCCCAACATTTTATTTTGTTAAAATGTTGCCACCTAAGAAGCTACACTAAAAACATGTTTCTTGGTCAAAAGCTTTGCAAAAGTTTCTTTAAAATTCATCATCTAATAGATGTCTGACGATTTTTGCAGTCTCCCTATTTATCATGTTCTATTGAATCTTTAATCTTTTCTAATGTAGGACTATACTCAGATCCAGGAGCAAAGTATATACTTTTAATTCTTCATCCTCTGCACATTCACCAAATGCTCTTCACTACCCCCATATCTTTATCTTTCATTCATTCTTTGAGATTTATCTCAAATATTACTTCCTCTTGACCCCTACATCATGTTCCCTAATACTCCAGTCAGCCCTCGTATATAGCATTGCAATTACCTGTTTATTTGTACAATCTCTGCAGAATATGAATTCCCAGGGCACAGGGAATTAGTCTCCTCAGGACTATCAAAATGGCTGCACATGGTCGGTAATCAATACATGTTTATTCAGTGAAGAAAAAACAGCATTTAGGTAAATGGCATGTAGAGTGAAATGCA
Source organism: Papio anubis (assembly GCF_008728515.1). NCBI lineage: Eukaryota > Metazoa > Chordata > Mammalia > Primates > Cercopithecidae > Papio > Papio anubis. Next base: position 62,042,587 of record NC_044979.1, on the reverse strand, counting down.
GGCTTTCTCTTAATAGAGTTATAATTGTAGTTAAGACTACAATGGAGACTTAGTTATTTGGTCCTATATTGACTGTCAGGATTTTTTTAAGCGCTCATAAAAAGTCTCAAGTACAAATATGTATCCCCTTGTATATTTCTTTTAAGGTATAGAGGATTAGAAAGGAAATGAGTTTTTTAATATACGAAACATTAAGAACTTTATATTTTTAAATTATTTGAGTAAATATGATTTCAATGAGGTCTACTCTGACTACCTTATTTAATACTATGACCTGCTTTCCATAATGCAACCTTTTCTTACCCTGCTCCTTTTTTCTTTCGTTTGTAGCACTTAATATCTTTTAACATACTTGTTCATTCAGTAATTTATTGTATTTTTACGAAATGACCTGTCTACCTCACTAGAATGCAAGTTCTATAATTGCCAGGCATTATTCTGGGTGTTTAGCATGCAGTAGATGCTGACAAAATCTTTGTAGCATGAGTGAATTAATCCTATATGTTATTACGGATATAGTAGCTGAATAAAGTAAACTGGAATATTGGTCAACTTCATATCTGGTTAGCTGTAAATATTTTAACCAGCTTCCTACCTTGCTTTTTCCTGTTATGCCTATTTCAAATGGTAAAGAGAAGCAGCACCATACCACATATATTGAAAAATGTTCTCCAAATAAATTCTCCTTATAAAATCAGGTCTCTAAGGTAGAATACATCTACAGCTAAGGCTATGGGATAAATGAATGAAAGTAAGCTTCAAGAAAAAAAGAAAACAGGCATGGTGATCCCTGCAGAGAGAGCATAGCAAGAGTTGTCCAGATGGTAACTATGGTGCCAGATCATTAGGGCTTCAAAATCATTCAGTAGCTTCCTAGCCATCTTGCTAGAACAAATTGTTTAACCTCTTATGGCTTTCCTCATCTGTAAAATGACATGATGATAAGAGGACCTTCTGTGTGGGGCTGCTCTAATGATTAGGAGGTAAATACATGTACAACTTTCTGAACACTACATGACTCTTGATAAAGCTCAATAAATGCTGGCTTTGATAGCTACTGCTGCCAGATTTAGAAGGTGTGTGGTATCAAGATATACTTATTACTAAAGAGACAAGATAAAAATTATCACTTTTTGACTGAATTTTCCTTCTAAGAGTTAAGCTGCTTAATGAAATGAATTTTGATGTTAGAAGGCAAATGGAGATCTTTACTCCAGACTTGAAAGATTATTTCAGATTATTTTCTATAACGTGGTAAAAAGTAATGGTCCTTGGCTAAAATGAAAACACATGCCTTGCTGTGTTCTTTCGTTTGTGATGTCAACACTGCTTCTAATTTTTACTTATTTAATGAGCTTTTCCTCTCATGCCATATTAATATGAATGCTTTCTTTATGTGTGAAAGGAAGGAAAATATCTCTAAGATTTTGAAAAGAGCTTTCTGGAGAGAAGTTTTATCATAAATTGGCTTAAAATGAGTATACTTTGGAAAGCCTTAGAAAACTGCTGAGAAGAGATTACCAACAAGAATATACTGACATGAGAAATATTCTCTGAAATTTATGGCTAAATGGCTTCATTTTTCAGCTGTGGTCTGAGATCTCTTTTCTTTCTTGATATTTACATGAGTTGTTCATTCTTTTGTATGTCTAAAAAAATTGGATTAAGAAAAAGCTTTATTGTTGTCATTACTATTTTACTAAATGATACCCAGTAGCCAGAATGTTATAATAGTTTATTCCTGTTCTAAAAAAACCAAAACAACAACAAAAACAAACAAACAACAACAACAACAAAACCTGCAGGCCGGGCGCAGTGGCTAATGCCTGTAATCCCAACACTTTGGGAGGCTGAGATGGGCGGATCACCTGAGGTCAGGAGTTCGAGACCAGCCTGACCAACATGGAGAAATGCCATCTCTACTAAAAACACAAAAATTAACCAGGTGTGGTGGTGGGCACCTGTAATCCCAGCTACTCAGGAGGCTGAGGCAGCAGAATTGCTTGAACCCAGGAGTCAGAGGTTGCAGTGTGCCGAGATCATGCCTCTCTGCACTCCAGTCTGGGTGATAAGAGCTAGACTCTGTCTAAAAAAAAAAAAAAAAGGAAAAGAAAAGCAGACATTTCCTAACTAAAACACTCTGTCACTCTCAGTGAAATTGTAAATATACTTTTTGACATATAGATGTCATTTAACTTACACAAAAATAAGCAATCATATCATTTGTATGTTTAAAGATTATGTGATTTGCTCTACCTTTAAAAAGTTAACATTTAAACTTAATCTAAACATAGAATCCACTTAAAAGCAGACATTAAGTTACAAAGTAAAATTTTTTTCTGCAACAATGTTAATTTTATATTGCTATGTAGCAAGTTGCCACAAATTTAGCAATTTATAACAATAGCTCATAGTTTTGTAGATCAGAAGTTCAGTATGGTAAGGCAGAGCTTTCTAATTAGGGTCTTAACAAGACTGCACTCAAGGTCTAGTTTTACTCAGGTTGTACTGTGGTTGTAGGAATGAGGTCTAGTTTCTTTGTGGTCTGTTAGCTGGGAATCACTTAGTTCTTGGAGGCTGCTGACATTCCTTTTCTTGTGGTTCCCCATCTTCAAAGAAAGTCATGAAAATTTCTGTCACATAAGATCCTTTTCACACTAAATCCCTCACTAGAGAAAGGGCTCAGGTCCTTTGAAGAGCTCACCTGATTAGATTTAGCCTAATTGGATGGTATCTTTTTTGATTTACTTGAAAGTCAACCGATTAGTAACCTAATTGTGGAGTAATAGCCCATAATATTTAGTTTCTACCCACACTCACCTGGAGGGAATTAAACAAGTTGTATATTCCAGACGGCAGAAATCTTGGGGGTAGAAAGATATGTCTTAGAATTCTGCCTACTACAGTAACTGAGTGATTGAATTTAATAAAATAAAATGTTGTGAAGGAGGGAATGTCTGTTTAATTGATTTTGTCACAAGGCATGCATATATAAGTATATAGTGATAATTCATTGACATAGGGATGGAAATCAGAATAAATTAATCTCAAATCACATGGAAGGGAGGAGAGTGAGTTAAAGCAGTATCAGAATTTCTCTTTATGACAGCATCTCTCCTTTAAGGTCTTCCATACTAAAGTATTAATGCATCATTTTCTTTATTTGGAATAGCAATAATAAATTTACAGTTCAGTGCTTAATCTTATTTTGTAATTTTATCATTACTTTGCTAAATGAACTAGATTATATAGGAAATTAGCTTGTATAATTTTCTCTAGTGGAGGTTATGGGTTTGACAGGGTTTAGCAACTGACTGCATGTATGGAAGTGGACAGATAAATATAACTGTGTACTTTTTACCCTGAGATATTGAAGCAGCAATTGTAAAATCAGGTAAAGTTGGAGTAATATTCATGTATAATGGAATTTTGGTGTTCATAGGGAAGTTAGATTACTCAAGTCTAATTCTGAGAAGATATTTCAGGGACAGCCTTTTGTTTTGGATGTTATCAGAATAGAAATGATGTCAAAGATATGAAATTGGATTGTGATAACAAAGAAAAGGGCATAGAAAGGAAACATATGACCCAAGAGCTAGGAAAGGACAAATTGGTCAGGAAAGAAGAACGAGGCAAAACATGGCATATTGAGCGATTAGACAAAAAGGGAAAACTAGGAGAGGGCATTTTGAAGACAAGAGACATATTTGAGGAAAAGAAGTGATTAAGTGTCAACAATATTGTGATAAAATTGACATCTTAATAGCTGTATTATAAATTGTTACAAATCTTTTTATTTGAAAAAAGCATATAGAGAGCATCTGTGTTCTTCGATCTTGTTAATATCATCCTTGAGAATTTCAATAGACAAATGATTCTGTAGATGAAATGTCCATGTTTATTGCAGTATTTTCTTTAGTAGCAAGAATTTTAAAAACTATAAAGACCTACATGTATAGCAATAGACATGATTATATAAAGAAAACATGGTACATTGTAAGTTATATAATCTATATGTACTAAGAACCTGCTTGGGTTCCAGGTTCCAGGCACAAAATATCCAAAACCATATATTTTTGTTGTCCTCATTTTATAGATGAGGAAACTGAGCACAGAGATGTGGCTAAACTCCCAATGTAATGTACATTTCAGAATAAAAATGCTAATCCAGACAGTCTGGCTCTAAGTTTTGAAGTTTATCTGCAAAACTGCCCTTCAAAAATTTGATATAATGTTATGAAACCGTTAAAATAATAGCTGAGTATTATTTGGACAAATTATGTACTTATAATATTAACTAAAATGTGTTTTTGCTATTAGTGTACAAATTTATAAGGACTAGAAAGGCATTTCTTAGGTGAAAGAAATGTATTAGAATGATGCATTTATATTCATTTTGTTTTTTGCTTTTTAGTCTTTTAAAGATATATGAAAATGAGAGGCTGTCAATAGCATCATGCAGAGGAGTCATCAGCTAGAATGTGAACAGTATAATGTTAACGTCACAGGAGTAGCATATGGGTAGGTAGCTAAAACATAAATCAGAAAGATGTCATTTGAGTTGATACATTTTATTTGTCTTGAAGCCAGACAGCTGGAAAGATCAACTACATTAATATCAAGGTCAGAGAAGACAGGATGGAAAAGCAGCTGTAAGTTGGGATAAAAGCTATTGAAAAGATGCTGAAGGTATATGGAAATGAGATTCATATATTGGCAGAATAACTGAACAATAGAGATTTCGTAAGAGGAGAGTAGTTTGTCAGGGATGAGCAGTGGTTGGAAAGTGGCAATGAAGAGTGGGGAACATACCACTTCCCAACTCAATCATGTACCCAGCAGATATTTTTGGAAATCAGTCTAAGAGGAAAGTATAATTAGAGAAAAGCAATCAATTAAGAAGAACACTAGAGGGACAGGTTGTAGGATGAAAACAGGATTTGCATAGTACACATGGAAAGTCAAATAAAATTGGAGGCCTTTTTTCTAGTCAATCTGGCAAGGTACAGGATTAAGGTTTGGATATAGATGTGGGCATGTGAGTTTGAGTGGTAGGGCTAGTACTTCCATCTATGATTATTGTTTATAGGCACAACAAAGTGAGGAAGAGGCCAAAAGAGAAAAAGGGGATAGACAGTGAACAGGTAACAGAGAGCATTAGGTAAAAAGAGTTCAAAGTTTCCAAGTATTAGGTTAGTGCAAAAGCGATTTCGGCTTTTGCCATTACTTTCAATGTCAAAAACCAGAGTTACTTTTGCACCAACCTATAGTTCTTTCAGAGCCACTTCAGGTAGCCACAGACATTTCTAACTCCAGTACGTTTTGTATACATCACTGTGATTAAGGTAAAAATTAATGAAAGAGCTCGCATTACTATTACCATTAGAATGATAATATCTCTTTCATTAATTGATAATATAATATAATTACATTATATAATGATGATGTATATTGATTAATCCTGACCCAGGTAAAAAAAAAAAAAATGAGGAGATGGAATATATTTTACAAAGAAATATAATCAAAGTAGCTCATGAAAAATATTGAACATTAATCCCTTTGTGACTTTAATGATTAAAAACTAAGGATGGAGTTCAGTCTGTTTCAGGATTGTGTCCTTGCATTGAGTATTTAGAAAATATTTTCTATCTCATTTGGGCAATATTATATTAAAATATAAACTTTATATATAAAATTTTATTTAAGTTTTGACAGCACATACAGTTAAAATTGAACTTTTAAAATGGCAATTTCTGGTTAAACTTTTCTTGTGAAGGTATTTCTATTTCTCTGGCATATGTCTTAATTATCATAGATAGATAAGTAAGTAGGTATATAGATAAGTAGGTAGATGCTATCTGCTGAGATAACAGTTAAAATATTGTAATGTGAAAAGTGACTAAGTAAATATGAACTTAGACTCTCATACCAATAACAACAAAGGAAAGGAAAGCACATTACTTGCCTCATTAATCATGATTTTTACTTCTTTCTCAAGTCAATGTATTCTTAGGGATTTTTTTCTCTCGCATGTATGCACAGACACACAATTTCTTTGACTTTATATAAACTATAATACTTTATCTGTGGCCACCTATCAATGTTCATAACTATTGCCAAAGAATTTTTAAAAACTATTATAATTTGAAACTTTAGAGTGAGTCCTCCCTCCCTCCCTCCCCCCTCCCTCCTCCCTCCCTCCCTCCCTCCCTCCCTCCCTTCCTTCCTCTTCCTTCCTTCCTTCTTCCTTCCTACCTCTTCCTTCCTTCCTTTTATTTGCCACTCTGTCGCCAGGCTGCAGGGCACACCTGCCACCCACTGCATCCTCCACCCCGGTTCAAGCCGGGATCCTGCTTGCCCTCAGCCCTCAATAGCTGAGACTACAGGTGTGCAATCTCACCATGCCCTAGCTAATTTTTGTGTTTTTAGTAGAGACGGGGTTTCACCATGTTGGCTAGGATGGTCTTGATCTCTACCCCTCGTGATCTGCCCACCTTGGCCTCCTAAAGTGCTGGGATTACAGGCATGAGCCACCGCACATGGCCAGTTCTTTCTTTTTATATTCTCTTCTTATATTTTCTCTATGTATATGTGCGCACTAATTATATATAATTATTAATTATTACTATTAATTATTATTAATTATAACTAGTTTTATTTTTGAGTTAAGTATCTTCCAAGAAATATTTTTTAATAAACTCAGCTGGGTATATCTATATCTAAATATATATAATTCAAAATAGCAACTAAAAATTAATTTTATAGGTGATTAAGAATTGACTTTTAATAGCTATTTGGGTCATGATTAATTTATAACTTAAGTCATATTTAAATCTCAGCGAAGGCCTAAAAAAGCAAATGTTATCATAGTTTGTACATTTGACAAATGATGGAGGGATGGACTTAAGTGAAATAAATTCGTATTAGTTTTGATTCAATATTAATTGTTGTTCCTTACGACACTTAACTCCAATGGGATGGATATTCTACATAGAAAAGGTAAATAGAGATACGTTATATTTCCTATGGTTATTCAGTTTAATAGAGTATAATAAATTTATTTTGAAGGGTAAGGACTGAAAAACTACCTATCAGATACTATGCGTATCACTTGGGCAATGAAATAATTTGTACACCAACACCCTGTGACATGCAATTTACCTGTGTAACAGACCTGCACATGTACCCCTGAACCTAAAATAAAAGTTAAAAATAAAAAAAGAATTTGAAAGAGACAGGTAAAATCCACAGGCTAATAGATGGTCTTAAGTGTTCTGTAAGACTAGGTAAAAGTAATAAATCACACCACTAATGAGCACGTATGTTTCATATATTAGATCATATTGATTAAATAAAATTAAATATTTTTCTTACTAGAGAGGTGACTCAGAATTTTTGAATGTCACTAATGTACATATTGAGGAATCTTCAGTAAAGGTTGTTTATACCTTATGTTAATACTTATTTTTATAAATATGCCCAAGGATTTGTGTTACTTGAGACATACTTCTGGGAATGTTGACTTAGTTAAATTTGTTATAGTCTATTAAACTGAATAATCATAGGAAATAAAAAATAGTTATATTTTCATTTTCTATGTAGATATTTTATTGTTTCATATAAAATTTTGATTAAAATTTTAAATGCTGTGCAAGATCTTTTTTAAAAGAATGGCATGACATCTACTCTCACAAAACTCATAATCCAGTGAAATAGGAAAACACATAAAAATGGCTAATAAGAGTTAGAGATTAGTTCTTATTATAGTAGAAATATTTCAAAAAGTCATCATACAAATATAAGGAAAGTAGGGGTTTGATGAGCAAATCAAAGTATTTACTTTGCCAGAGTGGAATTTGAGCTGTCATTGAAGGTGGGCAAGCATTTTGTGATGGACACTTGATGTATTGTTTTAGTTTTCCAGAATCCTGACATCTTTTCAGCTGAGGATAATGCTCCATAGGGTAACTTTAGTGGGAGATACAGTTTTGCCTCACACTACACATAAGAAGGGCAGCTGCTCCTTCTCCTTACTCTGTTCGAGTGAGGCTTGTTTACTGAGACTCTTCCATGGGACTTAGCACCTCAAATGATGCTAAGATGCAGCAGTGTAGGATTCACACTTGCCCTTGGTAATGGAATTCAGCCACAGCAGTGAGGAGAGTTGTAGTGGCTATTGTGCCAGCACAGCATTCTTGCATGGCTGCCTCTGCATCTTGATCTCTTTACTGTGGGTCCTGTGACCTAGTCTACCTGTTTCCTGTCTGTGTTTTGAAATGTTTCTCTAACTTCCTCCTGATTTTGAGAACTATCCTGTATTCCAAACAAACAAACAAACAAACAAAACTTTTCTTGTGCATTTGTCAGAATTAGGATTTTGTTACTTACAAGCAGGGAACCTACTAGCTTAGCTTTAAGATAAATTGAGAAAAGACAAAGAAGAAGATACTGTAGATAGGGCTTCTTTGTTGAAACAGAGAGAAAGCCCCAGAGATTTATAATATTTCTTGGTTCATGGCACCCTTAGTTCTCAGGAATTTTTTCATAGTGCTCCTAGACAAAATTAAATATCTAACTTCATTTATTTAGTACTTCAATTCAAACAACAAAATAGCACTTTGCACAGTGTCCGTGTCCAGTGGCTGTTGCTGTGATTCTCTTGAAAATTCAAACAACATATAGTGTCCCTCCAAGTTCACTACAACTCTCCAGAGTTCCTTGGCACTCTGCTTGGGAACCACAGCCATGAAAGATGCTTGGTATTTTACTGGTTTTTTTTGTTTTGCTTTGCTTAAGTTTCTCATTACACACTTATAATATTCCGATGAGATTAACGTGTAAGAATTAAGATTCACATGTAAGTAATTGGACAGAGGATATATAAATAGTTAATATGCAGGGATATGATCCCAAATCTTTTCATAAACTTGACTTACTGTAGCAATTAGACTTTGCTTCTGGTGTAAATGTGTTTATGTGGCTAATACCATGAAAATGGAGGACATTCTGATTTGAGAATGTGCAGAGATACAACTTTCAAGATGAGGAATTTGTACATTCCATGAGAAACAATAAAATTTTTGTTAAGTGGTGTGTTGCTTTCTTGTAATTCTAGACCATGGATTATTTAAACATAAGGATCATTTGTCATCTGTATCATAGCTAATACTATAGAACATGTCCTATATTTTGTATTCAAGTCAGTCTTTGCTTAATTTAAACTTCTATACATGTTGAAAATTGATGTGTAAAAGTAATGTTTTCCACTAATAAGATTTGTGCTATAGTAGGAATATTTTGGATCTTGCTAGTGAAAACTCTGATCTTCTTGAATTTCTGCCTTTTGATGATTTCTTTGCTCATTCTTTATTCACACATTCAACTGACAGGTATTTATTGAGTACCTCTCAAAGGTTTTCATGTTACTGAGAAAGCTGAGGGCAGTGCCCAAGACTTAGAAGACTTTTTCCAGGTCTTTGTTTTGATCTGTGGCATAGTTGTGTCACTTCTTTCCTTGATCTCAAGTCAATAGAAAAAGTAAAATTTAATACAACTTTAAGAAGGTACTAAATAATCTAGAAGTCACAGAAGTTCCACTGTTATACTGTAAACTTTAAAATATTTAATTCTGAATTCAGAAAAAAATAGATATATTTTAAGATAATTAAAATCAGCTTTTTTTGATTGCTTATGAAAATATTAATTTTAAGTGTTAGGTAGCTACTATAGCCAGGTGACACAATTATTTTAGCCATGGTATGATTTTGTTTGGGTGCCTCAGCAATATTGTTATGACTGAAAATGAAAGCTGTATTAAGTAAATCTCTGAAGGAGATTGTGTATTACTGAAAACTTAGTGAAGAATCTGGTTCATGGATTTATGTAAAAGAAAAGTGAAAGTGAACTATATGTGTATATTATTAAATGGCTGAGAAAAGATCTACTGAAAAAATTACTTACTTTGTTTATTCCTCCTAAAGAAGATATTTTCCTTTAAAACATAATCAAGTATGATTTAAGACCACATAAGACTTTTGAATTTACTTGTGTGACCAAATGTAAACTCACATTTCTATGGTGCATATACATATGTAATCAAATAAGTTTTATTTAATGTCTTTCTTTTATTTTTCTAAAACAAACACTCTCTTAAAATATTTACAGGTAAATTAAAATAAGAAAATGTTGTTCCCTTTTTCAGATTTCCTGCACTGTTACTATACTTGTTTAGAATATATATTTTAGAGAATATAAAGCTTTAATGACAAGAGGTTCTAAATGTATCACTTAATGAAGACAATGATTTTCAACTTTAAAAAGTAATCTTTGGGTCATAATCCCTTAGATGAGTCTTGGGAGTCAGTCATTGCTTAAATGCATTGATATTTCTGAAATTGTAATTTTATTTTTACCAAATACAGGAAAATATCTTTATTTGGGGAAAATGAGATTTATTTTTGAGGAAACCCATGAGACAGCTTAATACAATAAATTGGTTTGTAACTATATAATAAATAATGATGGCAAGGAAGGTATTTTCTGCATTTGTTGTTGTTTTGTATATTGTGATGTACTCTTAATCTTTATATTAAAGCATATACAATTATTTTGAAATTTTAGTGATCATCATTTTTTTCTGTGACAATGTGGTAAGCAGAACAGAATATTGAAGTATTTATTATGGTTTGGCAAAGTTAGAAATTGATTTTTGTTTAGTTGAGATTCTAATTTTAAGTATGTATAGATTAAGACAATTGTTGGACCCATAATAGTATATATCCTAAATACTGGAATACATAGGGATTTTTGTATATAGCTTTTCTTCCTGTAATAGAAGAGAATGACGTTGGCTACTTGCTAGAGGAGGGAAGTAAGGAGATGATCTCTGAAGGTCTCATTGGTCAAAATTTTATATCATACTTCTTATATTCTGGCCATAAGCACTTTACCCACATTACTAGCCTCAGGAAGCTCATGGAAAAATAATGTAGTAACAACAGGGTAAAATTTCTTGTTTTTTAAAATAAGAGTTCCTACCAGTTTTGTAGTTAATTGTGAGCTAAGTTAAAAATAGATTGGAGTAGATTACAGTTAGTGCATCTTCTCAAAAACAATCATTGCTTTTTTAACAATGGCAAAAAAACAACCAAGTGGTTATAGATCTGGCAAGATTCATAGCATAGACACTTTCCCAAAATTATTACATTAAAGCCTTCTCTATGATACTTACTTGTCAATATGTTCTTCTCAAAATAGCCCATCAATATTATAGTGATCAGCTTTGTAAAATATCACTATAATAAAGTTTCCAAATTCCTCAGGAAGGGAAGTAAATGTACCATTTTTGGTATACAAATTAATAAATGTCTCAGATTTGTGGAAATACGTAGCTACTATGTTTTCTTCTGCAATAAATACCACCCATCACTTGGATGAATTATGGAAACAGCTCTTCAATGTGCAATCAGAAGTAATTAATTATTCCTTCTGAGTAATTAGAAAAATCATAATGAACTATGTCAAAGTTGAATTTACAAGGCTGATCTTTTTTTATTTAAGAAAGCAAAAATAATATTTTAGCTAGACATAAAAAATCAAGTTTTGTTTTTTCAATAAGAAATGTATCCAATATGTATTGATTGTATGATTCCTCTATGAAAATTACTTTAGGAGATAATTTACATTATTATTATAATATAAAGTGAATATTGCCATTTCAGTTTTACAGTTGAAATAGCTGAATGTCACAGATTTTAAGTAACTTGCCTGATATCACAAAATGGCAGAAGTAGAAATCAAACCCAGAACTTTCAAATTCCAAAGTCTATATTTTTCCCTCAACCTAATAACTATTCAAATAAGAAGCAGCCATGATATGGTTTTGAGTTAAATTGTTTATATAATCTGCATTGGGTTGGTAGGTGGATGGTTTAGAAAATCATTAAAATTTTACAAAACTTATGATTTTTCAATCACATAGAAAAATATTTTGACCTTTTTTTTCCAAGGCTTGAGGTCATGAGATATGTAAATAATTCCAGGAGTTGGTAATTCTGATCCAATTTTAGAGTCTACAAGTGCCATACTTATAGCTTGATTTCTCACAGGCACAGCAAGTGATATTTACTAAGTGAATTTGTTTCTTTACTTTATTATATTTATTTATGATCATTACATTTATTCTTGCCCATGCTGAAAATGGTTGAACCTTACAAGGCATATAACAATTTTTCAACTCTAACAAAAATGTTTCCCCAGTTTTAAAATACAGTTCTTTGAATTGTCTTAGATCTACTTCTCTGCTTGATTAAAATCATGTTCTTTTGACTCTGAGTCACAAAATGAAGTAGTGACATTATCTCTTCAGAAAAAAAGTATGGGTTTATTCAAGTTTAAGCTTTTATCAGTGGAGCATTTAGATGTCTACTAAGAAATGTTAGATTTCAGAATATCTCTGGAGAGGATGATTCTGAAATAAACATATTTGGAATTTTTTGGAGTGCGTGATAGGATTGCCTCGTGATTGGCAAAGTTAATTTTGGAAGATTTATTCTTAGAAGCAACAGATTTCAGCCACTGCGGTACTGAAATGTCACAGTTTCTTGTGCCAAAAGTAAAACACATACCATTCAAATTATTCTTCACTTCCACATACATTAGCTAACTAACACTCATCAACTGTCAGTGGGTATAATTTACACTATACCATACCTATTCTAGTCAGTTTTTGGAGTAAAAATACTTAGTTTATTTTCTATCATCATATTTTTTTTCTATCAATTTTTATTCTTTTTGTCATTTGAAATTCTTTTCCATTATTGGTGAATATCCAGCTAAGTAGAATTAGTAGGTAAATCACTGATGATGCAGATTTATTTAGCTATGGTGTTCTTTTCTTTGTAGAAATATTTAAAATGGACTTACATCCATTCCTAAGTAAAATATATAATAGAACATTAACATGTTAGCTTTCCTGTTTTATTTTTATTTTTTTACTGTAAAAATTATTTTTTGGTTGTTTTTAATGAGCTGTAACCTATCATGATTGTCTTTCATGGGATATATAAAAAGGAAAAGTGATTTGAGATTGATTATGTTCCTTTTTTGTGGTATAGAAATAATGCTTATATTTAACCATGAAATAAGAAGAGCTATTATGCTAATTAATTTTAATAACTGGAAAAATCTATTGTTAATCAGTTTAGTAAAGGATCTTGAAAAGTAACTACAAATAAATGCAAAAATCCGTGTTTGTTCGTTTATAAAAATGGCAAAATATTTTATGTTCAAAATTATCCAAATATTAATATTTTGTACTTTTAATAAAAAGGGGACTCAAAACTACTATAAAAAATGAATGAGTAAAATTTGTTTGTGTATCTCTGTGTGTATTGATTTGTTGTTTTAGAATAATTCCAATATCCAGAATATATAAATTTTTTATGTATAAAATAACAGTTTTTTATCTTTTAAGTTTAGGAGTACAAGTGCAGGTCTGTTACACAGGTAAACTTGTGTTGTGGGGGTTTATTATAGAGTTTATTTCAGCAGCCAGATATTAAGCCTAGTACTCATTTGTTATTGTTTCTGATCTTGTCGGTTCTCTCACCCTCCATCCTCTAAAAAGGCCCCGTGTGTGTTCTTCCTCTCTATGTGACCATGTGTTCTCATCATTTAGTTCCCACTTATAAGTGGGAACATGCAGTATTTGGTTTTCTGTTTCTGTGTTAGTTTGCTAAGGATAATGGCCTCCAGCTCCACCCATATCCCTGCAAAGGACATGATCTCATTCTTTTTATGTCTGCATAGTATTCTGTGGTGTATATGTACCACGTTTTCTTTATCCAGTTTATCAATGATGGGCATTTAGGTTGATTCCATGTCTTGCTATTGTGAATTGTGCAGGAATATATACATGTATGAATGGTTTATATTTTGTGGGGTATATTCCTAGTAATGACATTGCTATATTGAACCGTATTTCTGACCTTAGGTCTTTGAGGAATTGCCACGCTGTGTTCCACAGTAGCTGAACTAATTTACACTCCCCGCAACAGTGTATAAGTTTTCCTTTTTCTTCACAACCTCGCCAGCATCTGAAAATAACACTTTTTTTTCCTCAATTATATTATTTTTTAATTGAGCAACATTGTTGACACAGTTTTTGGATAGATAGATTTAGATAGATGGATATAAATATATCTGTGTGTGTTTGTGTATTTCTAGAATATCAGAGATTCTTTTAGTTATTAAGCAAACAATATTATTTAATATAATAAGTATAGTAAATTATAGTCTGGTTTCTGTTATATGAGTAGATTTAAAATAAAAAGTATGCTTTCTTATAAACTTCTTCAAAATGGCTTTAGCATGTTAACAATTTTAGGATTTTCTTTAAGATAGATTTAATGAAAATAGCAGCAGAAGAAAGTATGGTTAGAGGTGTTTTATGGAGTATATATCATGTTCTAGATGTAGATATGGATTATATCTAAAAATTTATGTAATCTTAGAAGATTTGCAAGTCTATCATACATTTAGAAAGATACTTTAAAAAATCTACTGTATTTGGCCAGACACAGTAGCTCACGCGTGTAATCCCTGCACTTTGGGAGGCTGAGGCGGGTGGATTACCTGAGGTCAGGAGTTCGAGACCAGCCTGGCCAACATGATGAAACCCTGTCTCTACTAAAAATACAAAAAATGAACTGGATATGGTGGCCCCTGCCCCTACTCAGGAGGCTGAGGCGGGAGAATCACTTGAACCTGGGAGGTGGAGGTTGCAGTCAGCCAAGATCATGCCACTGCACTCCAGTCTGGGCAAGAGCAAAACTGCATCTTAACAAAACAAAACAAAACAAAAAATACCTACTGTATGTTAAAACATAGTATTTATTTCTTCAAATCTTTTTTGTCTCCATTTTTTTTTCTTTCATAATCCTTGTTTGGATCCTTGTCAGCCCAGTTTCCTAGCCGTCAGTATCTCATTGATCTGCATGCCTCCACTCTCCCTCCCACCTCCATCAAGCTGCCACCAAACCAAAGCTTTGCGCACACACATTCAATGAGTTTCCTTTGTCTACGGAAGATATTTGAAATTCCTTTGCCTGATACTTTTAACCTATTAAACTTGTATATAATTTCTATGGTTAACGTTTCTGTAAGCTATTCAAGTTATCAAATTTGCAAACCTAACCCTACAGATGTACTTCATTGGCCTTTAGATATGTCTTGTGTTTTTCCACTCCTTGTTCACACTCATCTTGCTGTTGTAAATCCCTTCTTTCCTATCCAAATTCTATTTATTCTTCAGACCTGATTTGAATACCTCTTCTTGTGTGGAAAAGTTGCCAACTAGTCTAGCTCGTTATAGATTTTTTTCTATGCTAACTCATAGTCTCTGTGAGTCAAGAGACATAGTATAACACCAAGTCAGCAATAAAGGAAGATTATGTGTTTACTTGAGCATGAGAGGTTTCCCCTTGAGTATAAAAGAGTAGTTGGTCAGAGAAGTTAACTCTTCTCAGTAAGAAAATGCTGAAGGATGATCATAGAGAGCAGAAAGTTAGAAGTGCACATTTTTTAACGAACATATGATAAGAAATAACGGAGGTGAATAGTTTGGGACTAGTTAATATAACTGGTGTTATGTTGAGTCGTTTATTCCCTTTATATATGCCATCCAAAATTCTAATATTTACAAGTGTTCCACAGACATATAAAGTTTAAGATTCACTATTAGAACCTACAGTTGTCATGTTATCATGACTGTAAGCTCCATCAAGGCAAGAATTTTGCTTTCCCTTGGTGTCTATCACAAGTCTTTATGTGTATCAGATGATTAATGCATTTCTATTTTAGTTACTTGATCATTAACAATACACTAGTAAGTATGATTGTATGTAGTGCATCTGAAAGACAAAGAGTACCTCCTATTTTCTCTCTCCAATATTTACCATAAGTATAGCATTTCTTCTCAAAATTTTATTAGTATTAGTGATCTTTATTCTGAGTGTCTTAATTAATAGTATTAGTAAACAGAAGAAGCTATGATCCTTTAAGCACTTCAAAGTCATGACTCCCCTAAGATTAGAATGAAGATTTTGACATCCATATGAAGCATATTGAGAGACATTTATCTTACCTTTCTTCAGTGAATAAACTATCGAACTATTCTCAATTTGTTTCCTTAATAACAAGGTAGAAATACAAGGCATTTCAATATTTATTTTACATTTTTATATTATTATCAACAAATGATATAAACCAAGTGTCACTTACTATAAATACAGATATTAATGTAAAATATAATCCTAAAACACTTTGGAGATTCATTTTATTTGTTAAAGAAAGAGGAATCTTTTCCATCTCTTATAGAGTATAGTGTGTATAGTGAAGATGTTCAGCTTTTCTTACTCAGCTAACAAGTTTTTAAAAGATGATCATGCTCACGGACTTTTGTGGTTTATTGAGGTCTAAGCATGTTTTGTTTTCCGATACAATAACAAGTGCTCTATTTCACAATTTTCTAAAGCAATTTAAGGGGGTTGCAATATTAAAAAGTGTCGAAGATCAAAATTTTTTGTATGCTGAACCAGTTTTTAATAGACTAAGTTTAACGAGCATTCTGGGTCACAGTTTATAAAGCATGATAAGTGAAAAACCACAGGAGAAAGCCCTTTAACCTGATACAAATAAATGTTTTTATATAATAAAAAAGATTGGACCTTTCCATTTAGGTTTATTTACCTTGCTGGTTTACTTTATTATGTTTAAAAATATTGAGAAAATAAGACAGATTAGAGACTATAAGACAAAATTCGACATGCTGAATTTTGATGACAGTCTCGCTTAATTGTATCCTAAGTTAAATGTAATCATAGCTGACATACATAGCTTGTATCCCCTGTGCCTGGCACTGGTCTACAAATCCTTCACATGGTTTAATTTTAATTCTTACACAATCCTTTGAGGTATTTAGTATCATTCCAATTTCAAAGGTAAAGTCACTGAGTTAGAAGACTGTTAAATAACTTGTACAAGTAATTTAACTCATCATTTTCAGAGCCTGGGCCTAAATCCAAACACTTTGCTATATTAATTCAGATAACGAAATTTCTGAAGTGCAGATGTAGAAAGAATGTGAACCTGGAGTTTAAATCATAGGTGAAATCTCTTTTGCAAGGTCTGTGGCTTATCTCTCTGTGTACTAGTTTAATCAGCAGCAAAGATGGAAATGCTAGGCAAATGTTTCAAAAGCAGTAGTGTGAAGAACAGGTTAATTACTACATAGGAAAACACTGTAAAACTTATGAAATGAGAGTCATAGTCTTTCATACATACTATTAATAATGTGTAAAATCTCAGAAGATAGAGTTAGAAAGTTGAACTTGAAGTGTGGTAGGTAACATTAAATTTATTTTCAAAAACAAATATATCTATGAAGAAAGTGATATAAAGTCCCTGATTTAGTGAAAGAATGTGCTTTGTTTATGGAGAGAAAAAATGTGTTTGTAAATTTTATAACCAGGATCTAACAGACATTTATAAAACACTCATCCAACAACACAAGAGTCTACATATTTTTCAAGCAGCAAGGGAATGTATTCTAAGAAATAACATATCATAAATCATAAAACAAACTCCAACACATTTTTAAAAACTTAAATCATATAGAATGAGTTCTCTAGCCACATGAAAATACACTAGCAATTAGTAACAGAAAGATAAAAGGAAAATCTCCAAACCCTTGGAAATTAAACTACATACTTCCAAATAATCCATGAATTACCAAAAAAGCCCCAAGGGAAATTTAAAAATATGAATTAAATAAAAATGGAGGTAAAACATGAAAATTTGTGGAGCTCATCTAAAGCAATGCTGAGAGGAAAATTTATAGCACTAAGTACCTACATTATAAAAGAGAAAATGTCTCAGATTAATAATCTAAACTCCTACCTTAAGAACCTAAAACAAACAAACAAACAAAAAAAAAAAATAGAGCAAAATAAACCAAAAGCAAGCAGAAGGAAAAAAATAATAATAAAGAGCAGGAATCAATGAAATTGATAACAGAAAAAAGTAGAGAAAAATCAATAAAATAAGGATTTTTTTTTTAAAGTTCTACATTAACAAATCTGTAATAAGAAAAGAAAAAGAAGATACAAATTACTGATATCAGTAATGAAACAAGGCATATCAGTACATATCCTGTAGAAATTAAAAGAGAAGGAAATGCTACAAACAACTATACATGCATATATTCGGTAAGTTAAAAAAAAAAACGATTCCTCAAAAAACACAAACTCCCATAATTCACGTGCCTGAAATAGATTATTTGAATAGCTCTGCAACTATTACATAAGTTGAATTTAAAATTTTAAAACTTCCACAAAAAATTTCCAGGTCCAGATTATTTAATTGGAAATTTCTACTAAACATTTGAAGCATTAATGCCAATCCTATATAGTCTTTTCCAGAAAACAAAAGAGGAGGGTGTTCTTCCCAATTTCATTTTGTGAAGGTAGCATTACCCTGATATCAATACAAAACAAAGACAGTACACATAAAAGAAAATTACAGACCAGTTTTCCTCATCCATACAGATACAAAAATCCTTTAGAAATATTATAAAATAGAATTCAGCAATGTAGGAAAAGAATTATACCCTCTAGAAAACAGTTTGATGGTTTCTTAAAAAAACCAAACATGCAAGTACCATATAACCTGGCAGTTGCACTCTTGAGTATTTACCCCAGAAAAATGAAGACGTCTGTTCATACAAGCACTTGTCCACAAACATTTATAGCAGCTTTTTTTTTTCTCATAATAGACCAAAACTGGAAATAAGCCAGATGCCTTTAAGTGGATAAATGGTTAAACAAACTGTGGTACATCCATACCGTGGAATACTCAAAACAAGAACTTAAACTATTGATACGACAATCTGAGTAAGTCTCCAGAGAACTATGCTGAGTTAAGAGGTCATTCCCTAGGCCGGGCGCGGTGGCTCACTCCTATAATCCAAGCACTTCCGGAGGCCGAGGCGGGCGGATCACGAGGTCAAGAGATCGAGACCATCCTGGCCAACATGGTGAAACCCCGTCTGTACTAAAAATACAAAAATTAGCTGGGCATGGTGGTGCGCACCTGTAGTCCCAGCTACCCCGGCAGCTAAGGCAGGAGAATTGCTTGAACTCGGGAGGCAGAGGTTGCAGTGAGCCGAGATTGCACCATTGCACTCCAGCCTGGGGACAGAGGGAGACTCCGTCTCAAGGGGGAAAAAAAAAGCCCCAAAAGGCTGCATACTTTACAATTCCATCTATATAACATCCTTGAAATGATAAATTATAGAAATAGGAAACAAATTCGGGGAGGCCAAAGGTTAAGGAAGGAGTGGGGCAGAGGGAAGTGAGTATGGCTATAAAAAAGCAACACATGGCTACATCACAAGGGTCCTTGTGGTGATGAAAATGTTCTGTATCTTAACTGAAACAGTATAAAAATTCTTGTTGTACTGTGGTTTTGCAAGATATTATTGGGAGGAAATAGGTAAAAGATATGTGGGATTTCTTTGCTATATTCCTTGCAATAACATTTGAATTTACAATTCTCTCAAAAAAAAAAAAAAAAATCGGTAAACAACCTAGGAATTAAAAAAAAAGATATATATACATATATATTTGTGGTGGCCAGGCACAGTGGCTCATACCTGCAATCCCTGCACTTTGGGAGGCCGAGGCGGGTGGATCATGAGGTCAGGAGAAAGAGACCATCCTGGCCAACACGGTGAAACCCCGTCTCTACTAAAAAATACCAAAAAATTAGCCAGGCGTGGTGGCGGGCGCCTGTAGTCCCAGCTACTCGGGAGGCTGAGGCAGGAGAGTGGCGTGAACCTGGGAGGCAGAGGTTGCAGTGAGCGGAGATCGCGCCACTGCACTCCAGCCCGGGCGACAGCGAGACTCTGTCTCAAATATATATATATATCTCTGTGTGTGTGTGTGTGTGTGTGTGTGTGTGGTAATTGATAAAATGGCACAATATCTTAGAAATAAGGCATGTATAATAGATTCTAAATGTGATATTTTATTAATTGATCTAGTCTTTGCCTACTTTTTTATAGAATACTTTATAATTATTTTTGTCTTGGAAAATTTGAAGTATAGAATGATGACTGCTTTGTTAGATAAATGGTATTTAAAATGAGTGGATTTATGCATTAAAACAACATTTACTATTGGTTTTGAATATGAAAACATTTTGCTCTTTGATGTCATACTGATAATTTGAATTTTTGTTAAAATGTGAAATGATATTTTTTCTGTATTTAAATTGCAATTGAAGATTTAAAGAAGACACAGAATTCTGGATTCATGGAATTTAGGGTTTTCTAGGGTGTCGATATTCTAATTTCTGAGCCTAGCAATAGTCATGAATACAGTGGACATAATATTTATCTTTCTATTACTTCAATATTATTATCTGATATCCCTTGAAATTTGCTTCATTTTGTTTTGTTTTGTTTTGTTTTGTTTTGAGACAGAGTCTTGCTCTGTCACCCAGGCTGGAGTGCAGTGGCGCAATCTTGGCTTCACTGCAACCTCCGTCTCCCACACTCAAGCGATTCTCCTGCCTCAGCCTCCTGAGTAGCTGGGATCTCAGGCATGCATCACCATGCCCTGCCAACTTTTGTATTTTTAGCAGAGACAGCGTTTCACTGTATTGTTCAGGCTGGTCTCAAACTCCTGATCTCGTGATCCCCCTTCCTCGGCCTCTCAAAGTGCTGGGATTACAGGCGTGAGCCACTGCTCCTGTCCTGCTTCATGTGTTTTTGTTACATTTAGGATTGTCCTGATTGTATAAAATGGTAGGGATCACTACTCTTCCACACTTGACTGGGTTTGTAACAGAGCATCCAGAACATTAGAAAAAGATGTGAGAAGGTGACCTAGGTTTAGTTTTGATTCTGACAGTACATTTGGGAGTACAGTTCTTGGGCTGGCCCCCAGCTAAGTAGCAAAGTAGATAAATTCTGTGTTTGATGCTTTTATCTGGGCTTCTGTTTGTCCTTATTCCCGTTGTATATTTGTTCCCAGGTCCATGGGTCTTCACTCTCAAGTAGTTGTCAATTCTGGGCTATATATGAATAAGGGATAATGACTTATGGTGTTTTATTTTCCAGTGGATTCAAGTTTCGTAGAGAATCAGGACTGAAAAGCTATCAGGTCTCTAATGGCAGTATTTCAGATAGTGAAGACGATATTTTATTCAGGAGGGTTCTGCAGGGTGACTTACAAATCATATTATATGGGTAGCTGCCAACTTTAGGGCATCCTAAGTTATTCCTCACTTAGTGAGTTCCTCATGCTGCATTGGAGTTTCCTAAGTTGAATTTTAAAAATTCATTCTCTATCCTCTCTCCCTCATTCAAAATGTAACATCCAATAGTCATGTTAAATTCAAATGTGGAACAGGTACATTTTTAATGAACCAGTGAAAAAAAAATTTGGAAGTGAAACTTCCATACTACTCTTCTTCAAGTGGTTAGTCCAGAGTGATTTTTGGTTGTAGCATGTAGGAAGTTTTATAATAAGTAGATTTTTTTGATATTTATTCACCAAACCAGAGGCATTTATTTCATATGGTATATAGTTAAAATCTTCATGGTAAAATATTTTTAAATGGCTTGGTAATAAATAGATTGGCTTACTAGTATGGATAAAAGCTTATTTCTTACATTATTTAAACACATTTTTCTTGCAAACTCTGGCCTTCTTTTTCAAAATGCAAAATCAATTGAACATTTATTATAAGCAAATGTACAAAACTGACATCAGTATGTGGGGAAAAAGATGAAGAGAAGAAATTATGAAGCAATTCCTTCCCAAGAGTGTTTAGCAAAACTCATACAAATTGGCAGTTGATTAGCGGTTTTAGTTCTCACAATCATTTTGGTCCTTACTTGTGAGATTACACCATTTTTATTTTGAGTAATTCTCAAAATCAGGGCTTTATTTCTGCTAAGCCTTTATAGAAGTGGCAAAGTACTGAGGAAAAAACTTTATTTATCCTAAGCCCTCACAGAAGTGACAAAGTACTGACATTTTCTTCAATTGCCTGGAGAGAATATGATTCTATTTTCCATAGCTGTTTTTGTGTCACCAGTCCTTTGATATACTTCGAAATGAGTGTTGTTTACCATTCTATCATTCAGTTGGCAAGTTATTTTGTAGCTTTCACACATGGATTAGCATTAAAGAGATAAACATTTTATTCTTTTTTTTTTAATCCCTTCATTCTACAAATCCTCACTTAATGGTAAGGACTACATATATGCACACATATTCTTGAATTCTTTTTCAGTGAGTGTAGGTGGGAAAAGGCTCTATATTTTTTTAAAAAGCTGATTAATTTCTAGGAAACTAAAATAGATTGTTTGGATCAGCACACTTCAATGCTCATTAAAACATCATCTAGGCAAGGGACTTACATTATATACATACTGTTTTTCTAACTGGTACCAAAAAGTACTCTGTATATACATTTATTCCTCAGATACTAATGTTTTTTGTGGCTTCGTTATTAATCAAAAAGAATTACTCCTAATAGGAAAGGGAGGCAATGATAGGAGGGTATAATATTTTGCATTTAGCACAGGATTAAGACAATTATATTTAATTGTAAAATGGAATTTTACTGAAAATATACTGTGTTTCAGTTCCAAGTTTATCAGAAAAAATATAATTAAAAAATATTTTAAAGTATATGTTAGTCTTAAAAATGGGAATAATAGTTAATTTGTAGGTTCTCTTGGTTCCTCTGGAAACCTGTTTTCCCTTTGTACCCATCACAGATTTGTGTGTTTTTGAATCCTAAGATTTTAGATCTGGAAAAGGACCTAAATGAAAGGCAAATTAATTTAATGATGAGGAAGCTGAGACTCACAGAATTTAAGTGTCACAATTAAGGAGTCAGATTATTTAGGACTCCTGATTTGGAGTATGTTATGCTTTGTGTGAATGAAGAATGTTTATTGTTGGTTGAAAACTTTTTGGAATGCAACATTCTAGTAGCTTCCTAATTGATCAATTTTTTGAGACGACTTACATTTTTGGAGGGACAAATGTCACCTTTTGTTTACTGTTTCTTGGATTTCTGGCTATATGTACTGTATTTTGAAATCTTTATGTCTTCAACACACGTCAGTCAGTAAACTGCAGTGGTTTACATAGGTAGTAAGTACCTATGACTTTTGTGTGTGTGTGTGTATTTGAGACAGAGTCTCGCTGTGTCACCAGGCTGGAGTTTAGTGGCATGATCTCGGCTCACTGCAATCTCTGCCTCTGGGGTTTAAGCGATTCTCCTGCCTCAGCTTCTCAAGTAGCTGGTACTACAGGCACACACCACCATGCCCAGCTAATTTTTGTATTTTTAGGAGAGATGGGGTTCACCATGTTGGCCAGGATGGTCTCGATCTCTTGACCTTGTGATCGATCCCCCTCGGCCTCCCAAAGTGCTGGGATTACAGGTTTGAGCCACCGTGCCCAGCCAGTACCTATGACTTCATTAGTAAGAGATAAAATTGTTGACTTCTACTTACATCCGATGTTAATTTGGGAAAATTAGTTGCAAATTTTATATTAATGGAAACTACTGGATATTCATGAACTGAAAGAAGTACTTAATTTAGAGTGAAATCTCCTTACTCTGTAGTCTTGGCAGACATAAGGGAGGTGATTCAGAAGGCTAGGGGGGCTTAGCAGATGACAAGACATGATGTGGTACCTTGGAACCCCATGTTTTGCCTTAGTGATCTCAGGGCAGTAGTGCGGAAGCTGCCCGCCTTGCCTCTTTCCCCCTGCTCCAGCCAGTGGTTATTGCACCAGGTTTTGTAGTGAACCATACCAAATTCTTCTTTCAAGTAAGTGGAAGGACATTAAATGTTGAGTGGAAAGTTTGATAAATACTGGGTATTGTGGTTAGCAAAGATTGTATGGCAGGAAATAAGTAGAGAGCGTTACCTACAGTAGTGTGTGGTTTGATGCCTGAGCCAAGGGAGCCATTCTGGAGAGGTGTAGCTGCACCGACTTTATTGAATTCATGGATATCTTTCCAGTAGAAGGGAGAAATGACCTTTTTGGTCAGGGGAGAGAAAGGACAGAGTTATATAGGCAAGAGGGAGCACCGTATGTTCTAGAATAAGAAGCACTGGAGAAGAATTGCCAGGGTGTTAAAGTAGAGAGAGATGAATCTGGTGAAATAGAACCTAAGTTGTCTCATAAAGGGCAGAGCAGAATTCATTCCATTCAGAAGGTTTAAGCACTTCTATTTTTTTTTTTTTTTTTGCCCTGAACATGTAATACAAAATAAAAATAATACCTTTAATTAAAACATAAAAAATATTTAAAACATATATGTGTATATATGTATGTATGTATGTAAATGTACATACACACTAAATGAGAATACCTTCTTTCCAAATTTTGGTTGAATTTTAGAGAAGTTACTTAAAGCTGAACTTGACTCATTACACACTTGTCTCCAAGTGTGTAATATAATCCTATTGAAGGGACTTGTAAATCATCATACAGATTTGAGAGTTTATCCTGAAGGAATTGGAGTGTTATTGAAGGATTTTTCACTAGGGATTTTTATGATCACTTTTGATTTTTCAAAAGATTATCTCGTCAGCATTGTGGAGAATAGCCCAAAGATTGAGATGAGGTAAGGAGAGGCCTCGTGAGGGAGGCAGCACTGTATGTTCTCTGTGGTAAGGACATCACAACTCAGACAGTGTCAGTGAAGGTGAAAATGAGAAAAAGGACCTGAGAGGTATTCGTGAGGCAGGGGCTGCAGAACATGCTGGCCAATGAAAGACTGCTGGTAACAGAGAGGGAGGAACCACAGGGAGGTCTGCATTCAATGTGGAAGAAAGATGATGAATCAGTGAGGGGCTTGCAGAGTAATGTTGCTTGTGCAATATACTAGTGGAGTCACCCCACCAGCCCTTCTATGTACCAGTCCACTAACTGGTCTGGTACATTCCTTGATCTGGAAACGTCGATAGAAACAATGAAATGGGCGAGAGATAGGGTTAAAAGGGAAGAGGATGATTTTTCTCCCTATTCCTTCCACTGTGTTCCCCAGGGATGCAAAGCCTTCACATCTCTTGTCTAGTATAGGCTCTTTCTTCACCCTCTTCTTTTACCTCAGCTTTTCATCTTCCTAAACTCCTGCTTTTGTTGGGATGTACTTGGTAAGTTCCATAGCTTGTGATTAATGAAAACATACAAATTGGCATTTCACTAGAGATAAATTTTCAAAACTGGCAATTTGAGAATGAAGTGACTCGTGGGAAGTAATTGCTTCATGATAGGAACATTTCAAGGTTGCTTATTGTGTACATTTAAAAGGAGCTATTTGTAAAAGTATATTTTGTTTAATATAAAATAATATCATTACATTTTATCAATTGTATTTTAGCATAATATTTAGAGTATGCCTTCAGAATGAAATGGTAAATCAATTCAGCAATTTATAATGCAATTAAACACAAAATGTCCTAGAGTCCATGAAAATCTTTTTATGAAGTTGTGGTGACGTTAGATGATTTTTAAAAACTACAATAGCCATGAATTATGTCAAAACTATATTAAGCAAATATATTTTTTGACCATAATACATAATTTAGTAGAATCAGAATTAGTCTTTGCCTGATATAACTCATTTTGATTTCTCACAAGTTTATTAGATCTTAGGTTTAGTAACATTTACTTTTTCTTATTGTAATGGAATTTTATATTTAAAAGAATATTTTAGAAAAATTACAAAAGGTATAAAGAAAAATGATAAAATTCACCCATTATTAAAACCTATACAAATATAAATTATGCTTTTTATATATGTTTCATATAACTAATTTTCCAAGGCTACTAAGTATTCATTAGGAACATAATTTTAAATAGTTTAAGAATTCATTTTATAAATGCACATACTTTTTAATTAACCTTGCCTGTGTATCTATTGGGTATTTATATCTTTCACAAATTATTACTAATATAAAGATTTTGATGAGTAATCTTGAACATGTGGCTACTAAGTATCTCTGTTGATTTCCTGTTCAGAATTATTCAGTCAAAGGATTTGAAAATATACATTGATGCACAATGTCAAATTGTCAAGGTCGTGCCACATCCAAAAAACTCTTAAATATTTTCTCTAGGCCAGATTAATGCTGTACTCATGGTAATCATTCTCCTAAATCATCATAAGAAAAATGAGTTGTTTGCCATTTAAATAAAAAAATTGTCAGGTACTAATGTAGGCCTCTATCTTAGGAAATATTTTGTTTTTTTCCGACTTGGTGTGGTTGTACCTGTCGTTATCAATAAGGAAGTTTTTCAACCCCTTTATTTAGTATTTAAAGAAATTCTTGGCCAGGTTCAGTGGTTCACTCCTGTAATCTCAGCACTTTGGGAGGCTGAGTCTGGTGGATCAACTGAGGTCCGGAGTTCAAGACCAGCCTGGGCAACATGGTGAAACCCCATCTACTAAAAATACAAAAATTAGCTGGGCATGGTAGCACATGCCTGTAATCTCAGCTACTTGGGAGGCTGTGGCAAGAGAATCGCTTTAGCCTTGTAGGCGGAGATTGCAGTGAGCCAAGATTGCGCCATTGCACTCCAGCCTGGGTGACAGAGCAAGACTCCGTCTCAAAAAGAAAAAAAAAAGGAAAGGGAAGGAAGGGAAGGGGGAAGGGGGAAGGGGGGGGGGGGGGAGGGGAAGGGAAGGGAAGGGAAGGGAAAGGAAGGGAAAGGAAAGGAAAGGAAGAAGGAAGGAAGAAAGAAAGAAATTGTCAGCATTCAGATAGCAATTGTCAGATTTAGTGCACCTTGACACCAATTATCCCATCATTGGTTGAAACCATGTTGTTTTACCATCTAAATCATTTGTCCATCAAGTCACATTTGGCAAATGTATTTGTGTCAAAATTCCTTATAGTGTTAATACAATTAATTATAGCATTAATACCATTAATACTGATAGAGGTATTAATACTAAAATATTGCTAGTAGTGTTTTAATACTATAATACCACAAATGGAAATTTTATCTGGGCCACAGTCCTGCAGAAAAAAAAAAAGGATACAAAATTAACTACTTATTATTTACATTAGCATATAATATAAAAGAAACTTGGATTAATGTGTGTTTTTTTTTTAAAGTATTCTCAGTTTAATGAGAAGATTGGCTCCCTTTTGTTCATTTTTTAAAAAGGAAACTGAATTTTTCAAACATTAGAAACAATGGCATGGTAGCAGTCCTGTTAGTAGAAATTCATCCAACAAGTATTTCATCCACAAGTGCCTCTTTTTGGCACTCTGAAATATGAACACAAAATCATGGAAATAAGGGAGACTGAGCATGCTGCAGCACTTAGCTCATTCTGAGGCATGTGGTAAGAGTGTGGGCTCTGGTGGCAGACTGTCTGGTTGTGAAACCTGACAAGTTTTTACCAGTTGTGTGGCCCAATGTCACTTAACCTCCTGCAGTGTGCCTCAGTTGTCTCATCTGTAAAATTAACTTTACAGTAAGTTTTTAAATCATGAGATAACAGCAATTAATGGTTTTAGCACAACAGTTGGTACATAGTAAATACTAGATAAATGTTATCTCCTACTTAGATCAGAAATAGACTAAAATTACACAAAATGTTTCTTTCCACAAGTTGCTTTTCTCCTGAAATGGCACACATTTCTGGACCTGTTGCAGGATTATAAAGAGACTAATGTAGAACTTGGCTTATGTAAAGCTGTGCTGGGTAATGCATGAATTGTGCATCATCAGTAGTGTATGTTTTTATTATCTTTGAGCCAACCGTGATAAGCACAGAGGGAAGACAAGTTGATTTTCTTTTCCCTTTTCAGGCCAAATTATTCTAGGTATGATTTTGTTTCACATGTATATTATAAAGAAATTATAATGAGTCATATTAAAAGAGAGATTTCTACTTTGGTCTGTCAAATCCCATTTTAGTATGCTTTGCAACTGCCAGTGTGAATTTGATAGATAAAGAGGTAAATCTCTGTGTTGTCAACCCAAATAGAATTACAGTTGGAGGCTTGAAAGCAGTCAGGACTCTGTTCCTGGTGCTAATTGAAAGTGTTCGAATACGTGCAAAATTGATCAAGAAGAAGATGTGTACAAATATCTTAAAATCTCTTTAGTTTGTTTTGTTTGTTTTTTGTTTTGTTTAGTTTTTGAGACGGAGTCTTGCCCTGTCACCCAGGCTGGAATGCAGTGGTGCGGACTCGGCTCACTGCAACCTCTGCCTCCCGGGTTCAAGCAATTCTCCTGCCCCAGCCTCCCAAGTAGCTGGGATTACAGGCACATCCCACTATGCCCAGCTAATTTTTGTATTTTTAGTAGAGACAGGGTTTCACTATGTTGGTCAGGCTGGTCTCAAACTCTTGACCTCGTGATCTACCCACCTCGGCCTCCCAAAGTGCTGGAATTACAGGCATGAGCCGCAATGCCCAGCCCTCTTTGTTTTTTATTTTTTTTTTTTTATTATACTTTAGGTTCTAGGGTACATGTGCACAACGTGCAGGTTTGTTACATATGTATACATGTGCCATGTTGGTGTGCTGCACCCATTAACTCTTCATTTACATTAGGTATATCTCCTAATGCTATCCCTCCCCCCCAACTCCCCACAATAGGACCCGGTGTGTGATGTTCCCCTTCCGGTGTCCAAGTGATCTCATTGTTCAATTCTCACCTATGAGTGAGAACATGCGGTATTTGGTTTTCTGTTCTTGGCGACAGTTTGCTGAGAATGATGGTTTCCAGCTGCATCCATGTCCCTACAAAGGACACGAACTCCTCCTTTTTTATGGCTGCATAGTATTCCATGGTATATATGTGCCACATTTTCTTAATCCAGTCTGTCACTGGTGGACATTTGGGTTGATTCCAAGTCTTTGCTATTGTGATTAGTGCCACAATAAACATACGTGTGCATGTGTCTTTATAGCAGCATGACTTATAATCCTTTGGGTATATCCCCAGTAGTGGGATGGCTGGGTTAAATGGTATTTCTAGTTCTAGATCCTTGAGGAATCGCCACACTGTTTTCCACAATGGTTGAACTAGTTTACAGTCCCACCAACAGTGTAAAAGTGTTCCTATTTCTCCACATCCTCTCCAGCACCTGTAGTTTCCTGATTTTTTAATGATTGCCATTCTAACTGGTGTGAGATGGTAGGTATCTCATTGTGGTTTTGATTTGCATTTCTCTGATGGTGAGTGATGATGAACATTTTTTCATGTGTCTGTTGGCTGTGTGAATGTCTTCTTTTGAGAAGTGTCTGTCCATATCCTTTGCCCACTTTTTGATGGGGTTGTTTTTTTCTTGTAAATTTGATTGAGTTCTTTATCAGTTCTGGATATTACCCCTTTGTCAGGTGAGCAGATTGCAAAAATTTTCTCCCATTCTGTAGGTTGCCTATTCACTCTGATGGTAGTTTCTTTTGCTGTGCAGAAGCTCTTTAGTTTAATTAGATCCCATTTGTCAATTTTGGCTTTTGTTGCCTTGCTTTTGGTGTTTTAGACATGAAGTCCTTGCCCATGCCTATGTCCTGAATGGTATTCCCTAGGCTTTCTTCTAGGGTTTTTATGGTTTTAGGTCTAACATTTAAGTCTCTAATCCATCTTGAGTTAATTTTCGTATAAGGAGTAAGGAAAGGATCCAGTTTCAGCTTTCTACTTATGTCTAGCCTATTTTCCCAGCACCATTTATTAAATAGGGAATCCTTTCCCCATTTCTTGTTTTTGTCAGGTTTGTCAAAGATCAGATGGCTGTAGATGTGTGGTTTTATTTCTGAGGACTCTGTTCTGTTCCATTGGTCTATATCTCTGTTTTGGTACCAGTACCATGCTGTTTTGGTTACTGTAGACTTGTAGTATAGTTTGAAGTCAGGTAACGTGATGCCTCCAGCTTTGTTCTTTTGGCTTAGAATTGTCTTGGCAATGTGGGGTCTTTTTTGGTTCCATATGAACTTTAAAGCAGTTTTTTCCAATTCTGTGAAGAAAGTCATTGGTAGCTTGATGGGGATGGCATTGAATCTATAAATTACCTTGGGCAGTATGGCCATTTTCACAGTATTGATTCTTCCTATCCATGAGCATGGTATGTTCTTCCATTTGTTTGTGTCCTCTTTTATTTCACTGAGCAATGGTTTGTAGTTCTCCTTGAAGAGGTCCTTTACATCCCTTGTAAGTTGGATTCCTAGGTATTTTATTCCTTTGAAGCTATTGTGAATGGGAGTTCATTCATGATTTGGCTTTCTGTTTGTCTGTTACTGGTGTATAAGAATGCTTGTGATTTTTGCACATTGATTTTGTATCCTGAGACTTTGCTGAAGTTGCTTATCAGGTTAAGGAGATTTTGGGCTGAGACAATGGGGTTTTCTAAATATCCAATCATGTCATCTGCAAAGAGGGACAATTTGACTACTTCTTTTCCTAACTGAATACCCTTGATTTCTTTCTCTTGCCTGATTGCCCTAGCCAGAACTTCCAACACTATGTTGAATAGGAGTGGTGAGAGAGGGCATCCCTTGTGCCAGTTTTCTTTTTTTTTTTTTTTTTTTTTTTTGAGACGGAGTCTCACGCTGTCGCCCAGGCTGGAGTGCAGTGGCACGATCTCGGCTCACTGCAAGCTCCGCCTCCTGGGTTCACGCCATTCTCCAGCCTCAGCCTCCTGAGTAGCTGGGACTACAGGCGCCCGCCACCGCGCCCGGCTAATTTTTTGTATTTTTAGTAGAGACAGGGTTTCACTGTGGTCTCGATCTCCTGACCTTGTGATCCGCCCGCCTCGGCCTCCCAAAGTGCTGGGATTACAGGCGTGAGCCACCGCGCCCGGCCCTTGTGCCAGTTTTCAAAGGGAATGCTTCCAGTTTTTGCCCATTCAGTATGATATTGGCTGTGGGTTTGTCATAAATAGCTCTTAATATTTTGAAATATGTTCCATCAATACCGAATTTATTGAGAGTTTTTAGCATGAAGGGCTGTTGAAATTTGTCAAAGGCCTTTTCTGCATCTATTGAGATAATCATGCGGTTTTTGTCTTTGGTTCTGTTTATATGCTGGATTACGTTTATTGATTTGCGTATGTTGAACCAGCCTTGCATCCCAGGGATGAAGCCCACTTGATCATGGTGGATAAACTTTTTGATGTGCTGCTGGATTCAGTTTGCCAGTATTTTATTGAGGATTTTTGCATCGATGTTCATCAGGGATATTAGTCTAAAATTCTCTTTTTTTGTTGTGTCTCTGCCAGGCTTTGGTATCAGGATGCTGTTGGCCTTGTAAAATGAGTTAGGGAGGATTCCCTCTTTTTCTATTGCTTGGCATAGTTTCAGAAGGAATGGTACCAAGTCCTCCTTGTACCTCTGGTAGAATTCGGCTATGAATCCATCTGGTCCTGGACTTTTTTTGGTTGGTAGACTATTAATTATTGCCTCAATTTCAGAGCCTGCTATTGGTCTATTCAGGGATTCAACTTCTTCCTGGTTTAGTCTTCGGAGAGTATAAGTGTCCAGGAAATTATCCATTTCTTCTGGATTTTCTAGTTTATTTGCATAGAGGTGTTTATAGTATTCTCTGATGGTAGTTTGTATTTCTGTGGGGTCGGTGGTGATATCCCCTTTATCATTTTTTATTGCGTCTATTTGATTCTTCTCTCTTTTCTTCTTTATTAGTCTTGCTAGCGGTCTGTCAGTTTTGTTGATCTTTTCAAAAAACCAACTCCTGGATTCATTGATTTTTTGGAGGGTTTTTTGTGTCTCTATCTCTTTCAGTTCTGCTCTGATCTTATTTATTTCTTGCCTCCTGCTAGCTTTTGAATGTGTTTGCTCTTGCTTCTCTAGTTCTTTTAATTGTGATGTTAGGGTGTCAATTTTAGATCTTTCCTGCTTTCTCTTGTGGGCATTTAGTGCTATAAATTTCCCTCTACATACTGCTTTAACTGTGTCCCAGAGATTCTGGTATGTTGTATCTTTGTTCTCATTGGTTTCAAAGAACATCTTTATTTCTGCCTTCATTTCGTTATGTACCCAGTAGTCATTCAGGAGCAGGTTGTTCAGTTTCCATGTAGTTGAGCGGTTTTGATTGAGTTTCTTAGTCCTGAGTTCTAGTTTGATTGTACTGTGTTCTGAGAGACAGTTTGTTATAATTTCTGTTCTTTTACATTTGCTGAAGAGTGCTTTACTTCCAACTCTGTGGTCAATTTTGGAATAAGTGCAATGTGGTGCTGAGAAGAATGTCTATTCTGTTGATTTGGGGTGGAGAGTTCTGTAGATGTCAATTAGGTCCGCTTGGTGCAGAGTTGAGTTCAATTCCTGTATATCCTTGTTAACTGTCTGTCTCATTGATCTGTCTAATGTGGACAGTGGGGTGTTGAAACCTCCCATTATTATTGTATGGGAGTCTAAGTCTCTTTGTAAATCTCTAAGGACTTGCTTTATGAATCTGGGTGCTCCTGTATTGGGTGCATATATATTTAGGATAGTTAGCTCTTCCTGATGAATTGATCCCTTTACCATTATGTAATGGCCTTCTTTGTCTCTTTTGATCTTTGATGGTTTAAAGTCTGCTTTATCACAGACTAGGATTGCAACCCCTGCTTTTTTTTGTTTTCCATTTGCTTGGTAGATCTTCCTCCATCCCTTTATTTTGAGCCTATGTGTGTCTCTGCATGTGAGATGGGTCACCTGAATACAGCAAACTGATGGGTCTTGACTCTTTCTCCAATTTGCCAGTCTGTGTCTTTTAATTGGACCATTTAGTCCATTTACATTTAAGGTTAATATTGTTAGTGTGTGAACTTGATCCTGTCATTATGATATTAACTGGTTATTTTGCCCGCTAGTTGATGCAGTTTCTTCCTAGCATCGATGGACTTTACATTTTGACATGTTTTTGCAATGGCTGGTACCTGTTGTTCCTTTCCATATTTAGTGCTTCCTTCAGGATCTCTTGTAGGGCAGGCCTGGTGGTGACAAAATCTCTAAGCATTTGCTTGTCTGTAAGAATTTCATTTCTCCTTCACTTATGAAACTTAGTTTGGCTGGATATGAAACTCTGGGTTTAAAATTCTTTTCTTTAAGAATGTTGAATATTGGCCTCCACTCTCTTCTAGCTTGGAAAGTTTCTGCCGAGAGATCCGCTATTAGTCTGATGGCCTTCCCTTTGTGTGTAACCCAACCTTTCTCTCTGGCTGCCCTTAACATTTTTTCCTTCATTTCAACTTTGGTGAATCTGACAATTATGTGTCTTGGAGTTGCTCTTCTCAAGGGATATCTTTGTGGCGTTCTCTGTGTTTCCTGAATTTGAATGTTGGCCTGCCTTACTAGGTTGGGGAAGTTCTGCTGGATGATATCCTGCAGAGTGTTTTCCAACTTGGTTCCATTTTCCCCCTCACTTTCAGGCACACCAATCAGACGTAGATTTGGTCTTTTCACATAATCCAATATTTCTTGGAGACTTTGTTCATTTCTTTTTACTCTTTTTTCTCTACACTTCTCTTCTCACTTCATTTCATTCATCTGATCTTCAGTCGCTGATACTCTTTCTTCCAGTTGATCGAGTCGGTTACTGAAGCTTGTGCATTTGTCACGTAGTTCTCGTGTTATGGTTGTCATCTCTATCAGTTCTTTTAAGATCTTCTCTGCATTGATTATTCTAGTTATTCATTCATCCAGTTTTTTTTCAAGGTTTTTAGTTTCTTTGCGCTGGGTACGTAGTTCCTCCTTTAGCTCTGAGAATTTTGATTGATTGAAGCCTTCTTCTCTCAACTCATCAAAGTCATTCTCCGTCCAGCTTTGTTCCATTGCTGGTGATGAGCTGCGTTCCTTTGGAGGGGGAGATGCGCTCTGATTTTTTGAATGTCCAGTTTTTCTGCTCTGCTTTTTCCCCATCCTTGTGGTTTTATCTGCCTTTGGTCTTTGATGATGGTGACGTACTGGTGGGGTTTTGGTGTGGATGTCCTTTCTGTTTTTAGTTTTCCTTCTAACAGTCAGGACCCTCAGCTGTAGGTCTGTTGGAGTTTGCTTGAGGTCCACTCCAGACCCTATTTGCCTGGGTATCAGCAGCGGAGGCTGCAGAAGATAAAATATTGCTGAACAGCGAGTGTTGCTGTCTGATTCTTGCTCTGGAAGCTTCATCTCAGGGGTGTACCACCCACCGTGTGAGGTGTCGGTCTGCACCTAGTGGGGGATGTCTCCCAGTTAGGCTACTCAGGGGTCAGGGACCCACTTGAGCAGGCAGTCTGTCCGTTCTCAGATCTCAACCTCTGTTCTGGGAGATCCACTGCTCTCTTCAAAGCTGTCAGACAGGGGCATTTACCTCTGCCGAGGTTTCTGCTGCTTTTTGTTTAGCTATGCCCTGTCCCCAGAGGAGGAGTCTATAGAGGCAGGCTGGCCTCCTTGACCTGTGGTGGGCTCCACCCAGTTCGAGCTTCCAGGAGGCTTTGTTTACCTACATAAGCCTCAGCAATGGCAGGAGCCCCTCCCCCGTCCTCGCTGCCACCTTGTAGTTAGATCTCAGACTGCTGTGCTAGCAATGAGGGAGGCTCTGTGGGCGTGGGATCCTCTGGGCCAGGTGTGGGATATAATCTCCTGGTGTGCCATTTGCTAAGACCCTTGGTAAAGCACAATATTAGGGTGGGAGTTACCCAATTTTCCAAGTGTTGTGTGTCTCAATTTCCTTTGGCTAGGAAAAGGAATTCCCTGCCCCCTTGCACTTCCCAGGTGAGGCAATGCCTCGCTCTGCTTCAGGTCTCGCTGGTCAGGCTGCACTTGTGGACCAGCACCAACTGTCCGACACGCCCCAGTGAGATGAACCGGGTACCTCAGTTGAAAATGCAGAAATCACCTGTCTTCTGTGTCACTAGCGCTAGGAGCTGGAGGCTGGAGCTGTTCCTATTTGGCCATCTTGGGTGCGCCTATCACCTCTTTGTTTTTTAAAGTATGTGTTCAAGAGACAGAGAGGAAGAAAATATTCTGCAAAGCAAGAATGAAAACAAATGTAACTACAACTTAAAAGGTATATTGAACTTACCTTACTTACAGAAGTATTTTTCCATAGTTGACAACATAATAGCATAGCATTTATTCTTTCTGAAAAAATACAGTTTAATTCTGGCTACCTATAGAATCTAGCCTTTAATTATTATTTAATTTTTAGCATCAGCATGCCTTAAACATTATATAGGCAGAATGAGACATGGTGCTTTTAAACTGGGACTAACAGACACAGCTGTGAATTTTAATGAATTATTTCATTTGCATTTGTATAATTTCTCCCAGTCTCCTGCTACAGGGCTTCAAATATTTTTTACATACTTGAGCCTTAAAACGGTCATTTTAAAGTATTAATTTATAGTCATTCTTTTTTTTAATAGGATGCTTTCACACTACCTCCAAGTCCAATTCCAAAATTCATAAATATATATGAAGCAGAGCTTATAAAAGTTACTGTAGTATCAACTCACAAAACTAAGAATGTCTTCATGTATGAATTTCCTCATTGATAGATGGTCTAGGATTGTGTGTTGTCAGGATCTGTAGTTGACAAAGTTGGACATTTGGAAGAGATCCTCTTCATTATTTCCACCTCTTCATCCAGCCTTCATCTTCATCTTTCCTCTGAACAGGGCTGCTCTGACAAGTTTCCCATACAGAGGATGCTCTCTTGTCAACCCAGTCTCTCTACAACTTGTTCTCAGAAAACGTTTTAAAAATTATATTCACTCTGTTCTTATTCTTACAAATGCCAAATGAGAATTAAATGTATTAGCTCCTTTAAAAGATATAACAAGAAAATACATCGGCACTGGAGGAATTTCAAGAATCTGTTCCAATAGTTGCAAATATGTTTGAATGGGCAAGGTCATCACTGGTACTATCTGAAGTCATGACAGCGACCTGAATTTCTGTTTTTTCTGCGTGTAGAGTTAGGGATATACTTCTTACAATTTTTAAAACTTATTCACTAATAGGCAACAGACTCATTTACCATCGCTTGAAATGTGGGATCCAGCTGTTACAGTTGTGATTATAATTTATCCATGAAAATATTGAATGTTTCCTTATCAACTTGGGGGTAATCAGGGAGGACCCAGAAGTAAAGGTTAACAGAGAGGGAAAACAGATTGTCTAGATTATTTTTGTATATATTATGCAGTATGAAAAACCTCAACTTACACTATATTTTTTTGTCAGTGTAAAAGGAAACCCTCAAAAATATAAAAGCTAGAATTTCACATCCACAGATAATTAATAATTTTGTTGTATTGCTCACTTTTTCTATATATTGTTTTTTTTTTTTTTTTTTTTTTTTGAGATGGAGTCTCGCTCTGTCGCCCAGGCTGGAGTGCAGTGGCCGGATCTCAGCTCACTGCAAGCTCCGCCTCCCGGGTTCACGCCATTCTCCTGCCTCAGCCTCCAGAGTAGCTGGGACTACAGGCGCCCGCCACCTCGCCCGGCTAGTTTTTTGTATTTTTTAGTAGAGACGGGGTTTCACCGGGTTAGCCAGGATGGTCTCGATCTCCTGACCTTGTGATCCGCCCGTCTCGGCCTCCCAAAGTGCTGGGATTACAGGCTTGAGCCACCGCGCCCGGCCCTATATATTGTTTAATAAAGTTGAGATCATATTTGATTTGGTACATTGCTTTTCAAGCATGCAATTATCCATATTAAAACATTGAAGAATTATAGTGATTATATATATATATATATATAATACTTTAACATTTAGTTGTAACATAATTTAGTTAACCAATATAATATTATCTATTTAAGTTACTTCAAGTAAGATAAACGTATTTCTCAATAAACATTTATTTTTACTTCTAACATTTTTGACAGTGACTACATCAATCATCAGGGACTTATTTTGTGGGTGGGATATAAAATAAAGTGCTAAAGTAATTTTTTTAAGAAAATAGTCGATTGTGTCAGTGTTCATTATTAAGTAAGTTTTTGTCCTCACTGATTTATGAGAATTCTTTATCATACACAAAATGCATCAATCTTTTTGACATCATTTCTAGATATGTTGTTCCTTTGGTGAGTTTGACTATTTAACATAAGAGTTTTTAAAATTGTATTTTTATATACTTTATAGCTCAAAGAACCAGCCTCTCCACATAATTCTTTGTACATTTTTCATACCTATTTTTCCGGCTTACTTTTTCAGATATTTTTTTATTTTTAATTATGAATACATAATAGTTGTACATATTTATGTGGTGGTACATGCTATATTTTGATACAAGCTTATAGTGCATAATGATCAAATCAAAGTAATTAGGGTATCTATCACTTCAAGTCTTAATGATTTCTTTTATTAGGAACATTCCAATTCTACTCTTTTAGCTATTTTGAAATACATAATAAATTGATGTTAACTGTAGTCACCCTATTGTGCTACCAACATCAGATACTATTTCTAACTCTATTTTCTATCCGTTAATCATCCCTTCTTCATATCCACTTCCTCACTGTGCTTCCTAGCCTCATGTAACCATAATTCTACTCCCTATCTCTGATATTTTTCTTTTCCAAGTTCCAAGTATGTAAGATTTTTATTATAAATTGATAAATTTATAAATCTATAGATTAATTTCAAAACATGAAAATTTGTCTATTACTGTGACTTCTCATCATGGTTATCCATTTAGCTTTTTCTTTTAATATAAAGAAAAATATTTTTACACACATTCTGTATATGAAACATCTATAAAATATATATAAGTATTATAAGTCAAAAATAAAATGATTTATTATTATTGAGAGCAGTGTTTCTTCTATTGTGTATTTTAACTAATCATTCCCCTTATGAAAAATTTTTATTGTTGAGGATTTTATATATGCATGTGTGTGTGTGTGTGTGTGTGTGTGTGTGTAGTATAGGAAATGTATAAGATAAATAGAGGAAAATTTCTTAGGAAATTACTACCTTAAAACAATCAGTATCATTTCATCTAATCTCTTTGGTGTTTTTCATATATAAACAGAAACTACAATTTTTTGTTCCTTTTTAATGGTAAAATATATACATTAATAATTTTCACAGTCATATTGCTGAAATATTTATTTTTTACTCATTTACAGTCAGCAAATATTTAATAGGAGTATTATTCTAGGCATTTTATGGTATCTAAAAATAACTTCTTTTTCATAAGCTTCGAATCTACTTGATAGAAGCATTTATGCAATGCAAAGAATAGATTAGTGATAATTAGCATAGGTGTTAGGAAGCAATAAATGAAACAAAAAATTAATATTTTAACCAAACTATGGCTGGCTCAAATATCTATATACTCAGCCTATTGTAGCTCAAAATTCCTGTGATTGTATGATAGATGCAATGCCATAGGAAAAATAGCAATCTAAGTTAACTTCAATATTTGTTTAAAACACAGTTTAATGTATACAGTTGGATCTATTTCACAAGAATTTTGGATAATTTGTGAGATTTAAGACATCGTCAGGTCTAAATTTTTCAGATATCTTTTCCTCATTTTCAAGTATTTGAATATAGTCTGGGTATTTTCCATTTTCATTCAGATTATCTGGCACCATGGTGATATGATGCTGAAGCTATTTGGAGTCTAACCTTTTGTAGACTGTCTAAAATGATTCATTCATTAAGTTCATCTTTACATTGTTAAATTTCTGTATGGAATACATGTACATTAATGTTATTTCCATTAATTGTAAAATCTGTATTTGTCCATTAGAGTAATATGAAAACATTGATACGTTGTGGGGTCCTGGGCATGTAGTACAAAGTTTATTTGTATGTTTGTATGTGTGTATGTTGTTTTAGTTCAAACAAAAGAACACAAAATTGCAAAATGTTGGAAATATATCAATTATTTTTCTACTTTGTCAAATTATCACTTTAAATCCTGAAAGCAGAAATTGAAATCAATATAATGAAAATACAGTAGTCCACCCCTTATCTGTGGTTTTACTTTCTACATTTCAGTTACCTGCAGTCAACCGTGATTCAAAAATAGGTGAGTACAATACAATAAGATATTTTGAGAGACAGACCATATTTACATAACTTTTATTACAGTATATTATTATAATTATTTTTATTTTATTATTAGTGTTGCTAATCTCTTACCATGCTTGATTTATAAATTAAACTTTATCATAGGTATGTATATATGGGAAAAAATAGTACATATAGGATTCAGCACTATTCAAGGTTTCAGGCATCCACTGGGAGTCTTGAAAGTACCCCCCACAGATAAGGGGGAACTATTGTGGTGTAATTCAGTATTTTAAATTAGGATATATTTCTAAGGATATCCAGGAAAACATTAAAAATATGTTCACTAATATTTGATAATATTTGTCCTTTATTAAAGATAAAACTGATATAAAAGTAAGAATTCTGAATTGAGTAAGAAGCTAGAGTTCACAACACTGGGGAGAACATTCAAGTGACATAGGAAAATAGACTTTAAAATTAACTTTTATGATGGGTAGATTTGAGTTCATCTGTATATTAACATATTTTGAGGGCAAATAAACATTGCTTTGTTTATTAAGTATAAAAAATCTTATCTTAAATGCAAATCAAAACCATAGGGACATACCATCTCACGACAGAATGGCAATTATTAAAACTTCAAAAAACAACAGATGCTGGTGAGGTTGTGGAGAAAGAGGAATGCTTTTACAGTGTTAGTGGGAATGTAAAGTAGCTCAACCATTGTGGAAGACAGTGTGGTGATTCCTCAGATATCTAGAACCAGAAATACCATATGACCCAGCAATCTCATTACTGGATATATACTCAAAGGAATAGAAATCATTCTGTTACAAAGATGCATGCATGCGTATGTTCATTGCAGCACTATTCACAGTAGCAAAGACAAGTAATCAACTCAAATGCCCATCAGTGATAGACTGGATAAAAAAAATGTGTTACATATACACCATGGAATACTATGCAGCCATGAAAAGGAAAGAGATCATGTCCTTTGCAGGGACATAGGTGGAGCTGGAAACCATTATCCTCAGCAAACTAACTTGGTAACAGAAAACCAAACACCATATGTTCTCACTAATAAGTGGGAGCTCAACAATGAGAACACATGGACACAGGGAGGGGAACGACAACACTGGGGCCTGTCGGGGGGTAAGTTGCGGGGAAGGAGAGCATTAGGAAAAATAGCTAATGCATGCTAGGCTTAATACCTAGGTAATGGGTTGATAAGTGCAGCAAACCACAGTGGCACATGTTTACCTATGTAACAAACCTGTGCATTCTGTACATGTACCCCATAATTTAAAATAAAAATTGAAATAAGAAAATCCTCTCTTCATTATATAATTTTATTTAATATGCATGTGTACTGAACAAGAAGTTATATTCCTGCTGAGAAACAGTCACAGCCACCAACAAAACATGTGTATGAACGTAGACTTTAATTTCCTAGGATGAGGCCTCCAGATACCAGTTAGCTATTTTATATTCAAACAAAACCATATTTAGAAAAAGTTAAAAACTGGAAATCGGAAGGAAGTGCTGAAAGAAGAGTTTTTCTTTTCTTCTTCGTCTTCTTCCTTCTCCTCCTCCTCAGTGGTTCCAGCAGAGTTATTTCTGCCCCTTGAATAACAGGAAGGCAAAATGAAAGCTGGTTATTCATCACCACTTCTATTTTTATTTCAGTTGACCCGGTTTAGAAATAAGAATAAAAATAATTTCTGGCTTATTTTTATAGGCCATCCTGTAGTTTTTATGTTGGTTTTAAGTGAGCACTGGTTGCGTGGTTAACAATTGTGTTGAATATATTGCTGTTGCATGTATTGGTATTCATGTGATGCTACCCCATTAAAATACAGAAATCAATTTTTTAATGTAGTCCTTATTTTAATGCCATCCCTCTATATATATGGCTCTGATAGCAAAATTATGTCAAATGGGAGTGCAAAATAATGATGTTTGGAATGTTATTTATTTTAAATTTGAATATTAACCTCGTCTCTGCTATCTTTCTTGGATTTAAATAATATGAGAATCTTTCAGTAAGTTGCTTTCTCTAAGCATTGCCTATGTATAGTTTTAACAATGTTTAAGATAGTTGTATTCATAAGCTCGTATTTTTGATTTCCTGGTACTATTTTATAAATATAAAGTTCTGTAAAAATAGATTTATATTAATAATTAATGCTAGTGGCCAGGAAGGGTGGATCACGCCTGTTATCCCAGCACTTTGGGAGGCCGAGGCAGGTGGATTTTCTGAGCTCAGGAATTTGCAGCAAGCCTGGGCAATGCGGTGAAACCCCGTCTCTACTGAAATACAAACAATTAGCCAGACATAGCGGCATGCACCTGTATTCCCAGCTACTCAGGAGGCTGAGGCAGGAGAATTGCTTGAACCCAGGAGGTGGAGGTTGCAGTGAGCTGATATCATGCCACTGCACTCCAACCTGGGCAACAGAGTGAGACTCCGTCTCAAAATAATAATAATAATAATAATAATAATAATAATAATAATAATGCTAGCAACATATTGAGTATAGTTTGAACCATAATTATTTAGTCAGATAGGGTCATTTTACACAAACTGTATGGAAAAGTGTACTTCCATGTGTCATAAAATATGGTTCTTTTTGGGGTACATCTTCACAATTTCTGTTCAAAAAATAGAGCAGCAAAGGTTGACTTAGGCTATTTTGGAACTACAAATAAGAGCTGGTGCAGAGCTGCCAGACTAAAATTCTATTTGAAAATAACTCCTTGAAAGTGAGGCTTGAGTGCTTTTGATATCTAGCAAATCTCTTTGCTAAATGCCTTCATTTTGATGTTTTAATAATGTATGTCGATTGTAGGATGACAGTGATCGGTACAATTTCCATTTATCTGTTTATATTTGAGAATTTAATGATTTATTTCTCTTTATAGCCATTATTAGGAGGTATCTGGGGGACTCAAGAGCTCAGAAGGCAGGGCAGAATCTTTTCCTGTACTCTGAGTGCTGGAAATGGCTCTTCACAGACTGCTTTAAAATGCAATTACTGACCTTGAATTGACCTCTAACAGCCTTTATCTGTCCTACCCTTCTCCATCAATTGCTGAGAGGATTTGGATCTTTCCCATTAAGCGGCTGCATTTTTAGACTTACCTGTTCTAACTTGAACATTTATTTTGATGAATCTCATGACTTTCTACTTGTTACTTCCTTGAAATAAGTCTTCTTTTTATGTATTCACTTTGCTGACTTTTATGGAAAACAGTAATCCATTTGTGGAAATGATTAATTCAGGTGTGATTAGATTCCATTGAGAGCTGGAACCTACTCAAGTCAGAACACAACAGGGAGAACGCCTCCTGGCACTAACAAATATCTGTACTTCTCACTGGACTGAACCTTATCTAGACCTGATTGCCTTTATTACTAAAATAATGCATCTATTCCTTAAACATTTTTATTTGTGGTTAGAGTTATTCATTGTTTTCATTTTTTAAACTTGGCATGAAGTCTGGCAGAAGCTGGTTCTGGCTTCCACACTTAGTTTTTTTGATGATGAAACCACTTAAAAAGTCTAACAGTAACAACAACAACAACAACAACAATAACAACAACAACAACTACAACAGAAAGCAGTTAGGATGAGACCAGGGAAGGAGTGGTAGATGAGAAAAGTTATGAAGCATTCATGAGTTTACAATGACCCCTTTGCAATTGAATCCTATTATTAATGACTAAGAACGAGCCCTTTGCCTTCTCTGGACCTGTTTGTCACACAAGCTGGAAAAGAGAAGAGGTAACAATAGAGCAGTACAGACCAAAGAAGTGGAAACAATTATTAAAAGGTAGGAGGACTCTTTCATGAGGTAGCAAATACCACTTCTTTGCTATATTCTATACGCTAGCTTCTTTGCGAAGGGCTTCCTATTATGTAGAATATAGTCATATTTTATTCAAAAATAAAGAATTTTAGGTGTTTCTGAAGCTCTTAGCAGTTTTACATACAAATGCTATATGCAAAATATGTATATATTTATGCAATGCATTTTTAATTTTAAAATTATTATATTATACTTTTAATTGTTTAAAGCAGGATATTATGCTCTAAATGTAGGAGCAGTGCTCAAAAAATATTGAGAGTAACCATGTTAGATTTATACTGTTTACTATTCCACATGTATCCCTTGTATCTAGACTAGATACAGGCTTGAGAGCTGATTATTGGATAGCTCCTTAAAGGTAAGAAAGTCGCATGTTCCCCAGAAAATTGTCATTCGTTGCTAAACATAGGATTAGGAAGATTCGAGATTTGTTTATTTGCTTTTTTGTTTGGTTTTGGCCAAAGGAAAATAACATTAAACAGAAAACAGATGTTTTGCATGAGGTTTTAGGAAGTGAAATTTCTCTGCTGGGTGTGGTGGCTCACGCCTATAATCCCAGCACTTTGGGAGGCTGAGGTGGGTGGATCACCTGAGGTCAGGAGTTCAAGACCAGCCTGGCCAACGTGGTGAATCTCTTTCTCTGCTAAAAATACAAAAATTAGCTGGGCATGGTGGCAGGTGCCTGTAATCCCAGCTACTTGGGAGGCTGAGGCAGGCGAATTGCTTGAACCTGGGAGCCGGAGGTTGCAGAGATCGTGCCACTGCTCTCCATCCTGGGTAACAGAGGGAAACTCCATCTCAAAAATAAATAAATAAATAAGAAGTGAATGGCTCCACCATTTACCCTTTGAAAGATTCTTTTGTTGAAAAGCTGCATAGAAAGAATAAATTATGATAATAAAATGATTTATAGACATTTCAATATGAACTGGTATAGGAGACTTGTGAAAGGTATGAGTTTTTTTTTTTTTTTAAAAACCAAGAAACTGGTGTGTAGGAATGGTTTGCAGCGGCATGCTGAGATAATATAGTGTTAGCCATTAAATATAAAGCATTATTAGCCATCAATTTTTAATTCATTCTTAATATTTATAGTAAAATTATGGTTTGTTACAT
Source organism: Papio anubis (assembly GCF_008728515.1). NCBI lineage: Eukaryota > Metazoa > Chordata > Mammalia > Primates > Cercopithecidae > Papio > Papio anubis. Next base: position 61,998,530 of record NC_044979.1, on the reverse strand, counting down.
TTAAAATGGTCTGCTAGTGAAAAATAAGTTTTCCCATGTAAAATTCTTTAACACTCTTTTGTTACACACATTATTGTCTTTCATTTCTACCTCCTATTTCCTGGTAAACTATAAAAGAAATATCAAAGAAAATCCCTTGGACATATTACATGTGTTTATTTAGAAGACTTAAATTAACTAGGCTGTATTGTGCTAATATTTACAATTATTTAAAATGTCCTAATCATATTAAATCAAGGTATATATATGTGTGTGTGGATGTATAGTCATATGAATAATTTCCCAAAATTTTAACTTGTCATTACACAGAGAACATCACTATGACTTACTGTTTTGATGTGTAGGGTTTAAAAATGCATTAAAAGTCTAGGGACTATTTCAAAGTAATATCCTACTTTGATCCTATCAGTCCTTAGTGTCATTTAATTTATTTTGGACAGAAACAACACTCGTCATGTTTTAGAACTCATGGATTTTTGCTGTTTACTGTCTTTACTGCAGTCATTTTATATATTAAAAATGTTTAGAATTCAGTTAGAATTCAGGCTTCTTTGGGGTGAAAGTGCTAAACAAAAGACCAACTAAACTAAGTAAGACCTGTTATAATTGACCAAGGCCTAATCTCACTGAGGTCCTCAGAAATGGACAAACTACACTGTTGCCTGATTGATTGACCCCTCATCCAAATCTATCAAGTTAAAAGTTGTCATAGATTTAAAAAAAAAAAAAAAAAAAAATACCCCTTAGAAACTCTGGCTTCTATTCCATAAAATGTCTTGATACTACTTAGCACTTGTACTTGGTGATAGCTCTCAATTTTTACATATCTTTTTAGGTTTGATAGTAACAAATGAACCTCTTTTTCAAGCAAGTACATTTTGTTAAATACAATAGGATGGCAGCAAGGGTCTCTAAGGGACTCAAAATACTAACTTGGTGACATGATCAAGGAGTTGTTTCAGATGTACTTTATTCAACTATTTATTGGATTGATTTTATCCTTCAGCTAGAGAGCACTAAGATTTATATTTGTCCTTACATTTATTTAGGTGATATTTTGTGATTATCACCTTATTAAAGTAACTCAGTAGATACTTCATTATTGTTCAGGTTATAAAACCTAAAGAAATTATTCTTTGATTAGTGGTGTATTTCCCCTTTATTCCTGTGAATGCATAAATGGCAAAGGCCAGAGTGTGAAGTATGTGCTTCATGCAGTATTCGGATCAAGAATATTCTCTTTTTCCAAACAGATGGATTTCATTGTGTGTTGGTTTTTGAACTATCACCTTTTGTTAGTTATTTTATGATTTTCAAATGTCTAGTGCCAATTCATCTAATTTTCCCACATTGGCCTATACCACTGAACATGTAAAATGAAAAGAAATTGAGAAATCATTGCTCCATCCAGTTTCTTCATGAGAAAACTTCCTTTAAAAGATTTTAATGGCTGGTGTGGATCAGATCAGTAGACACTCTGTTCTTTGACACTCATTCTACGTCTCAGAGGTGTCCATTCCAGCCTATCTGGGAATTTTATCTGGGTATACTTTTACATAATTGGGCCTCACTAGATTGTTATCAAAGGTAATTTATGTCATAATATTCCTCAGACAGGTCTAGAAACACTTCTTGGTTAACAAAATTCCTTTGCGCAAATGATTCTAGGATGTACTAACTTTTGTGTGTCTAGAGGATCAGTTTTTACCTATGCAACAAATCTAGGTATCCGGATATCTATTAGGGGTCTCCTTGTCTCTCTCTGTTTCTGTCTCTCCCTGTCTCTCACTCTTTCCTGGCTTGAATGAACCTTGTAACAAAAAATAGTAAATGTATTGCACATATTAGATACTAGAAGTTTTACAAGGATATAATGAGAAAATTATTTTAATAATGAGTTGTCTTGAAATTCCTTATGGTTTCCTTGCAATTATAAAGTGCTAGCCTAGACATATACTAGAAAGATAACGTTCTTTTCCAGAATTATATGTGTTTATTTTGTATTTAATAATATGCTGAATTAATTTTTTATATTTAATATCTCCCAAAAGATATTGAGATTTAATTGTAGAAATTTTAGAAACAAATATCTAAATGGGACTTGTTTTAATTGCTCTGAAGTTCTTTTTATCTGTAATCTCCACATATAGTTTGATTGCATGATCATGATTTCAATTTAAAAAATTATTAAAATTAAATATTTTAATAAAATATTTACTAAAAAATAAAAAAATTATATTAAAATAGTTTTTAATAGCTTTATTTTTATTAAAAATTAAAAATAAAACTCAATTTCAGCTTCAAAGTTATAATATCACAGCATCTGTAGTTGCATTCCAGTAATACTAGGTACTTCCTAAGCAATTTAGAATTAATATGTTTCACTAAATTCTTACAACAAAGTAACAAGATAAATAGAGGGTAGCAGCTTTGTTTGCATGAAAAATGTTCTTTCTTGGTGACTGAAGCTGGGGAAAGCTAAATATCAGGCATAATGTATGTTTCTCCTCCAATACAGGATTTTGTTCTATTCATATTGTCATTTATCTTTGTTTACATTTCTATCTTCTCTACAAAGCAGTAGGCTCTTAAAGGCAGAAAATATTACCTCTCTTAACATCTATCACAGTATTTGGTACAATGAATGTACTCAACAAGGTTTTCTTAGAATGATTCATAAGCTACGAAAATATTTGTTCCACATTATGTTATGATGGCTCTTAGTTTAACCATAATTTTAATGGGCTATAATTTTAACTAATTTATGAGATATTCAAGACTTTGGGTAAATTGACATCTCTAATTTTTGAATATTGTGTATTATCTTATATACTATAGATGAGAATGGGATTATTCCTGCATTCTAGTGATATTTCCAGGCTATCACTAGATGGCAGGGAGGCTGTCAGCAGGGACATAGGATTGGAACCTTAACAATTGTCCAAGTGAGTAGCAATAAAGATCACAAATAGCATGGTGGAAATGAAATTTTAAAGATAATAGACTAGTAAAACAGACAGAGGGAATGGGGGGGAAAGAGAGAGAGAGAGAGAGAGAGAGAGAGAGAGAGACAGAGAGACAGAGAAACCATTTTGCAATTGATTTGATGTTGAAGATAAAAGGAAGGAAGGAGTCAAGAAATTATGGATTCCCAAGTCTGGATAATGGAGAATTATAATGTACTGATCAGGGAAAGCAGAGAATGGCTACATAGAAAAGAGCTGATTCATTAGTTTGAATAAATTTGACTTTGAGGCATCAGCAAGTGGAAACATGTGTAGTACAGAGGAATACTGGAAGCTTTGGCATTCAGGAGATATAAGATCTGAATATCAGATCTGAGACTTATAAAATGCTGTAGCTGAACAAAACTGTTACAAATCTTAATTTGGTAACTGAATAAGGTGACTCCCAGAAAAAGGAGGTAATATGCACACGGTCTCAGAGATAATGGCAAAGTCAGGACTGGAATCATTATCTCTTTTCTCAATTCATTTTTCCCCAATTTCTTACATATAATTGAAAACATAGGAATGTAAATACAATATTTTTGGTGATGAATGTGGTAAAAGAAGAAGCCATAGGACTAATTCATCCTATTTTAGATGCAAAAGGAAGAAAAATAACATTAGAAATTTTGGATAATATTATTTTTTAAATCAAAAAAGAAAGGACTTTTTAATTCTAATTTTGTTAGATTTTGGCAGTTGTATAAAATGTTATCTTTAAATAGTCAAGTTTTGATTCTAAAATATATGTTCTTCATAAAATATTTTAGTGGTTTTCATGTTGAAATTCTCATACATGCATACATCTCATAGATTTTCTCATACATTTTTCTTATGAAACATTATTGCTAGAAATAACAACAAAATCACAACAAAATCTTTTTCATGTAATTATTGAAGAATCTAGGCAGTAATGATAAATAATTTTTTTTAGAACATTTTTCTTCAACTTGCATTAAGCTATTATTTTATTATAATAAACAAAATATAACTAAAGCTTAAAATAAGAAATTTGAATAATATAACCTGTTTGAATCACATATTCAGCAGAGAATAAGTGAATTATCTTCCATGTAGAAAATATTCAACGTTTTATAGCTCTCCTCTTACATTTCAGATAGATTTTAAGCAGAATTGTACCCTGAAGTCAGATATATATAATTATTGTTGAGGTTCTCTGAAGAGTATTTTCTTTAATCATTTATCTTCCAACAACATGACCAAATAAAGATCACTATATTGTTTGTGTATTTATTTGAAAGTTTATTCAAAAGGAGAAAAAAATTATATCCTTCTAACTTTTGTTCTTCCTCACTCTCACCCACGGAAAGCTTCTTTTCATTAGTAGTAGTGGAAAGATTCATGATGTATTATTAGTGACAGCATTTGATTATTGTCTAATTAAAAAACACTGTGCTCCCATCTGTCTGACTGGGGAGGGAATGACAGAGAAAGAAAGGGTGAGGGAGAGCAGAGATATTGAGATTAAAATAATGAATAGGTATTGTAAAATGTGGCATTGTTTTATTACTTGAAGAGTGAGCCACTTAGAAGCAGTCACCAAATTTCTTTCCAAACTGATAGATGATTTCAAGTACAATGAATACATTTACTTTAATGTTTAAAAGGTCTCTCAATCTAACAACCATTACATGGAAAGACAATAGTACTGCACATAAGAAAATATAACTATTGTCACATTTAAGAAATACTTTAAAGCAGTTTAAGTAGTTTCATTGAAAATTAAATTAAAACATAAATATCAGCAATAATGATACTTACATTTGTCTTCTGGAGTCATTTAAGAGATGAGTAGAATGGTGATAAATAATATTAGACTTTATTAAAGAAGTTGAGTTTGAGCAATTTATAAGGAAGTAGACAGAAAGCTGGCGCTCCATGTTGAAATGGCTGAGTCCACAACTCCAAAATCCCGTTTTCTGGTCTCATTCCATCACCATTTATTTGAATCAGTTTCTGTTGTCACTGTTTAGGGGTGTGTCTTAGTTGTTCATTTTTGTGTAACAAATTACTGTGTAAAAATTACTGTGTAAAAATACCACAAAACATATAAGAGCAAGCATTTATTACTTGCCCCAGTTATTAAGAATCAAGAATGTAGGAAGAAGATTGTTCTTGCTCTAGGTGTCTCCCGAGGTTGCAGTCAAGCAGCTGGTCTTGGCTGTAGTCTCCGAAAATTAATTGGAGCTAGAGGTTCCACTTCCAGACTCACTGACATTACGGTTGGCACAAGGCTTCATTCCTCACCACATGGGATTCTCCATAGAGTTTTTCCCAACATGGGATTTCCCAGAGAGAGAGAGATTGAAGTGAGAGAGTGCGTGCGAGAGAGCGCGAGCCCAAGATGGAAGCCAAAGTATTTTTATAAACTAATCTCCGAAGTGATATCTCGTCATATCTGCTATAACCAGTTCTTAGAAGTGAGTCATTAAATTCAGTCCACACTCAAGAATGCAATCAAGCTTCACCTCTTGAGGGAAGAAGTATCAAAGAATTGGTCAGCATATCTTTAAAACCACCACAGGGCTTGAATGTGTACTTTTTGCCCCTCCCTCATGGGTTCTTTTCACTTCCATTATTGTTTTATATCATCAGTCTTTTTGTGTGTGTGTGTATTATCTTTAGAGTACGTTGTGAAGAGCCAAGAATATAAAGAGTGACATTTAGAGTACGTTGTGAAGAGCCAAGAATATAAAGAGTGACATTGATGATCATGTGTATTTATATATTGACATATTTATTAAAAACTAACTATGTCCTAGTCACTGAACTAGGCACTTTACATTCATTATTTTACTCTGCACAACAATCCTGTAAAATAAATGTTAATATTTCTGTTTTAGAGTATGTGTGTATGTGAAAAAGTACATGTATAACTTGACTTTAAAACTTAAAATTTATATGAAATTTCAAGCTTATAATTCTTTTTAAAAATTTTTAAATTTTAAAGCACTTGTCAATAAAGATTGAATATATTCAAGGTATAAAACATGATGATTTGATATATGTATACATTGTGTAATTATTACCACAATGAAATTACAGTTGACTCTAGAACAACACAGGTTGGAACCCATGGGTTCACTTATGAGTGGATTTTTTTCAACCAAATGAATCGATGATACAGGATTCACAGGATGCGAAACCTGTGTCTTCTATGCCAGTTCTGCAGGCCCAACTGTGGGACTTGAGTAGGAGTGGATTTTTTTGTATGAGAGTGAAGGATGCGGGAACCTATCTGCCATGTATATTCAGGGACAACTGTAATTAATGTATGTATTACCACCCATAATATGCATTAGTTCTCCAGAACTTGTTTCTCTTACAATTGAAAGTTTGTGCCATTTGATCAAAATCTCCCCATTTCCCACACCCCCTAACCCCTGGTAACCACCATTCTACTCTCTGCTTCTATGAGTTTAACTTTTAAATTCCACATATAAGTGAGATCATATAGTACTTGTCTTTCTTTGCACTGAATAATATTTCACTGTGTGTATGTGTATGTATTATGTATATAGTCACAATTTCTTTATCCATTCATCCATCAATAAATACTTTGGTTGTTTTCATGTCTTGGCTATTGTGAATAATGCTGCAGTGAACATGGGAGTGTAGAGATATCTTCAAAATACAGGTTTCATTTCATTTGCATATATACCCAGAAGCGGAGTTGCTGTATTATATGGTAGTTCTATTTTTAATTTTTTGAGGAAGCTCCATACTGTTTTCCATAATAGCTGTACTAATTTACATTGCTACAGTGTACAAGGGCTCTCTTTTCTTCATGCCCTTACCAAAACATAGGTCTTGTCTTCTTATAATAGCTATTCTAACAGGTATGATGTGATATATTATTTGTAATTTTGATTTGCATTTTCCTGATGATTAGTGATGTTGAGAACCTTTTCACATACCTGTTGGTCATTTGTATGTCTTCTTTGGAAGAATATCTACTCAGGTCCTTTGCTGAGTAGATTTTTTAATTGGATTGTCTGGGGGGTTTTTGTTTGTTTTGTTTTTGTTATTTTGTTGTGTGAGTTCCTTATATATTTTGGATATTAAAATGTATGGTTTGCAGATAAGCTTATAATTATTAAAGGATACATGTTTTATTAAAAATCAGTGATTTTCTCTACTTACCTTTTACTATGACCTAACTATGATACTTTCAATATGCTGCAGACTCTCATTAATATCTTTTTTTTCTTGTTTCCTTGTTGTCTAGAACTCTTATGTTTCAGGCTAATTTCTTCATCTGCAAAGACCTAATAAGAAGAACTTTTTACTTTGGTTTAGTGTGTATAAAATCTGGAAACGGCTAAATTTCAGTTTTAATATAAACTTTTGACTTTATATATTACCCAACATTGTTAAAAGGAGAATTCTTATATATACCTATCTGTTAAAAATATTGCTTCTTATTATATTACCTGCTTAAAATAACAACAGCAACAACAAAAACTTAGCAGAAGGTAAACAAAAAGTAATCTCATTAAAACATAAAAGAGAAACACACCTTGGTTTCAGATATGCACAGAAAGTATGTAAGCTGTACCCCAGAAACGTTCCTTATAAATTTTGCATGTCGGTTTCTCTGACCTTTCTTTACACAGGAGGGATTTGTTGTATCAATCTTTAATCTAAGTGTGATACACCAACTTCTTATTGAATTGCCTTACAGCAGAAGGAAAGGTACAAAGATGATGCATCTCATTTAGAAATGAAAATATAACAAAACAAGTCATGGTAAACAAGAAAATATATGGATCTTTAATAACGAACCCAAACCAATGCGGTGGCTGAACAGAGAACTGTGGGAGCCAGGCCAGTTGGCATGACAGTACGTGTTCAGCTGCTGCGGAATGAGCCCCTGGGCTGAGGGTGTTCAGTGTGGCTTTGGTCAGGGGATTCAGTGGTGAAGAACCCTCTTGCTACTCTACTCTTTGTCTTTATTACAATACTAGTTCAAAAGTTATACCTAGAGACACAGACAAGTAAAAAAAACTCTTTCTAAAAAGGAAAAATAATAAACTCTCTGCTTTGAAATTTATTTTGAGGGGTCTCTCAAGCAATCACCTGAATTAATATAGATGAATAAATATTTCAGAGAAAGTCTCTGAAATACAGATAAAAATTAAGAGTGGGAAGACAAAATAGGGAGCTCCTAACTAGGAAATCCAGTCTCTGTACTAGCCCTTTTCATGTGTAATCTCTCATTAATCCTTGCAGCAACTCAATGATGTAATTGTTAGTACAGATTGAGTATCCCTTTTCTGAAATGCTTGGGACCAGAAGTCTTTTAGATTTCAGATTTTTAAAATTTTGGAATATTTCATATACATAATGAGATATCTTGGGGATGGGACCTAAGTCTAAATATGGAATTAATTTGTTTCATATATTCCTTATACACATAGCATGAAGATAATTTTATATGATATTTTAAATAATTTTGTGCATAAATAAAAGTTTGCATTAAGTGCTTATGTGTGAAATTTTTCGCTTGCAGTGTCACGTCAGCACTAAACATTTTGGAACTTTTCAAATTTTGAATTTTCAGGTTAGGGATATTTAATCTGTGTTGTTATTTTACAGTTCGGAAAATGTAGGTACAGAATACTTGTTTATCTCATATGTGAAGAACAGCGCTGCATCTCACATTTTATGTCTAAGGCCCATATTATTTTTATTTGTCCTTCTGCCCCATTGAACATTCCTCAGAGCTGATTTCAGTGAGATATCCTGACAGAACATGTTGCAAAACTGAAAATGTACATTATTCAGTTCTCAACAGTAATCTAAGTTCAATAGCTATTTCAATAATCTAAACCCACCAGAAATCTAACATAATTAAAGGTATAGGTCTCAGCATACAAAAAGGAAAATATGAAAAGTATCCTAAAGTTAACTTTCTAGGAAATAAAAATGAATTAAAATGGAATGTAAAAATACAGATGGGACAAAGTCCTAGTATCTTTTGAACTGAGCCCTTTTCTTCAACTTGTATTTATAAGTGTGTGTTCATGCAGGTACACATGTATGTGAATAATGGTTTCTTCCATGAGCACATATTTCAAGTCTTATTACAGAGTTGCAGGAACAAAGTGAACATAAAAATGGAGAAAATGGTATGGATAGACATAGCAGATAAAAAGCTGAGACAGTGAGAATTTAACATAATCAATACAATAAACGTTCAAATCAATATAAATGTAACAAGTCAGACCTGAATTGATAAGTTTTGACCAGTGATTCTTAAAGGGTTTTAAAAGTTTCAAAAATTAACTTCTTGATTAACTTCTATAGAGCTGGAAGTCATTGGGTTAGCAATAACTTTTCATAGAAAAGCATATGTAAGAACTAGAGCATTGTGTTTATTCACAAGAATTGAAATACATGAAAGCATTAGAGAGCTTCAGAAGAAAATGTAAGTGTTAAAGCAACATTCCCTTGACTAGTCCTGTCCCAGAAACATGGATGAATACAGCAGGCAGAATACAATTAAGGAAAGATAATCTTCTATGAGAGTCTACTGAAAACATGATGTAAAACCAGCCACAAGAAAATTATCAAATTAACGTTTGCTCCCCATTGTTAAAGAATGTCTCATGACCAGATTTCATCACAGCTACTGACCTGTTTTCAACACAATTCACTTATAACTACAGCTGTTCTGATTTTCATGTATTTGTCCATTTAGCTGAGGCACAAGAAAGACAAATGAAAGCTTTCCTGTTTTATACTGTTTTTTTTTTCTTCTTTTGTATAATAGAAATAATTGCAATTGTTATTTATTTCTGTTTCTTCATTGTATCTGCGTATTTATCTAAAATAATGTATTATGCTTTAAAACAAAGTTTATTTGAAAAAGAATTTTTATGAGACAGGAGAGAAGTTTAGTTCCCTTTTTGAAATCTTCAACAGATAGTTTAAAGCCTGGGGAGTACTTGCTTTTTTTTTTTTTTTTTTTTTTTTTACCATTTTGAGCTGCATTTTCGGAAAGTGTTCCCTTGAGAACACTCAAACCAAATGGAAAAAAGCTTCTTCAACAGCCAAAGAGTTTTAAAGATTAAAAGCTTTAGTTCTTTGTTATCTTTTGAGGAAAATAAAGTTGAAAGCTCCCCCACAAAATTGTGTGTTTAGTTTACTTAGAATATTGGGAACTTCAAGAGTTTTTATTTAAGTGACTATTTAAATATTTAGTACAATTAAGAAAAAATATTTAGGAAAAAAGTCATACAAAATGGGAGAATTACTATAGCAAGGAAATTATGTAGAAAAAAGGCTTATAGAAATTAAGCAGAAGAATTTTAAAAGAGCAAATATGGAAGAACATACTGAGCTGACTGTGGCTACAAGAAGCCTGCTCCCCAGGGAAGGAGAGAGCCATCGACAAGTTTTTAAACACTTGATGAAGTATATGCCTCTGAAAATTGGAAGACTGAAAGGCTAAAACCTGTTCCTTTCCACTTAGTCTCTTTCTTGGAATCCAAGCTTTGCAAAGATGGTTAGCCTGAGGTAAGTACACAAAATGATTCCAGTGAAGGAAATGAAATGTCTGAGTTACTGGAAAGGGCAAAGCAATAGTATTCTATGTTTCCAACAGAATCCATCTCCCACCATCAGAATGTATTGTTCCCTTTGGAGAAAAATGTGACTATTAAAGGGAGTATTATTTAGAAATTATAGTTCTTATTCTTTTCCAATTATTTTCACTTCTCTCTGAGAGAGCATGAATGTCCATGATGTTCTAAGAAAGACAGATGGACTCATGATTTTCTAATTGCACCCACTGATATTTATTGAGTTTGAGTGCCCTGAGAATCTATCTGTCCTTTCAGAGACACATTAATAGGTGGTCTGCCTCAATTTCTTCCTTCTGTCCTCATCCTGTGGAATCTTGGCAGTTTTATGTTTATAAAGCAGAACTATGATGGATGAATAATAACAAGGTACTCTTTGATGAACACCTGTTATTTTCCAGGCCGTATGCTAGTATTTTATGAACACTATTTTCTTTAATCCTAACAGCAGCTATGTGTGGTGAGATGCTGTGTTCATTATGAGCTGATACTCACACCATGCTGCATCCTCAAAGAGAATCCGAAATCCATAGCCTGCCATTTAAAGTGTTGCCTGCTTTGTTCTATCTGTTGTTTTATTAATTTCTATCCTTTTGTTTCCTGTGTTACATTTTTTGTCAGACTAGTCTATTCATTCTTCCTACAGTATATGACCTGTTTCCCTACTCATATTTCTTGTTTTTGTTCCCATACTGTGCATCATCTCCCCAACTGTAATTACTTTACTAAATCTTTCATGAGTCTCTCTTATGGTATATGTAAGTATTTATTTTCCTGTGATTATTGTGTTTTTGTACCATAATTTGTATCTTTATCTCATAACCCCAGAAATTGTTTCACAGAAAGGAAACTCTTTCAGAAAGGATGTTTATTCACTTTTATATAGAGGTGAATTCACCTTACCATTCTCATTGTAGGAGCTTGCCTATGGATGAGCCTTAATAGGTTTGCATTGAATTAGAGCCTACTGTCTTCAAATACTTTGTATTTTCTCAACAAGTAAAATGTTACACGGTATAATAAAATAACCAAATATCCACAGTTTAAGAGATGTTTATCAGTGCAAAATTGAGGTAGATGTTTAAGAACTTTTAAAGAGGGGGACATCACAATAACCTGAGGCCTGAGACAACCTCAAGGTAGAGATAAAACTTGAGGTCAGGCTAAAAGATAAATCAAATTTGAATAGATACAGAATGGTGGCCTTCCAAATGTCAGAAAAAGGGCAATAGAAGAAGTGATTTATATACAGAGCCTCTTCCCCAATGAGGTTACATCCTGATAAATCCATCATAAGTTGAAAGTATCGTAAGTCAAAAATGTCCTTAATACACCTAAACTGCTAAACATCATAGTTTAGCCTCACCTTCCTTGCCTAAACACTCAGAACACTTATACCAGCCTAGAATTGGGCAAAATCCTCTAACATAAAGCTTATTTATTTTTTTGAAAAAGTTGGATATCACATGTAATTTATTGAATACTGTACTAAAAGTAAAAAGTAGAAGGGTTGTATGGGTATCTGAAATATGGTTTCTAATGAATGCATATGGCACCATTGTAAAGTCAGAAATCACAAGCCAGACATCATAAATCAGGGAACATCTATATTTTCAGGGATTAACAAAAGAGCAGATTTGAGCTCCAACGTGAATAACTTGGATTTAGCTTCATAAGTAGTGTGCACTGTTCCAGGTTCTTAATTTACATGGGGAGACAATACAGTAGTAAGTATAAGAAGCTTTAGCATCAGATACCTGGATCTAAGTTAGCATTTATTTTATTCAATTTCTTCTAAGGAATTTATACCAAGAAAGCTTCCTTGGTAATTATTTAGTTTCTTCCTCTCAAAAATGAAAATAATAAAATTTTACCTAGATTGTTGCAAAACTTAGATAAATACATATAGTTAGAGCAGAATCTGGCAAATGACACTGAAATATAATATGAAGAAAATAGTAGCTTCTATTAGGAATTTAGGAATATTAATATAGCAGTTATATATGTAAAAATTTGGAAATAATTTTAGTAATTTTAGGCAGAAAATCCAGTTGAGTACTAGAAAGTAAATGCAATCATAGAGAATTATGGTACATCGTTCTTAACAAGAGTGCTGGGAAAATAAAAATGAAAGGAATTCTGTGATGGGTATCACAATAAAACTACCAACAGGATTAGTTATGGTAAATGGAGGAGATGGGAAGTTCTAAGGAAATACAAAGTTTTGAGTTTGAACAACAGAAAACGTGATAACACACAGATTTAAACAGAGAAGTAGAAGTTGAATTTAAGACAGTCAATGTTTAAATAGGGTGGCATTGAATCTGGTACATGCCTCACACATAGGAGTCACTCAATGAATGTCTGCTGTTGATAAGCAGAACAAGTGGGGTCTTACGCCAGCTATTGGCAGAGCTATTTTTGCTTTTATTTAAGTAATAACTCTACTTAGGTGTTATTTTCACCCAATTTAGTAATATCACTATGAAAGAAAATGAAGAAAAGGCATATAAACACTGACTTTTATCATCAATGAAGAATTCTTGTTCAGATTCAAATGATTAGCTCCTTCCCTTTTATTATGAGCGTACATATGATTTGCCTTTTATATAGAGAGACATTGACTGTTGTAGTTCAGGACATTTTAATTTTACCTATGATTTAGCATATTGGTGAAAGCAAATGTTACTTCTTAGCAGGAGCATTGATTTTTCATAATCCTATAATGATCCCAGTTAGGTGAGAACTTTGAGTTCAGATCCAATTGTAGATAACAATTATTTGTATTGTTATAAGATTTTCATTAAGACAGCCTTCCAGGAGGACCTGTGTTGAACTCCATGAAATAAAATCCATATTTGACATATCCAAACATACTTCTTAAAGCCTGGTGCACATTTTTCTTTGCTAACTATTAACCTTATGCCAATTGGCTCTTAGTCACCAATGTCATATACATTCTGATAACCTGAATAAGGCAATGGAAAGTCTTCTTCCTTTTCTTTGCTGTCAAATTAAAAATCCTAAAATGTTTGAAATACATGACCTTGATGCCAAAATAGCCTCAGGTTCTCAGGAATAGAATTGAGCTAAGCCATTTCTTATGTATTCAAAGTCCCCTGAAAGCCAGGGTCAACCCAAATGGTTAGATAGTGAATCCTGAGTTGATTCAGCACTATACTTAGCTTTAAAGCTAATGGCTTATGATTGTGTCTAGTTGAGGAGTCATTTAGGGTAATACAATTCACTGCTTAACTGTAAAGGCAGAAAGGATCCTATTTTTTTAGCAAGGAAATAAACTTACCTGTACTAGAAAGGGAGTTGAAAGTTGCATGTATGGTAAGCAAAAGTAGTTAACCAGGCCACTTTTGGTAGAAAGAATTTTTAAGATGGTCCCTAAGATTCTCTCCCTTGTGCCCATGCCTTTTATAATCCTTTCCCTTTGGATGCAAGCTGGACTTTTGAATAAGATGTGTTATCACTCTTTTGATTTTATTATGTTATATGGCAAAAAAATGTTTGGCAGTTGTAATAATAAATCCCCTAGTTAGTGGACTTTAAAGGTTATCCAGACCTAATCAGGTAGACCTTCAAAAAAGGCAAAGAACAGGAGCAGTGAGCAAGAAACTGTTCATAAGCTGGCCTTTAAAAAGCAAATTCCCATGTTGTAGAGAGACCCACATGGCAGGGAATAGCAGGAGGCCTCTAATAAAAAACTGAATTCTGCCAACAAGTTGAATGAGCTTGGAAAAGGACCCCAAGCTGTAAACGAGAACATAGCTCAGCCAACACTTTGATTTTAACCTTGTGAGACCCAGAACAGAGAACTCAGTTACATCATTCCTAAACTTTTGGCCACCAGAAGCAGGATGAAAAAGTTTTGTTGTTTCAAGCCACTAAATGATAATTTTTTACACAGCAGTAGAAACTGCTACACAACCCATATATCTGTTGTGCCCAGTAATTTATATGGGGGCAGAAAAGACTTCTGGGAAATTAATTAAAACCTTACAGTGTTGATGTTTAGACATATTCTGGTATATCTACCACACTTTATGGATGAGTAGTTTGTGACTGATAGCAGTGGCGGAAAGCAAACTATCAGGATGTATTACATCACCCATCAGAAAGTAAAAGTCTTTTAAAATGGTATCATTGTGGAGCTGGATTCAGCATCTGTGGCTAACAGGGAAAAGAGAACAGTGCTTCAGTGTGCTATATTTTGAAACTGTCTAGAACCAAGCTGTACTCACCCCACCCTATTGAACACCAACACCAGTGACTTTTATACACCTAAGAGAAGTAACTGCTTGAGTAAAATCGAAGGAATTGACCCTTGGTGTGCCTTACGTTCCAATAGTGCTAAGAAAGTTAAATTTAGAGGATTGGGTAAGTTCCCCACTGACATCAGAGAAGAGAGAATGTAGTGGTGGAAGGTACAGTGGTGAGGTCATCAAACTGAGGGAAGTGCTGAGCAGCAGCTGGAAGCAGAGGGATAGCCCTATGTGCAGCAGTCTGGGACAGGTCTCTAGCCCTTGTCTGGTGGCAGCTGCAGCAGAGAGTAATCAATAATAAGCAGCAAGGTCAGGTGGCATTTTTGGCAGAGCAACTGGCAATTACTTGGAGCTACACGGCAGTCGAAAAACAGCAGCCTCAGCACCAAGGCAGAACCAAGCAGGAGTAACATCCTGATTTGATTCCAGGAAGCATGTAGGACACCTAATAGAGAGTGTGTTGGGAGTGTTATTTAAAAGGAAGCTGAGGTCTGACCATTTCACCAATGAGGGCTCACATACTAATTTGGGTTTCGATTTTCAAGGGGACATTTGTTACCTGCTGTCTCTGCAGTCTGGAATTACTGGGTTCTGCTAGATCAAAAATAACTTTGCCAGGGAAGTTTATCTATGCAGCTATTTTCTTGCCATGGGAAACATAATTTAAGCCGCAGAAAATGAATGTTGCAACTCTCTAGAAGCCACGGAAATCATTAGACTGTTTTTGTTTCTCCTCAGCGTATTGCACTCCAAAAATGCTACAATCATCTTAACCTTGCATCACAAACTCCTTCAGACTCAGCACACTTCTAAAGGACTTAAATGTTCCTTAATTCCTTTCATGTTATTGCACGGTTTTCTGTATGTCTTTCCATTCTGCTGTCCTTCCTACTTTCCATCTAATTGGGAAACCTTGATTGCTCTCTCCTTCACTGACTTCTACCTGACCTCCCTGCAAGATTTCCATCTTGGTACTTCTTTCAGATGGCATAGCTCTTCACCTCTTAACCACGAAGCTGAATGGATCCCATGATTTGGTACTTAGATTAATGGCTTCCGTCAAGTTCTTTGTCAATAATGCATAGAGACTGGTTAAATAAATTTCTGTCATGACTGTATTTTAGGCTTTCTCTTGTTTTTTATTAAAAATAATTTATAGTCACTTGTCTATATTAGGATGAAAGTTTCCATGATTTTTATTTTTGTGATCTACATATTTTTGTCTTTTAAAGCCAGGAATTTCACAGTGATAAATATGTTTTAGCCAAACCTTTCCTTTATTGGTTGATCTCATCTTATTTTTAATTTTTATTTTTTATGTATATATATAATCATATATATATATATATATATGATTTTATACACCTAAGAGAAGTGACTGCTTGAGTAAAATTGAAAGAATTGACCCTTGGTGCACCTTATGTTCCAAAAGTGCTAAGAAAGTTTAACTTAAAGGATTGGGTAAGTTTCCTACTGACATCAGAGAAGAAAGAATATGGTGGTATAGTATATAGTATATACTATATCTTATATATGGTATATATGTATGTTATTTTCTCAATTTTAGAGATGCTATAGCTCATAAAACTATTGGTGATTGTGCTTCTGACAAGAATAAATGTAAGAAGGAATTTTAGTTCCTTCTAATCTGAGATCATTTATAGTTTGCATTCCTTTTAAGGAGGGAGGAGAGAGGTGCTATTTATTAAGGAATAGTAATTTTGCCCAAATGAGTATTGTCATTGCTCATGTTGAATAATGCTTTTATAAATGCTGACTTGTCATTATTCCTCTTGTGTAATATCCAGGTAAGTCCCTTGCTGCCTGCGTGGAGGTAACATTGCATAGTTGTTAAGAGGGTGAGCTTTGGAATAGATTGCCCAGGATTACACACTGATATTATGAACTTGGACATGTAATATAAATCCCCTTTCCCCATCTCTCAGATTCCTTACCTATAAAATGGGAAAAATACAGTAGCTGTGAGGAGGATTAATGAGTTAATTTAGGCAATATTCTTAGAAACTGAAAGATTGTTTGATAAATATTAGCAATTATTATTGAGGTATATATATTCAATTGATCTATATTGATATATGGTAGTTATACTGCATAACAATTTATCGAGTTTTACTGTTGTCTATAATTTAATGGTATATTGATGTCAGACTGTATGTTAGAAAAGTGCCTCAGCTTCTTTTATGGTTTCTGTCTTTTAAAAGGATGTAATACTTTTGAGAAATTGTCAGCTCTATGTACCATTAAAGTGGTTCAAAATATACTGCACTTTGACTTTTAACAGCAGAAAAATTGGCAGAGGATGCTGTTTCCTTTGAGGTTACTTGCAGCAAGTGATTCTCAATTCCCTATTAAATGCCTAAGTCCTCAGTGGAGCATCTGAGGCAAACTGTCCCAATTTCAAACTACTCTGTGAGAATATTATTCCAAATAATGAACTGAAATGTGTATTTTTTCAACTTCCACCTATAGTTACATATTCTGTAGCCACATGAAATATGCCTGAGCCTTAAATATATGTGGAAGCTTTTAAAAGAACCCACCCAGCTTCTCTTCTTCAAAGCAAACTTCTCTGGTTAAGCTTCAGAAGCTCCAAACTGCTCATATTCTATTCCCTGAAGACAGTCATACATTTTGTCTCATCCTGTTTGGCTATTGCAGTAAATTAAGGATCAAGTTTTCTGATATCTCTTGTTATTAGGAACCAAACTACTTGATTGCATTTTATCCAAATGATTTAGAGTAACACTATCTGTATTTTTTTCATCATACTTTGAGATGAATTATAAGAAACCATAAAATATGCAAAATGTAAGATTTTGATTTTCTTTCCATTAAAATTTTTAGTAAGTTCCATGTCTGATTTTATGTTTCAGATATATAGATCAATCGTGATGTAGGTATAAGATCCTAAGAAAAAGATTATTTAAAAGTTATAGGGGCCGGCCGCAGTGGCTCACGCCTGTAATCCCAGCACTTTGGGAGGCCGAGGAGGGCAGATCACTTTCATCCTAATATAGACAAGAGTGACTATAAATTATTTTTAATAAAAATAAGAGAAAGCCTAAAATACAGTCATGACAGAAATTTATTTAACCAATCTTTATGCATTATTGACAAAGAACTTGATGGAAGCCATAACATACAAAAAATTAGCCGGGCATGGTGGCGGGCGCCTGTAGTCCCAGCTGCTTGGGAGGCTGAGGCAGGAGAATGGCGAGAACCCGGGAGGCGGAGCTTGCAGTGAGCCGAGATCGTGCCACTGCACTCCAGCCTGGGTGACAGAGTGAGACTCCGCCTCAAAAAAAAATTTAAAAAATTATAATTATTATTTTCCTTCAGGTAGATCGTTTGAGGTCAGGAGTTCAAGATCAGCTTGGCCAACATAGTGAGACCCTGTCTCTACTAAAAATACAAAAATTAGCCAGATGTGGTGGTGCACACCTGTAGTCCCAGCTACTCAGGAGGTTGAGGCACAAGAATCGCTTGAACTCGGGAGGTGGAGGTTTCAGTGAGCCGAGATCTCGCTACTGTACTCCAGCTTTGGTGACAGTGAGACTCCATAAAAAAAAAAGAAAAAGCATTTTAAAAGTAGTTGTATGGCTTAATAACACAAATGCTAGTAGATACTGCTGCACATAACATCTCTGTACTATATTTAATTGATGGAATATATAGTTTAGAGCACATGTTAGATGAATATAAAATGTTAGCTATACTATTTGCAGTAGTCCGAACAATTAAAAGCTGTCAAAAGAGAAGTTTTATTATTTAAGGAATGTTTAAAACAACAATAGAAGGCCCTGTAGTCTAGACAGTGATAAATAAAGAATAGTGGATTAAGCATCAAGAATTCTGTCTTGCTCGCCTTAACATCTGTGATTTCAACTTTGTTAAATGAAGCTGCTGGTAAAATGACCCCTTAGTTCCTTTCCAGTCTTAATCTCTGTGGTGCTAAAGTCTTCATCTTCATTAGTTTGGATTTGTGTAATTTGGAGATTAAAATAATCTTTTAAGGCTATTTGAAATAACCTCAGAATATATATATAGATGAGAGTAGGAGCTGAATATTTTCTCTGGTTAAATCACAAAGTGACAGTTCTGACCACTCATGACTGAATAACTGTGTAAAGACAAGTGCATTTATTATCCTCATTTGACGTGGATATTGACTAATTTGTATTATTTCTGTTAACATTTAATCGAGGGCAATTATATATAAAAACACATTTTCTAAACTGTTTGAGTACAACTTAGTTTAAACTCTAACATTTTAGAAGTCTGTTTATTGTCTGTTATTCAATCCAGAATTATCTCCCAGTGAAACCTAGAGTAAATCTAAGAACATGTATACTATGTATTTGTTTTAATGCAGCGAATCTCCAATTTTATTGTGCATAAGGATCTCAAAATGGAGTTATAAAAATATAAGCTTAACATAATTATTAATATCTAGTGTTTACTCCAAAGTGATTCTGAGATTCAATCCAAAGTGATTCTGAGGTGTAAGGCCCAGAAACTTACATCTTAAATAAACACTCCTAATCATTCTGCTTTAGAGCCCATATACTTTTTTGAAAAACACAGCTAAATTGCTGAGATCATGTATACCATAAAAATGTGCAATTAATACGTATCAATAATAAATGAAAAATCATGTTGTGCCCTGGTTCCTAATTCACTGGCTATAGCCTATGTATTAAAACGTCTGTACCTGTGCAGATCATAGCAGCACCCACCCAAGAGAGAAGATGGATGTCTTGAAGCATTCTGGTTACTAGATTTCTAAAGAATAGTAGCATTTTTAGATTTGACCTGAATTTACATGTTAGATTTGACCTGAATTTACATGTAGAAGAAATATTTAATTACTTGGATTATCTTTCTTTTGTTTACCTAATAGCTTTTCCTTACTGTGTAGAATCAAAAGTAGAAACAAAACACAATATTCTAGAATTCTCAACTCCAACATGTTTTTTAAATATATTCAGCAATAATTTTTCTTGTTTTTTAGGAAATTTATAAATTTGCAAAATCACTTATACCTAACAACAACCTCCCTTATTACCCTTCATCCCTGCAAATAATTGACTTTGACAGCTTTGCAATTGCCTGCCTTTCAAAAATAGATCCAAACAGTGTCTAACTGATAGAGACAATCATGAAAAGTCCACATGCACACTAGAAATGCAATGTTGGGGTTAAAAGATCAACTAAGTAATTTTAAGCTGACTTTTAAGGTTAAAATAGAGTCTTCATAAGGCTCCGTTAGTTCCCAAAATAATAAAAGGTCATCACTTTTTATTTTGCTTTCCATAAAGCCTGTGGTGAGTCTCTTCAAATAAAATCAATAAGTAATTGTGACGGAATGTCACAGACCATTAGGAATCTCATTCTAAAATTCTTCTCTAGGCACTTTCCTCTCCACCCTATCTTACTGCCCAATGGGTGAAAAGGTGTCCTATTTATTCCACAGTTTATGTGACCCTTTAGGGTTTGAATTTATTTTGGGATTATTTGCAATATTGCGGGAAATAGTGTTGAAAAAAGTCAAAGTTTTTATTAGCAAAAACGTGCTGTTTCCTATAGTGATGAAGTTCTGATAGCAGTGTAGTAATATACAAATCCTTCAGGAGATTTTCAGGTGTGAGGAGATGGAGCTTACAATTAGGATGACTCTAATTTAGGCATTTCAGCAAATAAAAATATGTAAGATACCTGATGTTTAAACTAATTGTGGAATGGAGGAAAAGTTAAGAAATGTTTGGATTTGCAAAGTTATCGTTACTTCATTGTGCTATGGTTGGAATATTTAAATTCCATTTGAATTAAAGTATCTACCTGTGAAGTTTCTCGACTGATTAAACAAAATTAAATTCCCAAGGGGGAAATTTCTCATTGGCAATGCTTCTGCCTTAATGCACACTTGCCTTGCCAATTATTTGTATTAAAATTGTACTCATTTTTCAGCCAATTGACCTTTGATTTTATGCTGATGATCCACTATGTAAATTTTGATCTTGATGATGCATCCTGTCCAGAAGGGAAAATTTTTGTTCAGCCACTCGATGTTTGTGTTTCTGGTTTAATGCTTGAATTGATTTTTTGATTTATACCATAAAATTAATATCTTTATAATTTTAGTTTTTAAAATAATGCATCTTCTCATGGCTAAAAAATGACTTCACCCTCTAATTTATTAATTATGCAGATATTCAAACAATGCTATAATATTGGAGAAAATAATACTGTGAAAAATTAAATATATTTGGCATTTATTATGCCAATTCTTTATTTTATTTTATTTTATTTTATTTTATTTTTATTTTATTTTATTTTATTTTTATTTTGTTGTATTTTTTATTTTTTGAGGGCCAGTCTGGCTCTAGCCAGCCAGGCTGGAGTACAGTGTGGCGGGATCTCAGCTCACTGCAAGCATCACGCCTCCGGGTTCCATGCATTCTCCTGCCTCAGCCTCCCACAGCGTAGCTGGGACTACAGGCGCCCACCACCTGCAAGCCCGGCTAATTTTTTTGTATTTTTTTAGTAGGAACGGGGTTTCACTGGAGTTAGCCAGGATGGTCTCGATCTCCTGACCACCTGCATTGATCCGCCCGTGGCCTCTAAAGATCACTAGGATGGAAACTTGGCTGCCTTAGCCCTATTAGCATTCACCAAAAAAAAAACTATTATCTTTGTATCCGTGTATTGCATTGAAGCACATCTAGGTGTTGGTTTTGCATCATTTCTTTTTGCATGAGAGAGTTCCTAAGAATTGATAGAAAAGGTAGAACTTTTTTCTTTTGTCTTTTGTTTCCAGAATAACTGGTTTTAACTGAACTTGTGAACATTTTGTAGACTTTCTGAATCATGTAAATTATCATGTTTCTTTCTTGGCAATGACTATTGAAAATTTTTGAACCAAAGTTCAGATCATTGTCGTTATTCTGGCTATTTGGTGCTTTTTATGAGTACAAGCAATGCCTACAAGTTTCTCTATTCTTTTGTGGTACATGATTAATGGTCTACAAGAATTTGTTTCACTTTGTATATGCCTATATTTCATAGATTCTACAATGTATTTTTTCCACATTTCAACATCTCTGAAGTGAAGATGTGTCTGGTAGTTTTGTTAAAGTTTGACATTTTTTTCCTCTGGGGTATATAAAATATTATCATCTTAAAATGAACTCTATTTTCAATTAAATAAAATATTGCAATATTATTGCAGCTTAGGAAGTAATTAGATTGAAGAGTAGAGAGTTATTGAAAATTCAAAATGACTAGATGGATTTAGAATTAATTTCCAGACCAGTGTGGATACTTAGATAGCTCTAAAACATGGCTCAATTCCCTGGTCACTGTGGAACTCACTAAATGTTTTACTGTCTCTTTGTTTAAATGAGCTTACCAAAGTAGTCTCTGCTTTAATTTTTCTTCCATTCTTTCCTTCTTCCATCACACCTTACTACCATCTTTTCCTCCATACTTCCCTCCATCTTTCCTTCCTCCATTCTTTTCTTCCAACATTCACAGATATTTGATGGGCACATTTTGTGTCCTAATGACTTAGCTAATTATTGAGATATTTGTTTGAATTGTTGATGCCAGGTTGCTTACATTTAGTTTGCAAGGATAGGAAAACAAATTTTTCAGTGTGTTATGGTTAGCTGGAGTGGTACAGAAGGGAAGACATATTATTTGTAAGAGCAGGTTGGAAAGGGAAGTGATTTAGTGATGCCTAATCTGGGTATCAAATATAAATAAGAATTATCTAGATGAAAAAAGGAGAGGGGAAGTGTCTCAGGAAAAGAGAATGACATGAGTGCATAGAGAACGTATAGTAAATTTCAAGTGGGCTAACATGACTGAATACTGTACATAAATCTGTAATTCCAAAGAGGTAAGAAAGACAGATTAGGCATCCTACTGGGAAAAAAAGAACTTTCCCAAGAGGAAAATATAAACCCATTTTAAGAATTATAAGTAGGATATTATTTGGCTTTTAAAAAATTATTCAGACAGCAGTGTAGAGGATGAATAAGTACAAAGATTGCACTGAAATCTGAGACTTCAATTCGGAGGACTATATAGTAGATTAGATTAAGATGATTAATACAGAAATATGAAGGGAGAAGAGGTTGGATTATAAAACTAATTACATGATAGGATTAAAATGATTTTGTGACCAATTATGTATGTGAAGTAAAGCAGAAGGAAAGTCGTCAAGATTATCTTTGTTTCTAGATAGTACAAATATGCTAACAGCTATAAAACTACTAACGAGGTAGAGGCACAAGAGACAGCAGGTGTGAAAGCAGAGGAGTAAAGATAATTTACTCTGGAGGCTTGTTGATTTTTGATTCCTGTAGAACATCCAGTAAGTAGTTTACAAATATGAGTTTGGAATAAAATAATTTGAGACACTATGCTCAATACATGATAACTATTATCTTATTTAAATATCAATATTATCAATTAACAGGACTATCAGCGTTTCCTTTTTACCAGTGTAACTGTAGTCTTATGGAAGTTAAGTAATAGCTGAGCTCAAATAGCTTGAAAGTAAACATAGTATGGGTTCCAAATAATTCTAGCTCTAGAGCCTGTGGGTTTTGTTTTGTTTTTTATTTAATAGATTTTATTTTAAAGCAGTTTTATATTTACAGAAATATTTTTCAGAAAGGACAAAGAGTACTTTGTACTTATCTCCTATCTCACTCTCTCCCTGGCCATATTTCCTCTATTAATGTATTAGTGTGGTACATTTGTTACAACTGATGGGCTAATATTGATGAATTTTTTTCTTTCATGAGTCTTACTTTTGGTGTTGTATTTAAAATGTCATCTCCAAACCAAATATCTAGATTTTCTCCTACTTTGTCTCCTAGGAGTTTCATCATTTTACTTTTTACTTTTAGGTCTTTGATCTGTTTTCAAGTTATTTTTTGTAAAAGGCATAAGATCTAAGTCTAGATTCTTTTTTTTTTTTTTTTTTTGCATGTGAATATATCTCTGTTCTAGCACCATTTGTTAATAAAAACATCCTTTCTCCATTGAATTGCCGTTGTTCCTTTGACTATGTGTGAGTCTATTTCTGGGTTCTCTATTTTGTTCCATTGATCTACGAGTCGTCTTTCTTGCCAAAACCACACTATCTTTTTTCCTGTAGCTTTATAGTAAGTATTGAAACTGTGTCGTGACAGCCCTTCAACTTTCTTCTTCTTCTTCAGTATTCTGATTGCTATTCTGGGTCATTTGCTTTTCCATACAAACTTTAGAATTAGTTTGGTGATATCCACAAAATAACTTGCTGGGATTTTGATTGGGATTGCATTGAATCTATGAATCAAATTAGAAAGGTTGATAATAATCAATCTATAAATCAAAATAGAAAGGTTAACAATAATGTCTTTCTATCCATTAATTTGAAATGTCTCTATATTTATTCAGATCTTTAAAAAAATTCCTTAATCAGAGCTGTATAGTTTTCCTGTAATAGATTGTTTACGTAATTGTTAGATTTATACCTAAGTATTTTACTTTTTCTAGTACTAATGTAAATGGTATTAAGTTCTTTATTTCAAATTCTAAATGTTCATGCTGGTAGATAGAAAGATATTGAGTTTGATATGTTAGCCTTGTATTCTGCAACCTTACTATAATCACTTATTAGTTCCAGGAGGTTTTTTTTGTTGACTCTTTGGGATTTTATACATAGAACATCATGTCATGTGTGAACAATCAGTTTAATCTCTTTCTTCCCAACCTATATATCTTTTTCTCTGTTTTTATTGCATTAGCCGAGAATTTTAGTACACTGTTGAATAGGTGTGATGAGAGGTGACATTCTTGCCTTATTCCCAGTCCTATGGGAATAGTGTCTTAGTTTCTCACCATTAGTTATGGTGTTAGCTGCAGATGTTTTGTAGAAGTTCTTTATCAAGTTGAGAAAGTTCCCCTCTATTCCTAATTTGCTGATTTAGTCCCCCTGATTAGTTCCCCTAATTCCTAATTTCCAATCCGGTTTTGTATCATGGATTGGTGTGGTCAAGTGATTTTTCTGCATCTATTCATATAATCATATTACTTTTCTAATTTATCCTGTTGATGTGAAGGATTACATTAATTTTTTTGAGAGAGAGAGTTTCACTCATGTCACTCAGGCTGGAGTGCAGTGGTGAAATCTCAGCTCACTGCAGCCTCCACCTCCCGGATTCAAACAATTCTCCAGATATATAATATTTTTAGTAGAGAGAGTTTCACCCTGTTGGCCAGGCTTGTCTCAAACTGACCTCAGGTGATCCACCCACCTCAGCCTCCCAAAGTGGAATTACATTAATTTGTAAATGTTAACCCAACTTTGCATACGTAGGATAAATCCAACACTTGGTTGTTGTATATGATTTTTTTATACTTTGTTAGATTTGATTTGCTAACATTTTGTTGAGAGCCTGTATTTTTTAATCATTTTCTTATAGATGTCTAGGAAAGAAATTTCAATTTAGAAGTCAACAGTGTATAAATGATAGTTAATGCCAAGGAATACAAGTAGAGTGTGGTGTTTGAAGCCAAGAAATAGTAGTATATAGATTAATAGTATTACTCCCACCACTAATAACTTACATTATTGAGTGTTTTATGCCACATAATATTCTAATTGGTTTAGAAAGTATTTACCTTTTTTTTTTTTTTAAAGCACTTCTATTTATTTATTTATTTATTTATTTTGCAGTTTTACAGATGAGGAAAAGTTCAAGTATAAGTCAGTCAAAGAATGTACCCTAGAACTGGCTTTCAGACCCACATTGCCTCTCCTAAGGACTCAAGCCCTCAACCACCACACAATATTAATGATTGGAATCCCCTTTGGTGCACTGAGAACAGAGGACTGGAGCTAGTACTTAGGGAAAGAAGACTATATACAGGTCAGGAAGCAGAAGATCATATGAAGAAATTACAAATTTGAGGAAAGATAGGAGAGAATGGGAACTAGAATTTTTGTACCATTTATTCACAATAAGCTGATGAAACCTCAATTTATCTTATTTTATTAAATTGTAGCAGTGAAAAGGAGGCCTAGCATGACTAACTCCATTTTGCTTCCAACCACTCACTCCTCACCAAGGTGATACCTTTAGCTTAACTGCTTTTACTTATCTCTGCAGTAGGCCCAGCTAACCATGGAAGGAATTTAGTTTATAGTGTAAAGCAAGGGAAGTTCCCAAAACTAACCCCTAAGGAGATAAGGAGGGCATACATAGAAGTAACAATGTTGTGTTAAAGATTTATAGGAGCATTGTGACCTGACCAAGACAAAGAAGCTTCACAAAGCCCCCAGACCCTAGACCCTTGTTGTCACACAGATGTCTGTAATCATCGGTAACCTCTTGACCTCAGCTCCTTCACTCTTCCATCTTCCACTAAAATAAAAGGAGCCAGAAATTCATGTTAACTTAAGATGCTTCTTTAGGACATTAGTCTGCCATCCTCTTGGTTTGCTGGCTCTTGGAAATAATGTCACCTTCCTTGCCCCAACATCTTGTTTCTCAACATACTGGCTGTTGTGCACTGAATTGTGGGAACTTGGCCTTGACTGCAGTGTTAATAGGGTACAACACATGTTGCATCATGTTATCAGACCACAAAGTGCTTTTGTATCATGCCTTGCTGGTCAGTGGATTTATTTTTCATATATTGCCGCTCTCATCTTTCAGGAAGTCATATTTCATCAAAATATTATATATTAGAGACTGTCAGAGCAGGCTGAAAGTGTCTTATTTTTCTTTCTGTTCCCTAAGAGGTGAACTTGGTGACTGTAGGAGAAATTAGTTTAGTGAAAAATCAGCAGCAGGTGGCTAAGTCAGCTTGATCAAAATGCAAAGGAGTACATTATTGTTGTTTGGGAGCACATTCAACCATGACTAAGCAATCTGTTCTAATAACTTCTATGTGTAGGTTACTTAACTTTCCCAATCGTGTATAAGATAAGAAATACATTATCATACAAATATAGGTAAAGTACATGTTATATAGTCAAGTAAGTGTATTATAGTGGGCTCAGAATAGTTTTTTTTTTAAGCTGAAATTTGAAAAAGGATAAAGGAATATGTGAGCTTTGTAATGTGGTGTTCTTTAAACCAGCAGTAGGTGAGAATAGAGAGTCTGGAGCATGACAAAGCTGCCATAAATAAAGGAAAGGATGAGTCTCACATGTTTCACAAGCCTATAATCATACCTTTACAGACATTGTGCCAGTCAGCTACTTAGCTGTCTTCTTCAGGGAATACTGATTTCTTTTTAAAGAATGTCAAGTAAATTTGCAGTTACCTGCAGTATTAGTGTGGAATGGAGGGAAAAGAGTAAAATATTATAATTACCTAATCTCTCCAAGGATGCTTTGATTTCTGGGTGACCTGGGGTGTGAATGAAACCGCAATTAACCAAGAGCTCAGTTGGCTTTATGTCACTGAAGAAGATCCTGAAATGTGATCTGATTCATGGTGGTTTCATCTTCTAGGTGGCAAGATAATTTAGTCTAGGGCACCTGAACTGATCTGGCCTTCAAAAAATTGTCTTTACTATGGATTAACGACTCATCCAAGTTAGCAAAGTGTTTATAAAAGAACGGGTATGGTATTCTTGTATAAGAGCTCTGGACACATAACATAAATACATGTTATAACAATACTAGATATAGCAATGCCATAATCCTATAACAATCTGAAATTTAAATTCTAAATAAATGTGGGAAAACAAGACAGACTAATATAAAGCAGCAAACTAATAAGGCAATATGCAACCCAGCACTAAAACATGTTGTTTAGATTGTAAATCCCAGCAAAGTTCAGTGAAGGAAGATGAGTGTATGCTGGAGTTGTGCAAAAAAAAAAAAACTTTGAAACTCCATTCTGAAACAAAATTTGGACCTTCTATCTGGTCCTCACATAAAATATCTGTTGCTTGCATTTCTGAGTTTCGTTAAGACAATTCTGTGGTATATCCTTGAGGTGGGTGTGGGGGTGTGTGTGTTGTGTGTGAGAGGTAGATGGATAAATTATTGGTTAAAACTATAGACTTTGAAGTCAAACAAACCTGGGTTCATATCATGGATCTCCCAGTTATTCATATGTGACTTTAAGAATATTTAAATTCTTTAATTTATTATTTTCCTATCTATAAGGAGTGAAATATTTCTTCAAAGGACTTTTGTGGATTGATGTGATCATGTTTATGCATTTATTAAAGTGCCTGGAAAATTGTAAACCCTCAACAAGTGAAAGTTGTTACTGTGTGTGCTAAAAATGTCAAGATTGTAAAGATATATATATATACACATTTTGAGGGTTCTTTATAGCAGTCTTCTTTCCATTATTAATAATGTGAAAACCAAAAGAAGTGGACTTTGAACTCAATATGCAAATCACATTGACTATGATAATGTAAAATGTCTCCAGTATCTTCAACATCAATGAATATTTACAGGACAATGTAAGAGATGAAGGAGCTCATTTTTAATATCTTATTTTATAATAATGTGTTATATTTGGCTTATGGAATAAACTATGTGTGATACTCCCTAAAATTTAATCATACATCTTTTTTGATGTTAACAAATGTCATGCCTGTACATATAAAGATATATTCATTTGTAGGTAGATGATAAGCAATTCTTTCATAAGCACTTTGATGTTAAAAATATGATCAAATACAGGCAAATTATTCAGTGTCACTCTTTTCAAAGGAGTGGCGGTGTTATCTGTCAAAAAGTGTAAACAAATTTGATTTATGTAATAAGAAACATTCTTTGCCTTGCTTATCTATATTTAGTACTTAGAGTTTGACCTGTTTCCTTTTTTGGCTTTTGCTTTATATTCATAGTAGAGTGTTAGTAGCTCTCAAGATAAGAAAGAACAGATGAAGATACTATACCTATCTGGTGCATTTAAAAATAACTAGCTATTTTTATCCTTTAGTGCTACTTCAATAAGTTTGTTGTCTGATATTGATTTTTCTTCTTACTTTTAAAATTCTTGCTCCTGGACAAAACCTAGCTATGCTTTTCATGTTCCATATTTATGAACAAGTAAAAGCAGAGTATGAGAAATGCCAAAAGTACCCACAGCTCTTTTTTTAAAAAAATTGATTTTTCAGACATGGAATCAAATCCCTAAATTATATGCACCCATTTATATTTGGGGCCTTGGATATAAACAAAGTCTTATTCCTTCAGAAAAGGAATATTTTGGGGTCAGAACAAACAGGAATGAAATAAGAATTCACAAGATATGTATGTATTCATATTCTGTGATTTATAATACAAATTTGAAAAAAAAATACTATTAAGATCCAAAAACACAGGAAAACCTAATTCTGGTATTTTAGAGAGTCACTTAGATAAACAGTGTTTATGAAATACTTTCAGATTCTCTTTGAAAAGTTCTGGGGAACTAGAATTCTTACCATTCCCTGAGAGATATTATTTCTTATTTAAAAATTAGCATTTCTTTAACATAGGTATACAATCGGAAACAACATGGTAAATATATACAACAGAAAACAAATACAAGTTGTATATCTGTATTCATTTTAGGACTTGCCATGGTGAAATATTAAGGAAAATGGTATACTTAGACATTTAGAAATTCAAATAGGCAGTGTGATAGGCTGAATTGTGTTTCCCAAAATTAGTATGTGTTATCTCTGACCCTCAGTGCCTCAGAATGTGACTGTATCTGGAGCTAAGGTCTTCAAAGAGGTAATTAAGTTAAAATGGTATCATTAGGATGGGCCCTAATCCAATATGACTAGTGTTCTTAGAACAAGAGGAGATTAGGGTACAAACAACACAGACTGAGAAGTGACTATGTGAAGACACAGTAAGAAGGCAGACTATCTACAAGCCTAGAAGAGAGGCCTCAGAAGAAACCAAACCTGCCAATATATTGGTCCTGGACTTGCAACCTCCATAACTATGAGAAAATAAATTTCAGTTGTTAAAGCCACCCAGTCTGCGGCATTTTGTTATAGCATCTCTAGAGAACTCATACAGGCAAGAATCTAAGTGTCGTAACATTAGTATCTTGGTCCTGAGAATCCCCATTGGTGATATTCCTACTGAGAGAGGTCTGCCTCTTTTGCAATATTGAACAACCATCATTTTGGTGAATAAGTCAAAGAATTTATCTTCTAGATCATCCTCATTTTTCTATATTTCTAGGAAACTCATTTGCCTATGGGCTAAGGAGGAGAAATATTATTAAACAATAATTGAATATTTCTATATTAGACAAACTGAAGATTAAAAGATAGGGTCATTGATACAACTAAAGAACTTACTAATAGGGAAGATAAGTTCTGCATACAAATAGCTATCATGAGTCAGAATATGCCCATCACCATAAGAAAGATCCATGCATATATGCAAATATCTGAGGAGAAAATAAAAAGTGATATCTGTTCCAGAAGGAAGATTAAGGAAGTCTTGGAGAAGAAGGCATTTTAGCTGGGTCATAAGAATGAGTAGAACTTTTGATGGAGGATTTTTAAGAGTAAAGGACATTTCAGGCAATCACATTGCATAAGGAAAGTACATTCATGGAAAAACTACTCTCTTTTCTCTCCACCCCCAATACAATTACATAACCCCGTTTCTCTTTTCCTTTTCTGGAGTGCTGCTCTTTTCTCTATAAAAGGACATGGGTTGGACTTAAAAAGAAAGTAGACACTGTAACAATTTACCACCGAAGGCTTATTAGATTGTCATATTAGCAGTGGCTAAATGATGTCATTAAAATTGAATTACATCAGATATACCTGTGCTTGAGAAAAATCAGGGCCTAATCAGATGAAATGTCTGCTTTTCAGTCAGATTTTAAAACTTTCATTAGTTTGTAAGAAATACTGAATAATTTAAGCATATGGTGGTTTTACAAATTTTTTTGCTATATACTGTGGTTAGGAAGATTGACTTTATTCTGTAATTATTGCTTTCATATATAGCCATGTTAAATGATGAAAGAAATATTTCCTCTAAAACTTTGACTTTCAATAAGCCAAATAACATTCTCCCAACCCACTATACCCCCATTTTATAGTTCACATAATATTGGGAATATTATTATTTTAGATATTGAATCAATATATATTTGACCACTTCTTATTTTTGTACATATGTTATGTGTGCAATTTAGTGTTCCAAAGTAGGCAATTTAGTGTTCCAAATTACCAATCAGTATAATATTTCCTTTCTTCTCTATTGTAGAGAATGATTTTTGTTTGCTTCATTATGTAACCCTCAACAAATTTTATTACGTATAGCAGGTTCATATAGTACTTTGTACAAAAAACAAACAAAAAACCGACTTAGGAACTGTTAAAATTTTGATGGTAAAAGACACATTTATAATTTAATTTTACTTAATAATTCTTGTTAAATTTTAACCACTCAAACAACCAGTTAATATTTTATGAGATTATCTGCTTTGTGGAAAGTGCTAGCTACTTAACTACTCAGATTTCTGTTTATTAGTTACCAAATTGAAATAATTGTTATTTTTCTCACAAATTATTATACTTGCACACTTTATGGATGGTATGGTTTGGCTCTGTGTCTCCACCAAAATCTCATCTCCAATTGTAATCTCCATGTGTGGAGGGAAGGACCTGGAGAGAGGTGATTGGCTCGTGGGGGCGGTTTCCCCCATGTTGTTCTTGTGATAGTGAGGGAATTCTCACAAGATACAATGGTTTTAAAAGTGGCAGTTTCCCTTGCTATCTCTCTCCTGCCACCATGTAAGGCGTGCCCTGCTTCTCCTTCACTTTCCACCATGATTGTAAGTTTTCTGAGGCTCTTCTAGCCCATGCGGAACTGTGAGTCAATTAAAACTCTTTTTTTTCTTTAAATAAATTACCCAGTCTCAGGTAGTATCTTATCGCAGTGTGAGAATGAACTAATACAATGGAGATTCCAGATTCAAATATAGAATGCAAATAATAATAATAATAATCATAAGATTGAGTTAAGGCTCTCTTTTTTGCCTCTTATGAAGAAAGCAGGGTTATGATTTCTTTTCTATAATTGGAAAGTAAACCATTAATTAAAAATGGCTTTGTATACAGTGAGCATTCCTAGCCATTTTTGCTTATGGTAGACTTCTGTCTACCCCAACCACAGCCTGAATCTTTAAGTTGCTGTCAGAAGCTTTGAGAGCTGTGTAAATGCAGGAAGTCTGGTGTGTGGGATGTAAATGAAAATTGAGGGCAATTCAAATGGTGCATGAAAGAGAAAACTAACGCCACTTGAGTTCTCTGTTAATTTGCCACTTCCACACTTATGTAAGAAGTTGCCGTATGAGTTTCAAATGTAATCTTTTGGCAATTTTTATGCCTTGTTGGAATTTAAGAGGATGTACATAATCAAATATCCAATACATTTTCCTCTCTGAAAATGAAGTTATTTTGAAATAATGTCATTTCAAACGAGCTTATTTATTGTGTGTATTTCTTCAATATGTTAGGGCTTTGAAGAAACAAGAATCAACTAGTCATATCCCTCTCTATATTCAAGGAGTTTATACATACTGAAAGGTCAAAGGAAATAGAGGGCAGGCAATCAAATTCACTTTTGTTTTGATTTGTTTTTTCTCGACCTCTTGCTATCTTAAGGCTTTCTCCACAATTTCAGCTTCATTAATGCTAAAGCAATGGTTAAAAAGTTAAAGTCAACTGGTGGAGATTTTACCCCCTAGAGGATATTTGGGAATGTCTGGAGGCATTTTGGATTGTCACAACCGGGGGAAGGGAAGGGATGCTACTAGCATCTATTGGACAGAAGCCAGGGACACTGCTAAACATCTGACAATGCACAGCACGTCCATCTGCAACAAATCTTTCAACCCAAAATGTTAGTAGTGCTGAGTTTGAGAAACCCAAAGAAATAACTTCAGTGGACAGAATACAACATTGAGAGGCAGTTGTTTCTGGTTGTGTCATCTATTCTGCTTTGACTACCCTGTCATCATCTTTGTTTGTTGTTGTTGTTTGTTTGTTTGTTTTGAGACAGAGTCTCACTCTCACCCAGCCTAGAGGACAGTGGTGTGATCTCGGCTCACTGCAACCTCCGCCTCCCGGGTTCAAGCAATTCTCCTGCCTCAGCCTCCCGAGTAGTTGGGATTGCAGGCTCCCAACACCACAGCCAACTAATTTTTTGTATTTTTGGTAGAGATGAGGTTTCACCATGTTGGCCAGGCTGGTGTTGACTCCTGACCTCAGATCATCCACCCGCCTCTGCCTCCCAAAGTGCTGGGATTACAGGCTTGAGTCACTGCGCCCCTGTCATTATCTTAAACAAGTGATTTTCCTACCCTCATCTAATTTCCTCATTTATGAAGTTAAAAGTTTGACTAGATCATCTGTCAAGAGCCCAAAGTCTATAAATCTTGCCAAATTTATTTATACTTTTCTCATTTTTTGAGGGGAAGAGACATGCAGAATTATTTCAAGAGATTATTTAATTAAGCTATTCATTTTATTGTCATTTTTAGGTTATAGTTTTCGAGAAACATGCAATATATATTTATCAATGAAGAAATACAAATATGATTCATGTTTTGTTTATCATTAGTGTGCAAGAATGGAAAGATGCTTGAAAATATAGGACTTAATATTCCTTCTTTATACGTAAAATAACTAGAGTAATATGATGTATTAATTTTAAAAATAATATTATTAACCTTGTCTAATACTCCTCAATCAGAGGAAAGTGATTCAAAACAAATGTTTTAAATCAACTCCCATAGCAATTCAAGTTCAGCTATAGCACCACAGAATATATCCATGTTCATGCTTCAAAATGAATTTGGCTTTAATCATTAAAAGTCTGAGTTCCACTAGAAATTTTTATTGCCTCCTTTAGTCTTTTCTCTCCTTGTTAAACAAACATATGTCTTTGAAAGCCCTAGGGGATGCTCGTATATTACTATTCAAAAATACTTTCTGATTAAATTTAGTTGTATGTAATGAGAAAATGTAGACCAAGTCTCATAATATTTTTATTTCTTTGGGAAATGTAATTGTGTGAATTAAACTGTTATCAAAACGAAGATTTTGATATTGTCATAACATATTCTTGAATATTAGAATGGACACTTGATTAAAGGCTATATTGGAGCGTCGTGTTCTTGGCTGACCCATTTTTATGCTCCACACTTCTAGACTGACTGTGAAAAGATACTAAAAATCAGAATTTCTAGATTTCTTTAAATGTTTGAAATGTAAAAGTTGGTCACTAATGGCTATGTTATATAATTTGGTTATGAATTTTGGATTTCATTAACCAAGTTTTTTCTCCCTATTAGAGTAAATAATTGGAAGTTAAACTGATGCATTAACGTGGGACAGTTTAGACAGAACTAAGAAATAGTCTATACTGTTATGAAAATGTAAGTGTATTTTAAAATATAGACTTTAACAGCCTCTGGAATATTGACAGGAGATGAAACAGCAGGTCTTTAACTGTTTGAATCCAGAAACTGTAGGCTCATTTTCTGTACAATATATACTTATTGTTTCATATGTCTGACTGAATCTTTATTTCTTTTTATATATAATTCATATTGCCTCATAACCACCTAAGTCATTTCATGTTTTTAAAGGATATGCTTTATGTTTTACTTTTATGCTTAATGTATATTGAATATCATCAGCATGATGTTTGTGGTTTCAATATAATTCTAAAAGAAACAATGATAAATTCCACAATTATAATTCTTAAGAGACAAAATAATTATTGTTTTGTCATAAAAGCTATGACATTTCACAGAAGTTAAATTTCCTGATTAAATAGTATTCTCAGTCTAAAACCTATTCACAATTATCCTTTTAAAAAATTTTATTTTTAATTGACAAAAAATAATTACATGTATTTATGGAGTGCAATGTGATGTTTTGATATATGTTTATGTTGTGGAATAATTAAATCACATAGCCATTGTTCTTGGGCCCAGAACCTGTCCATCGCTCAGAGATTTTGCCTGCGGGGGAGAAACAGATCTTAGAAAGGAGAGCTCTAAATTCCTGTCCAAAGAAACTGACATCATTTGTAATAGAGTATGGAGAAATTCAGCCTAAAGACAATTGGAAGTTGATTGATAGATGTATTAGAGATATAGGCTGAACTGTATGTAGGTCAGCTAGTCTGCTGGAAAAAAAATTAACTGGGGAAGAGACAGCTGGAAGGACCCCTTATGAGGGCAGAACAAAATTTAAACATTGACCTTGGGAACCATCCTTGCAAAGAAGCTCAAATTCGAATAGATTAGCCTGTGAAACAGTTTATGCCCCAGGACATTGTTGAAAAAAATAGAAAAATCCTCTGCACGTAGTGGAGTTTAACAGCCAGTGTAATCTGTTGAAAGAGAAAGTCAAAGAGAGCCTACCCAAAGCCCTGTCATCCCAAGGTAACAGTCAGCCTACCAAGTCTGTGCCCTGTGATGGGCAACATTTGAGGCTTCACATTGTGGACAGAGTGGAGAATAGATTTCACTAAAATAACCTAACCAGCCACTGAACAAGTAGCCAAATAGATAATAAGTGTCTGAAGAATGATCATTACTATTACCTAAAATGTCCAATTTCTAATGAAAAATTATGCAAAAAAAGAAAACATGACCTATATTATCAGAAAATATTATCTTATATATAGACAAAACCTAAGAAATTCCATAAAAATGATTAGAATTAATGAGCAAGTTCAGCAATGTTACAGGATAACAATATTTTTGAAATCTATTTAATTTGTCTATATTTGCAATGAGCAACACAAAAAGGAAATTAAAACAATTCTACTTATAATAGCATCACAAACTACAAAATACTTAAACATCAATTTAACAGAAGAAATTACAAACTTATACTCTGAAAACCACAAAACATTGTTGAGAGACAGACATTAAAGAAGATAAATGGAACAACATCCCACATTAATAGATTGGAAGACTTCTAATTTTAAGATGACACTACTCTCCAGATTCCTCCACAGATATAGTATAATCTCTATCAAAATTTAAGCTGGTTATTTTGTAGAAATGCACAAGGCAATCTTAAAATTTATATGGAATTACAGGGGACCCAGATTATCCAAAATGAGCTTGACAAAGAACAAAATCATTTCCTGATTTCAAAACTTACCACAAAGCAGCAGTAAGGAAGTTAACGTGGCACTACATAGGATAGACATCGATCTTAATTTTAAAGTCAGAAATAAACCCATGTACCTATGGTCAACTGATATTTGACAAGAGTGCCAAGAATATTCAATAGGGAAACAATAGTCTTTTCAACAGATTGTACTGGGACAGTTTGATATTCATATGCAAAATAATGAAATTGGAACTTTACTTCACACTGTATACAAAAATTAACTCAAAATGGGTCTGACACTTAAATATAAGAGCTAAAACTAGAAAAATGTTGTAAGGAAACATAGAGGTAAGTCTGCATAAAGTAGGATTTAGCAATGGATTCATAGATCTGGCCCTAAAAGTACGAGCAACAAAGGAAAAAAAATCGACTTTATCAAAATTAAAAACTTAAATGATTCACATCACACTATCAAAAAGTAAAACAGATAGCCCACAAAATGGGAGAAAATGTTTACAAATCATAGACCTGATAAGGGATTTGTATATTAACTATTAGAATGCTCTTTAAAGTAAATAGTAAGACAAATAACCCACTTAAAAATGAACAAAGAATCTAAATAGACATTTCTCTAGAGAAAATAAGCAAATGGCCAATAAATGCATGCTGACATCTTTAATCATCAGGGAAATGCAAATCAAAACCACAGTGAGATAATACTTCATACTCACTAGAATGGCTAGAATAAAAAACTCAGAAAAGAACAAGTATTGGTGAGGATCTAGAGAAATCAAACCAATCCCTAATATACTGCTGGTGTGAATATAAATTGGTGCAGCCACTTCAGAAAACCATCTGGCAGTTCCTCAAATGACTAAACATAGAGTTACCATATGACCCAGCAATTTTACTCCTACATAGATACTCAAGAGACATAAAGTCACATGTTCACACAAATCTTGCAAATGAATGTTTTTAGTAGCACTGTTCATGATAGCTACAAGGTGGAAACAACCCAAGTGTTCATCAGTGGATGAATGGATGAACAAAATGTGATCTGTTCATACAATGAAATATTAGCCATAAATATGAATAAAGTACTTACACATGCAGAAGCATGGGTGAATCTTGAAAACATTGTGCTACACAAATGAAGCTACCAACAGAAAAGACTGCATATTATATAATTCAATTCATATATAATGTCCAGCATTGTCAAATTTATAGAGATAGAAAGCAGATTAGCGGTTGCTTAGGGATGAGGAAGGATGGGGAATACGTGAAATGGCTGAGGGTGATAACTAAAGGTTATGGAGCTTATTTTGAAGTTATAAAAATATTCTAAAGTTGACAGTGGTGATGGTTGCACATGTCTGTGAATATACTAAAAACCATTAAATTGTACATTTTAAATGTGTGAATTTATGGTATGTGTATATATAAAACACATATGTGTGTGTATGGATATATGTTATATATGTGTATACACGTGTGTGTATGTGTATATATATATAAAAGCTCCTCCTTACTACACACGACTAGTACAAGAAACTTACTCAAAATTTAATTCACCAGTTAACAAATGGTACAGCGAACCAACATTATTTGGCAGCAGTTAATATGCACTTTATCCTTCAATGGTCCCCGTGAAAACAGTCATTATATGTAGATTTTAAAAGATTTATAACTTGTGAATTATCAGTTGGAGAATTTTAAAATGGAATTAAACAGTGTGACATCATTTTCACAATTGCCACTGAATTTTGAGTTTTTCTGGAAGATATTTTAGGGTAATATGAGAGAAGCCAAAGGAAACTAGAGCCCCAGGATATGCCTTTTCTTCTTTATTTACTATAAAAAAAAGTCAGAATTGGCATTCTATTTAGGAAAGGTATGAGTAAGAGGTATCATCTGAAAAATAACTGCTTCCTTCCTTTTAGTCTATTCCTGATCAAAGCTCAGTGTTAATTCCTTCTAGCTAGCCATCCGAAACAAGTAGAGTACACGTTCTGATGTTCTTGAAACAGA
This sequence comes from Papio anubis, assembly GCF_008728515.1. Classification (NCBI taxonomy): domain Eukaryota; kingdom Metazoa; phylum Chordata; class Mammalia; order Primates; family Cercopithecidae; genus Papio; species Papio anubis. Next base: position 61,960,454 of record NC_044979.1, on the reverse strand, counting down.
TTCTCTAACTTGCAAGCTCCAGTAAAAATCTAACAAACCTTTAAAACCAACTACTATTCTACATATATTAACACTTACAGCATCTTATACTTTGGTTTTATGATGTGGTGATAGGCTGGGTGGCTATTGGAAAATATAATAAGAAAATGATATGGCAGAAAGCTGTTTCATTATTTATTTTATTTTTCTTTAGTCTCTGCTGATTCTCCTATAGAAAACTATTTAAAAGCATTTTTGCAAGCCAGACTTCTGTCAGTATTGGTGCGTTAGATATAAAGTAGTCTAGCAACCTGCTATAGTATGATCACAAACTGGTTTGCTTAACTGCTAAAGGAGGTTTGTTTTGTCAAGAAATAATAAGCAGTATTTCTTCATCTTTTATGTTTCTACTCTTTTTTTTCCCAAAATGAAAAGCTATTTTTCTTGTACCTTTGTTCAACACTGGTGGAATAGCATCAGAGAGTTGAATGTCAAATCTGTTTACTTCTTCATTTCTTTTCCTGTTTAACCATTATTACATTGATCCCATAAATCATTAGTGCTAGACGAGGAGATAACTTTGAAAAAAGGACACAATGTCCATAAAGCTCTTTGGCCATGAAGAAGCAGCCTTGGAGCTAGGAAGCAGTAGGGGATCAGATGGAAGCAATTACAATAGTAGTGGCGGTAGGAGCAATGTAATTAGTAGGGTAGTCAAGGGTAATAATTTGCAGACACTGTAACAATAAAAAGTTGATATTCCAAATAACTTCTCACCCCATCCCCCAAAATGTTTACTGTCCTATATTCAGACTATAGCAGGTGTGACAAATAGGGCAGTGTACTGGAGCCTTTAGGAGAATCAGTTGCTATACTGAGGTCACCCCCCAATACATTTCACGATATTTGCATCTATAGTTATATTAATAACAACATATATGAGGACAACTGCTTCTACAATAACAAAAGCAGGCAGAAGAAAGGTTAGACTCATCCAGAGAAATCAGGTGAGCAATATAAGTATTATGATCAAGAAATAGATGACAGCCTAATCTAGGTCAATTAGCAATCACCCTGCAGGAGATTTAGCAATATGTACTAAGACAGTGGTTTTCAAAGTGTGACCTTCAGAGGAGAGGCATCAGCATCACTTGAGAAATTCTTAGAATTCCAAATTCTCTTTCCCCACCCAGACCTACTGACCGAATCAGAACCTCTGGGGCATGGAGCTCAACAATCTATTCTATCAAGCCTTCTAGGTGATTCTGATGCACAGTTGAATTTGAGAACCACTGTGCTAAGAAGGTGTTTTGTAAGATTTGAGGGTCACCTCACAGATTGGACATTACGCATTGCTTCGAAGCAGTAAGATTTAACAGTTAATGAGTGTTAGCAGGAAAGGGATCAGGACAGAACCTCAGTCCCAAATAAACTAACATATTTTATAGGAAGGCATGGGCTTGGAAACATAAAAATATACAGTATTTATAAAAGGTAACCTGTAGACTCAAATAAAAATATTTTGGCTTCAAATAGAGCCTTATAACCTTCAGCAAGCTAGACTGCTTGTACCTCAATTTTTCACTCTCTAAATTAGTGTAATAAAAATGGGGCTAACCTCATGGCATTACTGTGAAAAGCAAATGAATCAGAGAGAATACTCAGAATAAGGCTGTTATAGAGTAAGGACAGAATAGATGTTAACTCACGTTATACTTTTTATATTATAAAAATTTTAGCATAAGAATTGTTATTTCTGAATTATAATTTTCAAAAGGTTAAAAAATGACTCATACAATATAAAATAAACATGTGTCAAATATGTTTTTAATTCATTAATTAATAAAATAGTAAGATCAAGACTGGGTTTTCAAAAAAGGTCTTGGAGGACAGAGATTAATATAATCTGTCAAGAATGCTGAAATGAGTTTCTAATGGACATAAAACCAGTTAATATACTACAGAGCAATACACTGTAATGTTAGGAATTATCTCTTTTTTATCGAGTTAAAACCAATTGCATTCTTGTGCACATTTATTTACATTAGTAGAGACAAGGATTATTTTCATTAATGAAATTTGAATTTATCACATTTTTCTGCAAGATAACCTCTAGCCCTACAAAATTGTAAAAGAGTCTAGTCAATAGAAAGTTAATAAAAGATACATCCTTGAACTACTCTGAAAGAACATGCAGTAATTGATTTTGCCTGTCTCCAATTGTGGGACATTTTTTCTTGACGGATGTTTCATAAACAATAGTGCAAAAGACAAGTTATTGGAACAAATTTATAGGAATGATGCAGGACCAGAAGCAAAGGTGACATGGCTAGTACTTGTGAATGCTGGAGCCTTAGAGACTTGCAGGAAACAATAATGGGACTCTTAAAGACTTGCTGCCAGAGCACTCAAATGGATATTGTATCACCTAAAGAGTTACACATTTTGAAGAAACAGAAATACACACATAAATTTGAAAAATATTTTGTATTATAATTGACTGGCAGAGACCAGTTGGAGCATTATCCTCAGCAGTAAGAAACATTTATTTATTTTGAGGTAAAACCATCACCAAGAGTACAAGATAGTCAAGGTCTTATTTAGGAGTCACTCATGACAGAACATTCAGTGCATTTTTCTCTATTGCAAACAGAATCAGTTAATAAGTTGGGTATGATTGCCTCAGCTTTAAATTCTTGTCACATAATAACTAGAAAATAAAGTATAGATACTGCCAGATTAAGCCCAATAGAAAATTTATATGGTTATAATCACAAATATGATCAATGTTGAACAATGATTTCAATATAGCATGTGCACAGGATTAGATTAATACATCTAATATGTGAGAGACTTGGCTAAAAGAAGCAGTCCTTGATTAAGGAGATGAGTTGTCATTTGCTTTTCTAAAAAATTCTGCATCATTATTGGAAAGTTACGTTTGACTCTTTTTTTCCTCAAAAGTATTTTGTAGAAAACAGCATGGGACCAGTCATGATGGCTCTTGCCTATAATCCCAGCACTTTGGCAGGCCGAGGCAGGCAGATCACTTGAGGCCAGGAATTTGAGACCAGCTTGGCTAACATGGCAAAACTTCTAAAAATACAAGAAGTAGCCCGGTGTGGTTATGCACACCTGTATTCCCAGCTTCTCGGGAGACTGAGGCACGAGTATTTCTTGAACCTGGGAGGCAAAGGTTACAGTGATCTCAGATCATGCTACTGCAATACAGCCTGCCTCAAAACAAACAAACAAAACAAACAAACAACAAAACAAAAGAAAAAAGGAATCAGCATGGGTCTAAGTTAAATTGAGTTATTTTTCTATGTATTTTTTGATTTTCTGTCATGGAATGGAACAAGAGATTATAGTAAGAGATGTTTTGGATTTTTTTCTGAACTGTATTGGACTCATTCTCAATTTATAATTCTTCAATTTAGATTTATTTAACAAAAAATATATTGAGCATTTATTTGAATAAGGGTAAGTATTATGCACTGAAGACAAGAAAGGATAAATATGACACTGTTTTCCAAGGTAGTTACCATTTTATCTGGGAATGAATTAAATGACTTTAAATAAAGAGAGAAGGAATATGGTAAAATTAACAATAGCCTGGGTGAGCAATAGCATTGTATTTGTCAAGTCTTGGGAAATACGGTGGTGAGAAACATGTCTAGTCTACCAAATTTAAAAATATTGAAAAATACAGGAGATAAAGTGGCTAAAGAGTAGTACAAAGTAGTACAAGTAGTACAAAGTAATATATGTCTAAGGAAGTAATAGTGTGATGAAAGGAAGAAAGATTGCAATATATGTGATGAAAGGAAGAAAGAGAAGTACATAGTAATATATGTGATGAAAGGAAGAAAGATTGCACTAATCTAGAAAGGTAGTTTATCAGCAAAGGCTTCATAGAGGATGGAATATTTAAGATGGATGTTGAATGATGGGTGGGGTCTAAATGGTGTGGGATGGAAGGATATTCTAGGCTAAAGAAAAAGCAGGTATATATGTAAATAGACACGGCCATTTAGGTGCTCCTACTTGAGGAATAGGTTACATATAGATAAATGCTGTACCAATAACAGATGACAGGTGTTCAGCTTTCCAAATATTATCTTATTGTGTTTAATATTCACAATAATCTATTAGATAACATCATAACTATCATTAACCCTTCTATTAGACCATTTCCACACTGCTATAAAGATACAACCTGAGATTGGGTAATTTATAAACAAAAGAAGTTTAATTGATTCACAGTTCTTCATGGCTGGGGAGATCTCAGGAAACTTATAATCTGGCAGAAGGGTGAAGGGGAAGCAGGAATCTTCTTACATGATGGTAGGAGAGAGAGAGGGTGAGTAGGGGAAAATGCCAAACATTTATCAAATAACCAAATCTCATCAGAACTCCCTCACTATCACAAGAACAGCGTGGAGGAAATCACCTCCAGGATCCAATCACTTCCCACCAGGTCCCTTCCCTCCACATGTGGAGATTACGATTCAAGATGAGATGAGATTTGGGTGGGAGCACAGAGCCAAACCACATCAACCCTATACTTCATTGTCACCCACCTGCATCTCAGACATTTGGAGTATTACAGGTGTTAAAACCTCATGATTCAACTCTCAATTTTTGGATGTGGGGTATAAAGAAAAAAAGTAGTCAAAAATAATGCCAGTATTTTGTGGCTGGGTGATTTTGCAAATGGTGATACCATAAATGAAAAGGGTTTCATTGTGGGCATGGTAATCAAAAATTACTAATAGCCCTTCAGGAAATTGTATCAAATAAAAACACTCTATCTGGAATTCAGGAGATATCTGAGCTCAGGGCAGAGAGGAAAAGGATAGCAAGAGAATACAATCATAGAGAACACCAACGTTAAAATAGAAAGGGAAGGAAGGAAGGGAGGAAGTGGAGGAAGGGAAGAAAGGAGGAAGGGAGGGAGGGAGGGAATGGAGAATGAAAATGTATCCAGGATGAAGAGGGAGCCTTGTGCTTTTGCGTTAGAAGGTGAAGTAGGATGGAGTTTTAAGAAGGAGTGCTAGTAAAGTGTGCAATACTTAAAGGATAATGAATTTGTCAATTGAGATACTCAGGGTGACTCAAAAGGCTAATAAGACTTGTACAGTGAAAACAGAAGCCAGATGGAAAGAATAGGAGTGAGTGTTTGGTAGGCAAACAGATACGAGGGACATGGGCTGAGAAGTTAAAACTTAGTCCTACTGCATGTCTTAAGATGACAGTCATAATTTTAGTATGGCAAGACAAATTGAGGTGAAAACCTCATACTATTGAGACAACCACAAAACAAGTCCTACATCTAAATTGAAGAAAGTAGCTAATCAAATACAATTCTAAAATGCCTAGGAGTTTAGCAAATGCTGACATATCAAGGGTAGTCCTGAAAAGGGTTTAAGTAAAGTAAGGGAAACTATTAAAAAGACTATATGAATTGTGATCTTAAGCCTACCTAATGTTAGTGATTATCTTTGAGGGACTTATTCTTTCTAGTAGGTCTGAAATAAAGGTCAGTGATTATGTGTGTGTGTGTGTGTGCGTGTGTGTGTATGTGTGAGAGAGAGAGAGAGAGAAAGAGAGAGATTAAGCGTTGCTTTTTAATGTACCTTTTCATTCCATATTTAGTTGCTTTATGATTCTTAGAGAAGAAAATCAATCATTACAGGTGCGCTTAGAATCTGATTCTGAAGACTGTTCCAAATGTCTTTACATTTGTTCGGAGACTCCATCTTAATTTTACCATTTCCGTTTTTTTGGTGTAATACGGAATTTTATCAATGAGGAGATGAAATTGTACCCGTATTACATCCAGGATATAGAAGCTAACAAGGGGGCATACCTGGCATAAAATTTTAAATGATAGCTTTTGCTCTGAATATAAAATATTCCAAGATATTTGATCTAATTTTTTAGGGACTCCAGATCATTTCAGTCTTGTAGTAAAACATACATTTCCATGTTCAGAACCCCAAGCTACTGCGGGAAGAGTACCGTTGCCTATTTCTAGTAGTGTGGTATTTGGAAGAGGATGTTTGGAACATGCATATAATGTCTCTGAGTTTGAACTGATCAGAAATCGTTAAATTGATATAGTATGAGCTGTAAAAATTGTTTAATTTTTATGTTTTAAAGGTATAAATCTCTTTCAAATGACTTTGCTCACAATAACTCTGCAGTTAGGGTAGTTGCTGTTATCCCTAATTTACTAATAAGTATGAACAGTGCAGCTCAGGAGAGCTAAGTGACTCCTCCCAGATCCTAGAGTAAGTTAAAAACCGAGGTGGCCAGGGAATCTTGCAATGCAGTGCCTGCCTTGTGATACCATATCAGAGCCTGAGGAAAGAGAAATAATTCATCCACTATAGATAGTTAACAAAATATCCTCCTGTTTTTGGAACCAAGTAAACAATTTAATAAAAGCTTTACAATAAAAAAGTGATTATTTGCATAAAAGTCTTTACTCCCATTTTGTATGCCATTGTCAGTCTCTATAAACCTAGCCATTGTAAGAACTGAAGGGTACCTGAAGAGACTGTGCAGGCTGGAAACCTTTGGGCTGATTGAAAGGATTCCTCCCATTTTGCAACACTGCCAGGTTATGGCAGCGTCTCTTTATTTAATGTTTTTATGCTTCATTCATCATAGTTTTTTGGCATTAATTTTGATTTTAAAAAATATTACATGGCTACTGAGCTTTTCCTTGCAACCTTAAAATTTGCTTCTGGTGTGTGTTCCTCATTTTCATCACTGTAATTCCAGCCCTGCTGCATGGTCCTTTCTCTTAGACTACACTGCAGTGTAAATTGAACAGACACAAAAGGGCTACAGAGATAAAAAATTGAAAAGATTAAGGGTAGAGGCATTTACTATTGTTTTTAGAAGACACTTCATAGACCATTCACGATGTTCTAACTTGACTATGCCTTTGCTCATGCTGTTAAATATGTCTAATATATCTACTTTCCTCTGATTTTGTTGTAATCCTAGCGTTTGTTCAAGTTCCAGATCAAAGAAGGGATATCCCCTGTGGAGTTTTTTTTTTTTTTTTTTTTTTTTTTTAATATTGAGACAAGATTAATTATTTATAGCTCTCTGCTCTATACACAGCACGATGTGTAGATCTCAACTCTTGGGCTTCTCAAATTGTATTAGAGTTTTAAAAGTCTCTCTCCCTCCATCAATTGTGAAGCTCTTAAAGCTGAGCTGAGCCTTTTCTTATCTGAGTATGTATCATTAGCACCTAACCTGATGACTGGACCAACGCCAGTAAGCAATAAATGATCACTGAGTGAAAGAATGGTTAAGATGAGTCAGCTCTTGGGAGTTACTCAACAGGCAGCATTTCTGTCTATTTTGTTTGGTATGCATTCCAGAAAAATAAAGTTTCTAGGAATGGCTATTGGAATTTCAACTTATTGAGAAACCGTAAGGTTTGCCATACATCACTTCTCTACTATCAATGACATTAATAATTTAGAGAGTTATTAGTTTAGCTCCTCTTCTGCACTGTGGTGGGCATAAGACATGTTTACTTAATTTTTTAAATGAAACTATTAAATTTTATCTGAAACAATCTTAAGCTTTCCATAATCATGGCACCCATACAAGACATGTTCAGTTTTGAGGGGGCAAGTGAAAATACTGTTGCTGTAAAGGTAATCCTTTGCCTTGATACTGAGTGGCACAGTCTTTTGTGCTAAAGCATTTAGGGACATGTACTTATAACTGTTTTGAATTTTTTTGAATTTCAAATTCAGATATGTCCTATTTGATGGTTCTCTAATTCCCAATCAAAACATCATATACTTGGCAATGAACATCGGATTTCAAATGGAAGACTATGTGGATAAACTGGGCAAGCTGTTAGAATACATTATTGAATTCTAAATGTGTCTTAACCACCTCTATTGGGTGTTCATTTCAGATTGTTTCTGGGTTGTCATATTATCAAAGTCATAATATTGTAAGTAGTTCTGAATTGTTTGACTTTTAAGAATAGTCACTTTTTGTATTGTTTACATACAGCTACAATTTTTACATTATGATCTGCAAAACCAATCAATGAGTAGATTTGGAAGTCATAAAATCATTTTGCCATATACTCTCAGCTTTTTACATGCCATTAATACTTTATATTTTAACATTGACATGTTTTTTGACAAATTTTGTAGGTCAAAATAGCAAGTGGTAACAGTTTTTGAAGTTTTGAAGTTTTGAAGTTTTGAAGTGGTAACAGTTTTTGAACAGTTTTTGTATGTTTGTTACACAAGGCAAAGAAATGTACTATAACCTTTTCCCATTTAAAGAACTCATTCAGTGCAGGCTTAAAAAAAGACCTGCAGCTAAAATAGTTTCTACTCTATAAATCTAAAAGATGAGCATGCCTATTTTGAAAGAAAATATGAAAGATTATATATTATTTGTTTCATTCATTCAATCCACATTTAATGTTTAGCTATTATATATTTTTTTCATGTTTATCTCGACTAGGATTGGCAACAACATTAGGTGGTGATTCGAAAAACAATCCTATGGTCTTCAAGTGAAGACTCCTAGCTGGTCCTGAAGAACAGGATCCTGGCATTTTTTGATCCTTTAAAATATTGCCATCATTTTCCAGCTACCTTTGCTTAAGTCCATTTGCTTTTGAACTAAATATTTTCAAATGCAATTTACAAATAATTATTTTATATACTATTTTAGTTCATTCAGGCTGCTCTAATAAAATACCTTAGATTGGGTAATTTATAAACAACAGAAATGTATGGCTTTCAGTTTGAAGACTGGGAAGTCTAAGATCGAGACACTAGTAGACTTGCGGCATCCATTCCTCATAGACAGCACCTTCTGTGTATCCTTGCATGGGGGAGGAGACTAACAAGCTTCTTCAGGTCTCTTTGATATGGGCACTAATCCCATTCATGAGGGCTCCTCCCTCATCACTTCATTACTACACAAAAGGCCTCACCTCTTAACCCCAACACATTGTGGGTTAGATTTTGGCATATAATTTTTGGAGGGACACATACATTCAGACCATAACATATCCAAAAATAATATTTTTAAACTTGTTTATATAATTTTATCTTGCTAGACTGCTTGCTTACAGGCCAATATAAACAACTTCATACCATACACACTACAGTTCCTTATCAGTCTTTAAGAAATGCTTATAAAATATTCTATTTTCTTGCCTCTTTTTTATCTTGTGGTAAAGATTGTAATTTTAGCGTTCATATATGAACTTCTTATGTGAAGATTAAATAAAATATGTCAAAACGCTTACAAGGAACCATCCCCAGAATTAGACACTGGTACGCGTGGGCGTGGACGTTTGGGCTGGTTGCGTTTGCTGCGTCGAACTTGGTGAAGGGGCGCAAATTGCGGAAGGACCGGTATGTGGTTTGTGCGGCGGTGTTGCGGAACAGCGCTATTCGCACTCATTTATTCGGCGATATAGATTTAAAAATACTTTTCCTCTTCCATTTAACTAGACTAAGAAAAAGCAAGGGACCACGCCAAACTTTAATGAATCCCGCGTCCGCCAGTAAATAGGAGAATAAATTTGGAAGTCGAGACTCTCTGTGAAGTGGTTTCCCTCTAATGTTGGGATACTAGGTTCCCATGCCTGCTGCACAGTAATAGACAATACCTGAATAACAGGGTTTGCAGAGAAGTGTTTAATATTGATTGCAGGGCAACCAAATGGGAAATGGGAGAAACCCTCAAATCTGTCTTCCCGAGGAGTTCTGGGCTGAAGTTTTTTTTTTTTTAGACGGAGTCTTGTATTAACTGAGCAGTGCGTGGCCGGATCTCAGCTCACTATGACCTCCGCCTCCGATTTCTGCGTATTCTCGCTACTCAGCCTCCCGGTGCTTCTGGGACTACGATACCGCCATCCAGCCCAGTTGCGTATTTTTTAAAGTGGGGAACAGGGTTTCACCGTGTTAGCCAGGATGGTCTCGATCTCCTGACCTCGTGATCCACCCATCTCGGCCTCCCAAAGTGCTGGGATTACAGGCTTGAGCCACCGCGCCCGGCTTGGGCTGAAGTTTTTAAGGACGATTATAGAGTGTGAGAGGCTGTAAAACTGAGGTCATTGTTTGGTCAGAGTAAGGATGATAAAATCATCAGGATGTGGAAACTGCATTCTTTGGGGTTCAGTCTTTTCTGGGGTTCTTCAGAACAGCTGATATCAGTAGTTTCACTGGTGTGCAGGCCCTGAAAGAATATTTCAAAAGGAAAACTTAACATTTCACAATGCTCAAGTTATCTGTAGAGCAGTTAAGGGAGACTATCATGTAGTATCTGCATGATTCTGAGGCAATAGGTGACAACTATGAGAAGGCAGGTCAGAGAGCAAGCTGACCTAATGATTAATGCCAGATGTACCACAAGCTTGGTTTATTCTCATTTCTACCCTTCCCTTCTTCCCTGATTAATTTTACAAAATTTATAGAGACCACTTCATTGATAACTCTTCTCAATGTTATGGTTATCTTCTCAGTTTATTAATGCTGCTATAACAAAATACTATACTACAGACTGGGTAATTTATAAACAACAGAAGTTTATTCTTACAGGTCAGGAATATTGAAAGTCCAAGATCAAGGCATGAGCATTATTTGTCTGATAAGACCTTGCTGTGTTCTTACGTGGCAGAGCAGGAGGCCAAAAGAGACAAAACACTATGCCCTCACATGGCAGAAAGTGGGAGGGTAAAAGTGGTGTAAGCTAGTTCCTTCCAGCTCTTTTCTAAGGCACTAATCCATTCATAAGGATGGATCCTACATGATTTAATAACTCCCTCAAACCCCCCCCCCCCCCCCCTTACTACTACCACAGTAGGGATTAAGTTTCAACACTTACATTTGGGAGAGGTCACATTCAAACCATAGCAGTCACCATAACATTAGTTAAGCTTCATCAAGTGTCAGCAAATTCTGTACCCTCATGAAAGATGGAATGTAACAGCATGCATCAACACACAAAAACTAGTTTTTGTTTCCTACACTTCTCTCAGAGCAATTAATAATATAAACTCTTAGGGGTCAAACTAGATCCAAGTAATAAAAGGTCTACTTTAGATGTGTGCCATTTATTTAATAATTTTTGTGTGAAGGGCCATGCTAATGCTTTCCATCTAGGTTAAGTTCAGTGGTCTAATAAAAAGTTTGAATTCACCTAACTACAAAGAAGACATGAAATCAAGACTATTATATTCTTCTTCATCATGTAGACTCTTACTTCTGAGAGCTACATACCCCCTAAGCATGTTTAACTAAGAGAGTGACTTTGAAATGCTTGAAGAGTCATTCTCAGGTGCTTCCTTCCTCTGCCTCTTTTGAAATAAGATATTGAATCTTTCTGGTATTTGAATTTCCTTTGCCGCTGCTTCAGTCTTTGCCCCAGAGTCTGACTGATTCTCTAGTCATAATTTATTCTATAGAAAAAGTGATTTGGGATATAGGAAAACAACACAGTGCTTCATAGAGATAAAGAATAATAAAGGCCACTTGATGCTTCATGCATAGAAATGATGTCTACGTAATAAAAATGAGACATTGGTTCTCCTAAATAGTAGCTTTGTATCTTCATTTAATTTATCAAGATTTTATATGGCTGATTTAGCTGAGAGTGCCTCTGTTGTCCTCCAAGACTGACCTGGAACTCTTGCCCATCATATGAACACTTCTGGGATAATAAATCTGACTTTTGAAAATATGCCCACTAGGATACTCTTTGTATAAATTTACATTACTTATTTCCTTAAAATACATTTTTTTAAACACTTATGATTGGGAGACCACAGATTACAATAAAATACATGCAATATATTAGATTATAAAATATAAGCTTTACATAGTTTTTGCCTAGATAGGTTTAAAATTAAAACAAAAGAAGTTCTTATTTCTGTTCTTCTTCCTGCCTTACTCTACCCCGCAAAAGATTTAAAATACATTTGGTCCACTTAAGCTAAAATAGCTACACTATTTACAAGCAAAGCAAAACACACATATTGAGGGAACTAAAAATTCTTTAACATTTTTAGCAGTTCACAAAATTTACATTGACATTTTCATTCACTTATTCATTCACTCATTCATTCACTCATGTATAAATGCCTTGATTTCAGGAATATTTATGGAAAATATAATAAATTATAGTTCTTTGTAGGATGTGAGTAAACAGGAAGTTCTCATATACCTTTCTGTGTGCCAGTATGCATCATTCATTATCACTTCTTTTATTTTATCTTCCAAAGAGCTATTTTCTACATAACTCAATGTTTTAAAAAAGCAGGTTTCCTCTAATATGCAGTCTAACAAAATCCAAAAGAAGGTAATGTATAAAACATAGAATACTTTAAATTTGCTTTCAATTCTTTGATGCTGTGGCATCCTTTACTAAGTGCATGCCCATTATCTCCTTGTTTATAAGCTTCCAAATTGAGTTTCAAAAGTGTTTGTATAAAAGCAAAGCAAGCAATCAACCACCAACTCAGACTACAGTAAAACTCCTCCTGGACATTAAAGAGAAGTTAGTATTATACCTAAAATATTAATGATATATAATATGTACATATTTAAGGTATTTGTATATCTCTAATTGAAATGGGGTTTATAATGATTTTAATATAACCATTATGAGCATTATAAAACTATATAATTTTGTCAGATGTATTCTAGCCTAAATATAAAAATACACAATTCTTCCAAGAGAATAACAAAATTCAACATTATTTTAGCTCTCTATATTTTTTATTATAATAGTGCTCATTGTAGAAAATTTAGAAAGTGTAGAAAGTTATTTAACAAAACAAAAGCAGGAAACGTATCATAACTGATTCCCTGAAGACAAAAGTACTCTTAATACAACTTATTTATTTTATTCCTCATATTTATTCTGACATTCTGTATGTATTTGACATTCTTTATATATGTTTATATTTTCTCTTTTTCACTTAACAGGATTGTGTGGTAAATGCTTTTTGTGGCATTAAAATAACTTTGTAAACATTTTGATACCTAAATTTTATGTCAATGTGTGACCATTTATTGTGGAACACTTTGGTTGGTTCCAATTTAGGTTTTTATAAATAATACTTCTGTAAGGAATTATTTGTATTTTGGGAAAACATTCTTTCAAATGGAGAATAAATTTAATTCATGTATTAGTACAATTTCCCATTCTTTTTTGTTTGCTTGTTTGAAGCCTACAGCACCCAGCAGTCCCAGATAATCTCTCATCCCAGTACTAACCAGGCCCAACCCTGCTTAGGTGCCAAGATCAGATCAGGTGAATTCAAGATGGTATGGCTATAAATAATCACAGAGTTTTTTTATTTTAACTTCTTTCTTAGCCATTTAAAATGTGTTAAATAGTTTTTCCCATCAAAATTTTATAGTTAATATTATACCGTAAGTCTTTATATGCTGTATAATGTGTTTCACTGTCATTACACAGGAACTTCAAATGGGTGGTGTATAGTTGTTTTAAATGTCTCTTTTCTCTGAAAATGGGTAAACAAATTTTTTATTATTCAGGATACAAAATAGTAATATGATTTTGTAGCTGTATATGTAATATACATTTTAATATATCATTAGGAAAAGGATGCTAAAATAATAACTTTAAAATAATAAATCTATGATTTCTTTGGAGTTCAGTGATCCGCATGATCTGGTTCTTTTTCCACCCAGGAAAGATATTGGCAAATGAGTCCTGCGTGTTACTCCTGTTCTAGTTGTTCTGGCTTTGTTCTCAAGAATGAATTACAGTTCTTTCATCATATGTGCTTTAGTTGTCCATCTCCATTTTTCTTTCTTTGTCCTATTCAATTACACCCTGGTAAAGTTTTTTTTTAAAAAAAAATCTTTAATGTTTATGCTGTTCTTTTCTAATATCAAAATAAAACTTAATTCTATGACTGCATTATGAATTTATATTCTATTTTATTCATTTCTCACCATCTCCGTTACTTCACAGAAGATACATTTTCATTTCCCTATCTTCCTACTGCTAATTCATCTAAAGCATTTTTTTCAACATTATATTAAAACTGCCAAATCATCTTAAAATTATTTCTTCTGATTCTTTAGTAAATCATTTTTTGAGGTCTATTTTTCTTCCAAGTCTTTGGAAAGATTTTCACCTTTCTTGTTCTCTTTCAGTGTGAATAGAGCCATAATTATTCACAAATTAAAAAGAGCCCATTTCCCCACTTTAAGCCATTCTTAAGTGAGGGCTAATCATTCCTGACATGGTTTCCCTAAAGGCATTTGAATTGCCGTTGGCTCTGCTCTCTGTCCTAAGGGGTGCTAGTTTTTTGCACAGCCTAAAGGAACAGTTGATATGTAAAGTTTTTGTCAACCTCCCAATATCTAGCATACTTTTCAGCTAAACCCAGTACCCATTCTTCCTATTTCAATCTATACCATATAACTCAGAATAATTTTCATAATATTTACTTTTCTCATGTTACACATGGTACTTTTATACTCAGAATACTCCTGTAATGTCTCTCTTCCTTAAGGGTGACTTCTATATTCATGAGCCTAGCATAGAAGGCCCTCCATAGTAGACCTATTTCTCAAATGTCATCTCTAGTCTCTGGAGTAGATCTCTCTCCCAGTCCCACAAATTGTCTAAACAATAACCTTCCTTTGAAGCCAAGGTCAAAAGACACATTCTTCAATGGCTGAGACTTCTGTATTTGTTTTTTAGCATCGATTCCTAAATCAACATGAGGAAACTATAAGCAACCCTCTTTATTCTTTGTTATAACCCTAACACATGAACTGAGTTCTTCTTACAGAAATGGAAAGCACATTTTACATCTTGCTTCCTTCAACATTGATTCTGATTTCAGGTTACTAGTTTCACACATTTTCCCCCCCATTTTACTCAACCTGTGTGCATTATTCAATTTTATTTTGACATTTCCTGATTTTGGCATCACTGCTAATTCTTAGTCAGTCCATCTGTTGTTGGGCCTCTGATAGTGGTTGTCCAACCCTGTGCTATGTCCTTTCTTACATGAGGAACTCAGTGAGCTAGTGGGAAGAACATCATTTGCTTTCTGATGTTTGATTTTCTACCCAGGCTGTGCACGTTCATGAAAACAAATCAGGAGCTGGTGCTTGAGTGCTGCCAATTTTTGCATTTTTTTTTTTTTTTTTTTTTTTTTTTTTTTTTTTTTTTAGCAAATAGACACAAGAATCTGTGATATTTCAAAATTAAAAAGATTCTTTGAAGAACTGTTGTGTTAAGGACAAGATTTTTATTCTTGGCTTTTGACCATGCAAAAAACATATGTTCTTTAGGATAGAATTAAGATAACATTCTAGGACCTTTTCTAAGAACATGTGATGTTGTAGGAAGAAAACAAACTTTGAAAAAATAAATAAATTCGTAATGTAGTAAAATACTAGTCCATTACACAGCTAAAGAAACTGAAAAATAATGGCTATATATCATTTAGCTGCTTCAAAATAGTTTATTTAAGGGTAATACATGTTATATTTATTTGACCTTGTTTTCACAATAAACATTTTTAATCATAATTGGTTATAGATTATATGGCATCTGTTTATATCAGGACGCAGTATCTTTTTTATACAACTCATTGGCAATTATTTATTACCAAAATGTGTGTTAATTTGAAACAAATGCTATCTTATTTCAGAGATACAAAGTATTATGTTTTATCTACATCATATAGAAATAGATGAAAATATATGGAACTTGGGAGAACGTATGTGCACAGTAAAGAAAAGAAATCTCATGTAGTGGTCAGATTCCCTCCCACTCTAGGAGGCTGACTGGTCACTACAAAATGTGATTAAAAGAAAAAAAAAAAAAAAAAAAAAAAAAAAAACCCTAGACCTAGCATTAAAAGCCCAGAAATTTGATTTTCACAGGGTCCAGAACTGTTGGGACATTTAAAGACACTGATTTATGTCCACCAGGCTCACAGAATTATTTTGTATAAATTATAAATATCAGTATGTTACTGTGCAAAGCAATATAGTGTCATAGTTTTAAATGATCAAGGACTTTGGAGTCAGACTACCTGGGTCCAAATCTTATCTTAGTGTCTACTGACTGTGTGATCTCGAAAAATAATGTTACCTCTCTGTGCCTGAGTTTCCTCATTTGAAAAATGGGGACTATAGCTGTGAATAGCTGATAGGATTATTGTGTTCGTTTAAAGGGTTATTTCAGGTAAAGCACTTAGCACCTGGCACATAGTAATTGCTCAAAAAGTGCTCCCTACTATAATTACTTTTATTGTGAGAAATGTGACTAAAAAGAGGGAGTACATATTCCCATCCTTTTTCTAGTATTTTCCTTGTTCTTGGGAAGCTCTGTGGCAATCAAAAATTTTCTCTTTTAAGCAGGCAATTAGGACAAAGGTGTTAGTTACATAATTTGACTGTCTGCTGCCTCTAGGGAGCGGTAGCCTGATATATCCACCTTCTCAAATGGTGCAGCCTGCCTCAGGGAACTGAATAGTCAATGTCTGGGAACCAAGACTCTCCCCTGTTTGGTGCTTAGATGAGCACTGCTAGTTTTGTGACTTTGTGATTCTTTTTTTCCTTCTATCTTGCAATGTTGAACAGCTATCCTTTTCTACTCCCTTGTGACTTGCACATTCTTTTTTTAGGTGTATTACTTTCAGGAAATTTTGCTGTGGACTGGGAGTTTCACAGAAATATATTCTTTGATCCATTATGTATTGAATATATAGTTAAACCTCTGCAGGCAGAGTTACTTATCTCAGCATTCATGAGGGGAATTTATTTTTATCTTCTCACGTGCTTTATTCATTATATCTATACATGCATAATTAATAATTCTTGTAA
The DNA here is from genome assembly GCF_008728515.1 of Papio anubis. Taxonomy (NCBI): domain Eukaryota; kingdom Metazoa; phylum Chordata; class Mammalia; order Primates; family Cercopithecidae; genus Papio; species Papio anubis. Next base: position 61,943,574 of record NC_044979.1, on the reverse strand, counting down.
ATTCCTGGCAACTGACAAATACTTCTGCTTGTTTTGACAGTAGAACAGGATAGATATTTAATTGAAGACATTTTGTGGCATGGCCTTACCTCTTGTTTATATCATTAATTCTGGCATTTGTTCATTTACTGACTTGTTTTGTTATCTATCTCAAGTGTGTCTCTTGCCTTCCTAGGAAGACTGTACATATCTTAAGGGAAGATACATACAGTATCTTTTAATACGGATGCCTTTCCTCACAGTGGCAAGTGTAAAGCTAGACCCAGAATGGATGTTCAATAAATACTTGGTTGCTCTCCATGTGAAATCATCAGTTGCTTGTTTTCTCTTTGCAGGTGGTAGTGGTATAAAATGGTACACTAAGATTTTTTAAAGAATTGCTATTCTACATTGGAAACAGGAACAACAATAACAACAAAATCAAAAAGCTAAATTTTATTTAATAACAAAGAATACTTCACATAATATGAATATCTGATATCATTTTTATAATTTTTCTCTAATGATTATTGTGCTGTTTCCAAAAACACTAAGTGACTTGCAATTTTGTTTATTCACACAAACGTTCCATTTTAAATCCATTATAAGACTCTAAGAAAGCAGTCTCAGAAGTTACATTTCCATCTATTGTCTCTTTCAGAAGAAAGTTTGAAAGTCTTTTTCTCTGGATTGATTAGAACCCAACTAAAAGATCAGGGCTCCCCTACTGTGAAATATTCCTGGTCAGGGATGTGCCTTATTTAGATTGGCATCTCTGGCATCAAGCATTCAGCTCCAGCTCTGGGAAGCACCCAGTAAGTTTATTTACCCAAAAGTAAATAGGTGCACCTTGTTGTAGACACTGTGCAAGGCATTTCTATATACACTTTTAATTTATCCTGACAACAGCCCTGAAAAAAGCGGTATTATCACTGCTTTGAATGAAGAAACTCAGACATATAGAGGTTAAAAGACTGACATGCCCATGAACTCAGAGAGAGTATATGCCAAAGTAAATATTTTAACCCAAGTTTTTTTGTTGTGTATGTTTTAACCTCAAATGAATGAAGTTTATCTTTGCCACTTTTGTTGTCTACTATAATCAAATTTTCAGATATCTGATTTATTCACTTCTAACTACATCTATTTGAAAGCATAAAATATCCATATTAGAAAAGGTTAAATAGTGATGATTGATTCTGTTTCTTCTGGTTAGAAATTTCATTTCTTTTAAATTGTGAGATCTTGAACTTTAACTGAGTTAAATCAAGAATTTAATGTCGTGGCCGGGCGCGGTGGCTCAAGCCTGTAATCCCAGCACTTTGGGAGGCCGAGACGGGCGGATCACGAGGTCAGGAGATCGAGACCATGCTGGCTAACACGGTGAAACCCCGTCTCTACTAAAAAAAAATGCAAAAAATTAGCCGGGCGAGGTGGCGGGCGCCTGTGGTCCCAGCTACTCGGGAGGCTGAGGCGGGAGAATGGCGTGAACCCAGGAGGCGGAGCTTGCAGTGAGCTGAGATCCGGCCACTGCACTCCAGTCTGGGCGAAAGAGCGAGACTCCGTCTCAAAAAAAAAAAAAAAAAAAAAAAAAAGAATTTAATGTCGTAAAACTAATATTAGAGCTAGTCTCTATTTATATGATACTGTATTAAGGTAATATTAGGCATTGAAAGTTTGGGTTAAACTTTTAGCCTAATTCTGAAATAAGCAAATATTTTTAATTATCATAAGGAAAAATCATTAAAAACTGAAATTTAGTAGATATACGGGCTGCTCATTCCTCTGAGCTATCTCGATCTTTGCTTTCCTTTAACTTGGCTATTTTGCAACTTTACAGAGGTAGAAATTAAGTGGTAGAAAATTGATAGTAATCATTTTCTGTGGACTGCAATTGATTAGCAAACTGTAGATAATGATTGTCAGCTTTGTGTCAATTTGTAAATTCATTCAGTATTTTTATATGTATATAAATATATGGTTGAGTTCTTTTTTGAACCAGTTGTAACATCTATTCATTTCCTCATTAATTAACATTTCTGACATGTTTATTTAATATCTGTGTAAGAATTGTATTTGTGCCTTTTACTTAGAAATGTGTCTCTTAAGACTATCTTTTTCTGCTGCATTTCTTTTAGCCTTCGTTTACCTTTAGGTGTCCAATGATGTAGCAATCTCTAAATCTTAGAAATCTAACATTAGACATATATAGCAAGACAATTATCTCACCCAACATTATACTGAATTTCACATCTTTTGATGATTTACAACTAATAAGAGTCGGTTAAGTTCCGAGTCTATGAATAATGCAATGAAGCCTTAAATGGTACCAAAGTTCCTTCACTCCATTGTATGTGTATTTTTATACAAATTATGTATACTTGCTAATATTGTAGATGGTATGAGAGATATTTATTTCCAAATTGGTTTATTATAAAGAGAGAAGGCAGCTAAGTAAACATTGTCAAGGAGGATAATGAAACAGTTTCTGCTAGGTGCCGTGGCTCACACCCATAATCCCAGCACTTTGGGAGGCCGAGGCAGGCGGATCACGAGGTCAGGAGATGGAGACCATCCTGGCTAACACGGTGAAACCCCGTCTCTACTAAAAAATACAAAAAAATTAGCCGGGCGTGGTGGTGGGTGCCTGTAGCCCCAACTACTCAGGAGGCTGAGGCAGGAGAAAGGCATGAACCTGGGAGGTGGAGCTTGCAGTGAGCTGAGGTGGCGCCACTGCACTCCAGCCTGGGTGACAGAGCGAGACGGTCTCAAAAAACAGAAAAAAAGAAAAGAAACAGTTTCTAAAATTTACTTCAGGATTAGAATACATCAGGAGGCATATATAATTCATGAGGTATCATGCAATAATGCAGTGCAGTGTATCAAGGAGAATTTCCTGTTAAATTCTGAAATATTTTACATACATTTTGCCAAACTGAAAGGTAAAACTTATATTATTAGTGGTGTATTAAATTCTCAGTTTATATCAGACCCCTTCAGAAATGTACTTTTGTATCATTACAGAATATCTCACATGTGATCAATTTTTATTTTTATTATAAATGTCATATTCATTTTCATTTATATCCCTAGCTGGAAAATATATGGTATATGTATAATGATCTTAAGAATTAGAAAGCCGACCAGCAAGGTATATATTGAGAGCAAGGAGGCGTGCAGTGTGGGATGAGTATTGAACTCATATAGCAAACGTAAAACTCATCACCTTCTTTCCAGTGTGGCAGCACAGGGAAGTCGTGACTTTCCTTCTCTGCGTAGGCTGAACTCCATTAGTATCTCATAAGTTAGATAACTCATTTTGGTTGTGCTTTCAAAACAAATCTATAACTAAAACACTTGGTCTGTTTTATTATCTCAGATTAGAGTTTAATCCAGAGGTTTTAATCTGGTAGCCTACAGGCCAGAATCAGTAAACAGGGATGTTTGTTTTCTTTATGAAGAGGTTAATTGATTATTAGTATTTGGGCCCCAAGGGATTTCATATAAAAATCTGGGCTTTTTTTTTTTTTTTTTTTTTCTTTTTGACAAGGAGTTTCACTTTTGTTGCCCGGGCTGGAGAGCAATCAGGGCTGGTGCAATCTCAGCTCACCACAACCTCTGCCTCCCAGGTTTAAGCGATTCTCCTGCCTCAGCCTCCTGAGTAACTGGGATTACAGGCATGCGCCACCACGCACAGCTAATTTTGTATTTTTAGTAGATATGGGGTTTCTCCATGTTGGTCAGGCTGGTCTCAAACTCCTGACCTCAGGTGATCCGCCTGCCTCGGCCTCCCAAAGTGCTGGGATTAGAGGTGTGAGCCACTGCACGGCCGGCTTTTCTTTTTTTTTTTTTAAATATTTGAAAAGCTTTATTTTGAACCAAGTATGAGAGACCAATGGAGCCCCCAGGAGATCCTGATAACATGTCCCTAAGGTGGTTGGGATATAACTTGGTTTATACATTTTAGGGAGACATAAGATATCAATCAAAGCATGTAAGATATACATTAGTTTGGTCTGAAAAGTTGGGACAACTGAAAATGGGGGAGTGGTGCTTACAGGTCATAGGCAGATTAAAAGATTTTCTGATTGGCAATTGGTTAAAAGAGTGAAGTTGTTGTCTAGAGATTTAGAATCAATAGAAAGGAATGTCTGGGATAAGATAAAGGGTAAAAACAATTATCAGTCAACTCTGGGCTCCTATTTCCTCCAAGTAACAATTGATAGGAACTCAGTAGTAACTTCCCCCAGATGAAGGATGCATATTCTGCAGTTTACAATAGTTCACACCACTTCCTATTATACCTCTGAAAATACTTATAATATTTATTATTGTGCTGATGTAATGGTTTTTCCTGTATCTGATTTGCTTTACTCATTTGTCAATTATTTGAGTTTGTGAACAGTGGTTTGTTAAGTGTGAGTTTTTAAAAATAGTGCATGTGAAGTCAGGAGATAGAGACCATCCCGGTAAACACAGTGAAACCCCGTCTCTACGAAAAATACAAAGAATTAGCCGGGCGTGGTGCCAGGCACCTGTAGTCCCAGCTACTCGGGAGGTTGAAGGAGGAGAATGCCGTGAACCCGGGAGGCGGAGCTTGCAGTGAGTCGAGATGGTGTCACTGCACTCCAGCCTGGGCGACAGAGTGAGACTCCGTTTAGAAAGAAAGAAAGAAAAAAAGAAAGAAAGAAAGAAAGAGAGAGAGAGAGAGAGAGAGAGAGAGAGAGAAAGAAAGAAAGAAAGAAAGAAAGAAAGAAAGAAAGAAAGAAAGAAAAGAAACAGACATTGTGTGACAGTTACCCCTTTAATCCTCATGACAATTCTATGTAATAGGAACAGATATCATCCACAATGTAATGTGGAGTTTGTTAAGGCACCAAGAGGCCAGGTAACTTGCTCAATAGTGAGAAGTATCCAGAAATGTCAAAGAAAAATAGAGTGGTACTCACCACTTGTCATATTACAAATTAATGTATTTTCAAAAATAATATCTTAATTGACTATTTAGAGAATCTTTAGAAAATGGTTATTATATTCTAACCTTAAGACTTTGATTCTAGTATTTAGAGAATGCTTTTAAACATCATGCATAGGCAATCTGTAAATAATGGGTGTGGAACCCAATAATATTTGTCTTTTTCTAGAATAAAGAAGCTCTTACATAAAATTTTTCTAATCTAATTTAAATCTTTCCCTAAGAAATAAGTATTTACTTTAAATTTATATTATTTCCATTCCAGGCAATAGCTTATATCAAGAAATCATTGAATTTGATACAAGCTTTGTATTCTCTGTATATTATCAAATGCATTTTAACTAATCTCTTAATACAGAAATTAGAAAAGGATTTCATTATGTACTTTCAGGCCACAGAATAAAAAATGCTCTTTGAAAAGCAAACTATTATCTCTTTCTCATTAGACTTCAACCATTTATGTAAAGTTGGTGGAATTCATAATTAAATAGAAATTGGAAATCTTTGGCACAGATGGGCTAAATAACTTGCTCACAAATCACAAAGAAAACACACTGACTTCAGACTGTCGTCTTTCTCTAGTGTTAATTTCACAGTACCAAAATCATTTGTCCAAATAATTATTTTCTATCTTTATATTAAACATTATGCCAATGAGTTCATTTGGTACTAGTGGAATTATTTATCTCTAAAAAATTCAGATATTACATACTATTCTGAGTCTGTGGTTGATCCATTGCTTGCTATTCAGAGAGCTAAGCATGGAGACAAGAAAGAACCAGTAGACATACTATATTTAGAAGTTTTAAAATATCTTTTCTAGTACCCACTAAAAAGGTTATTTTGAAATAAGTTAAAATGCATTAAGGTATAGGTAATTTTTCTGTGTGGGATATTTATGGGTATAGAATTGCTGGAGAGATTAACTTTTTTTTGGCCTTTATATAAATGTCTCAGGAAACTGATTTTTTTTTATATTTGCTTAATATATCTTTTCTCCATCGCTTTAGCTTTAGATTTCTATGGCATTTTGAGTGTTTCTTATCTAAACATATATATTTATAATGTATACATTATACATACATAAGGATATATATTTTTTCTTTTTAACTAGTTATTTTTGTCTATGTATATCAATATGATAATTGATATATTTAGATACATTTGTTGAAATATTCCTGACCTTGTCAATACTAGCTGTACTATCTGAGTCAACCTATTATACAGTTTTAGTCTTTCCTGCCTAACCCTGCAAAGCATTCTTTTTCCTTCTCTTGGCTACACATTCTTAGCCTTTTCAAGAATCCATGACAGCAAACACTAGATGTTGGTATTGAATGGTAGAAAGACCATGAACTTTGCAGTCCAGTCAACCTGAATTGGCCTCAGTTTCTCATTTTACTAACAGTAACCTTGAAACTTGATGAACTTGTAAAATAGGGACAATATCCACCTTATAGAATTAGGTTTATATTAAATTACAAAATACATAAATGTCTCATATACAGGAAGCATTAAAAAAAGATGAGATTCCTACTCCCACAAGTTATAGCCTATTAAAACTTTCAGAATTTCTTGTTGGTTTTATATTAACTGGTTTTTAACAAACAGGGTCATTCTATATTTTAATGACTATTTTGACCTTAAAAGAAGATATTTAGGCTCTTAAATGTAAAACATTAAAAATAGTTAATTCTTTTGTGGACAAATTGCTAATATATAATCTTTATTTTTCACAGCAGGGAAGAGAGTGGAATCCTACAATAAACAGTTTGGTCATGTGTTTTACATATTGCTTATGCCTTTTGTGTGTATGTGTGTGTATTACACAAATAACAGGTATTACTTGGAATATAGGGTAGACTTTATAAAGAAATAAAAGTATAAAATGATACACTAACCAATCTTTAATAATTATAATTTTTATTATATATCATTCTGTATTTTTCCTCACACATATAGATGTCCAAATAAAGCATGTAACAATAGCAGCAGCTAACATTTACTGACCAGGTCCATGTCTCAGACACTGTTAAGTACACTACATAGATTTTATCACATAATCCTAATAACAACTCTCTGAAGTAGATAACATTATGCCCTCATTCTATAGATGACTAGACTAATGTTTAGAGAGGTTCTACTAAGTGAACTAACTTGTCATTATTTCATAACTGTAAGTGATGGAAAATAACCAAACCCAGGCAGTCTGACTCTACAAACCTACACTCTTACGTTCTACCCTAAATGTCCTCCCCCAATAGATATTTTATGATATATATATTTTCTTACCTATTTTTTCCACTGGCTAATAGGAAATGGATATCTTATTGTAATTTTTAAAAACTGCTACATAATATTTCTCTATATAGAAATAAATTACCAAAGTAATCCTTTATTGTTGGAAATTTAAGTTGTTACCATTTTTCCATAGCTGTAAAATATATAGTACCTTCAATTTTTGCATTATTTGTCTAGTTATTATTTTAATATGCCCTCTATATTAACAAAACAGCTGATAAATATTAAACCACTTTACACAACAATGTAATTCACCTGTTTCCCTAACTCATTACCAACAGTGTTTTACCTTATTTTATAATTTTTCAAATGTTATCTCAACACATTATTTTGCATTTCTTTGAGTACTTTTGAGGTTGTGTTTCTACACTTTTCTCCCTTGGGAATTTTTTGCTCATATGCCTTGATTGTTTTTCCTGCTGGAGAATTTTTAAATTTCTAAGGAGAAGACAAATTACTAATTTAAGTCCATATCATTCCAGTGACTATTTATTAAGGCCCTACTAATTTACAGGCAATGGTCAAGGACCTTGGGATACATCAATAAACAAAGCAAACAAAAATTCTCTGTCCTTGTGACATTTATATTCTAGTGGTAGTAGGTAGACAGTAAGTAAATTAATATAATAAATATATAAAATATAACATGCTATAATGTGACAAATGGTAAGGAAAAGGTAAAAAGCATACCAGCATAAGGGAGACTGCGTAGGCCAGGGAACCAGGGAGAATTTCAATTTTAAATATGTGGTCATCATTAAGGATTAAATATTTGAGTTTAAAAAGACTTAAAATGATTTTGTGTAATAAAAACAAGGCGGTGGCGGGTAACAAGTCATGAGTTTAATAAATATTATAGAGACTTTTTTTGTAACTCTTGTAGAAATTTTCATCTATAAAGTATGATCTATGCAATTTCCCCGTTATGAAATTCAAGTATACAACACTATTCATAGGAGCACTTAATAGAAATGAAAAAGAGAAGTATACTCAGCATGTTGAATAAAAATAATACTGTCTTTGTTTAATTTTTTTTACTGTATTTCTAAGGTTCAACGAAGGAATAATTATTGTTTTGCTGTGCAGCGTCTCTTATGAAACAGCAATATTAGAAAGGAACTGTAGATGTTTTAAATTGTTGTTCCTGTATTCTTTGTGTAATTCTTAAATCCATAAAAATAAATTATTGTTCGAAATATTTGTAAATAAACCATAAAATTATCTATTAACTTTACCATGTGATGTGAAACATATTCAAGTATTTTTAAGTTTTTAAAACATACAATTCTAAATACTACATTCTGTGGATTAAGGTTTTACATTTCTATTATGTTATTAACTCACCGATACCTTTTAAACTTAGAAGTCCAATCTAAATCTGATCTCATTTAAAATTTTATAGAGCAAATTGTTTTTAAAGCTGTGGCTCTTTTCCATCAAAAGTTGCTTGTGGTGTTATTGTCTTAATTAAATCCTTTGGAAGGAGGGGGGACATTGTTAATTGTATTAACTGAAGGCCATCATATGCATTCTGTACAGTTAAATCAAGTGTCATGTTTGCCAAGGCAAGTAGAGCTTGAAAAGTGTATCTATTCATAAGGAAACAAACAAAAAAATCATACTTTTGACTTTGCTCCTATATTTTACTGTAATAGCTGTAATTAGAACATTGCTCCAAATTACAAATGAAGGTATTTGATATATATTTTTCCTTACTTTCAGAGTTGTTTGATTCCATATTATTTTCTTTAAATAGATAATTTGGCTAGGTGATTTGACAGTTGCATTCCTTTACTAAAATATGCAAAATATTTAACTCGGCTTCCCCTCACCTAGCTTTTTAAGGCATAATTAACAAATAAAAATTATGTATATTTAAGGTGTACAACCTGATATTTTCATATACCTACCTGTACACTGTGAAATGACTGCTGCAGCCAAGCAGATTAACATATTCATCATCTCATGTAGTTACTCTTCTTGCTTGCTTGCTTGCTTGCTTGCTTGTGCTTTTTTGTCCCCTGGGTGGGGAGGGTACTTAAGATTTACGGTCTTAGAAAACTCAAGTGTACAGTACATTGCAATTAATTATAGTCACCATGCTGTACTTTAGATCTCCAAAACTTATTCATTCTGCATAACTAAAACGTTTTACCCTTTGACCAACCTCTCACCATCTGTTTCAACTTGCAGCCCCTGGCAACCACTACTCTGCTCTCTATTTCTATGAGTTCAACTTCTTCAGATTCCACATGTAATTGAGATTATGCAGTATTTTTCCTTCTGTTTCCATCTTATTACACTTAGCATAATGTCTTTTAGGTTTATCCATGTTATCACAAATGATGCAATTCTCTTCATTTTTAAGGCTGAATGATATTCCATTGTGTATATGTAATTCCATTGTATGTAATGGGAGTACAGATATTTCTTTGACGTATTAATTTTATTTCTTTTGAATATATACCCAAAAGTTGGGTTGCTGGATCATATGATAGTTCTTTTTTAAATTTTTTGAGAAACGTTTATACTGTTTCCCATAATGTCTGTACTGATTTACATTCCCTCCTACAATGTATCTTCCTACCCTTTCCAACACATATGACTTTTTGATAATAGTCACTCTAACAGGTATAACGTGATACATCATTGTGTTTTTGATTTGCGTTTTTCTGATAATTAGTGATGTTGAACACCTTTCCATATACCTAATATTTACTTGTATGTCTTATAATTAAAAAACTACCCATGTCTTTTGCCCATTTTAAAATCAAGTTATGTGTTTTGTGCTATTGAGTTGTATTAGAGTTCCTTATTTTTTTTGGATATTAACACTTTATCAGATACATGTTTTTCAAATATTTTCTCTCATTCTGTAGGTTTTTTAATTTTATTATTATTTCCTTTGCTATGGAAAAGACATCTTAGTTTGATGTAGTCAACTTGTTTACTTTTGCTTTGGTTGTATATGTTTTTTGGTGTTATATCTAAAAAAGCATTGCCAAAACCAATGTCAAGGAGCTTTTATCTGTTTTCTTGCAGAATTTTTATGGTTTCAGGCTTTATGTTTAAGTCTTTAATCCATCTTGAGTTATTTTTTTGTATATGGTGTAAGACACATGTGTAAGGGTCCAATTTCATTATTTTCCATGTGGATATCCAGTTTCCCCAATGCCACTTATTGAAGAGATTATTCTTTCTCTGTTGTATATTCTTGTAGTCTTTGTTGAAGATTAGTTGACTGTAAATGCTTGGGCTTATTTTTCTACTCTATTCTATTTCATTGTTCTATGTGTCTGTTTCTATGCCAATACCAGACTGTTTTGACTATCACAGCTTTGTAATATAATTTGAAATCCAGAAATATGATACCTGTACCTTTGTTCTTTCTCAAGATTGCCTTGGTGTTTGGGGTCTTTTGTGGTTCCATACAAATGTTAGAATTTTTTTTTTTTTTTTTCTATTTCTGTGGAAAATGTCACTGGAATTTTGACAGGGGTTTCATTTTGCTTTTCATCATTGAGAATGTGGTTAGGTGTGAGCTTCTCATGTATGACCTCATAGAAATTATGAGCCTACAAATAAGAGGAAAGAAGATTGAAACGGCAATAAACAATTTCCCAACAAAGAAAAAGCCCAATACCAGATAACTTCATGAGTGAAGTCTACCAAACTTTTTTTTTTTAAATTAATACAAATCCTTCTCAAACTCTTCCAAAAAAGTTAAAAAGGAAGGAACACTTCTAAACTCATTTTGTAAGGCAAGAATTACCCCGATATGAAAGCCAGACAAAGATGTTACAAGAAAAGAAAACTCAGGCCAATGTTCCTGGTGAACATAGATGCAAAAATCCTCAACAAAATGTTAGCAACCCAAATTCAACAGCACATTAAAAGGATCAAGCAGCGTAATCAAGGGGGATTTATCCATGGGATGCAAAGATGGTGCAACATATGCAAATCAATAAGTGTGAAACACCACATTAAGAGATGAAGGATCAAATCATATCATCTCAACAGATGTAGAAAAAGCATTTAATAACAGTCAACATTCTTTCATGATAAAACCTCTTAACTCTGCTTTTAACCATTGACATAGTCATCCATATTTCCATATTTTTATGTGTTTCCATCCCATTCAAGCTGTTTAGCAATGATTCTACCATACACACACACAAATACACACAGAAGCACACATACTCTCAACACAAAAATGATCAAAGCTAACATGAAATATTTGTTGAGTATGCGTTTAGAAGAAATCTTAACTATAAACACAGGAAACATTTTATTCTTAGTCTTTTCTCAACATTCTAGTTTATTTTATAAAAACTTTATTTGTTAAAATATTAATATATAATATTACATATAAATGTATGCATAAAATAATATAGATTTGAGATTTCTTATCACATATTTTAAAATTGCTTATTAAATTATTTGTATTTTCTGATGGGTAATCTACATATATGCTAATGGGAGATAAAATATAAAATATAGGTAAGAAAAAAATTGAAAACCACCTGTAGAAATCCAATTGTAGTTTAACACTTAAAATATGAGGATATGATCTTTCAGACATGTTTCCATTAAAGTATATGGTAAGGAAAAATAAATCTAAAATTACAAATTTAAAATATCAAATGGAAAAACATTTGCAGTACATAAGACATAATATTTTTATAATATAAATAGGGAAAATATATTATGATAATATTGTTATTTTTAATCTCTTGCTTACCATTAGACCTCAGAACACCAAACAGTATCTGGCACATACGTAGTATTTTCTTAGTAAATATTTACGAGTAAATGAATGAATGAAGGGGTGCTTCTTAATCAGCTATTTTCACTTTTTGTGGAGTCTTTCCATATCAATAAAGGCAAATTTGTATCACCATTTAAATGACCCTACTGTATAACATTATCTTGTTGAACTATGATTTGTTTAATATATTTTCTATTGTTGCATTTTAATGCTTTAACAATTCTGAATATTTTAAAAGATGCTGGAGTGGTTAATATTTTAAAACACTTTTGTAAACTCTTTGGAATTCTCATTTAAAAATTGAAATTATATATATTAAAGCCAAATTAAAATAAATTGAAGGATGATTTTAGAGTATGTAAAAATTGCATTGTCAACTACAGAATAGAGATTGTGTGCGGTATAAAAGAATAAATGTGAAAGACAAACAATAACACACTATCAGGAATGATCAGTAAAATTTAGATCCAAAAGAAACTTCTAGAAATGGAAGATAAAATTATTACATTGAAAACATTAGACCAGGCGCGGTGGCTCAAGGCTGTAATCCCAGCACTTTGGGAGGCCGAGACGGGCGGATCACGAGGTCAGGAGATCGAGACCATCCTGGCTAACACGGTGAAACCCCATCTCTACTAAAAAAAAATACAAAAAACTAGCCGGGCGAGGTGGGGGGCACCTGTAGTCCCAGCTACTCGGGAGGCTGAGGCAGGAGAATGGCATGAACCCGGGAGGCGGAGCTTGCAGTGAGCAGAGATCCGGCCACTGCACTCCAGCCTGGGTGGCAGAGCGAGAATCCGTCTAAAAAAAAAAAAAAAAAAGAAAAGATTAATGGGTTAAAGACATAAATAGCTATAGCCTAACAGATAATTGGTGAATGGGAAGCCATATAATAAACAATATTTAACAGAGAGAGAAGGATGGAAAATATAAATGAGAACTTAGGAATATAGATAATAGAATGAGAAAAAGATCTAGTATATGTCCAATTAGAGATCCAGAAAGGAGTAATAGAAAGAAAGGAGAAAGGCAGCATTTGAAGATAGAATAGCTGAAAATAAGGAGAGAAGTGGAGTCACAGAATCTGAAGGAACTAAGTATCCCACGAAAGAGAATTAAAAAGAAATCTATAGCTAGACTCATCATAGTGATACCAAAGAAGTCAGATAGGACCTGGGCATAGAGTCCCTGTGGTAGGATATTATAGTAACATGCTCCCATGAGTCACACCTCTCAGAATCCCAAACCTTTGTGTAGTCACTTAGTCCTGTGACATACTTTTGTGAATTGAACATCGGCAAACATAATGCAAGCAGAGGCTAAGTAAGTGTGTGCATCCGAGCCTGTCACTTTAGAATGATTCCCTGAAACAGCCATGAGATGCCAGAATGAAAATTCAGTGAAAAGATGGATCCAGCTATAAATCAACACCATGAGGCAGACATGCACGTGAGGCCATTTTGTTCTGCCTAGCCCAGTCCACTCACCAGCTGAGTATAGCTTCATGAGAAACACCTGCTAACATACAGAATCATGGGAAATACAAATGGTTTTGTTCTCAGCCGCTAAGTTTGAAAGTCAGGAATATGTATCTGATTAAGTCACCAAGTCTTGTCTTGTCTTGTCTTGTCTTGTCTTGTCTTGTCTTTTTTCTTTTCTTTTCTTTTCTTTTCTTTTCTTTTCTTTTCTTTTCTTTTCTTTCTTTTCTCTTTCTTTTCTTTCTTTTCTTTCTCTCTCTCTCTTTCTCTCTTTCTTTCTTTCTTTCTTTCTTTCTTTCTTTCTTTCTTTCTTTCTTTCTTTCTTTCTTTCTTATGTTAGAGTGAACAAAGCTCTTCAGCACAGGCTTGAATTTGTTTTAATTAGACATACCTGCTAATGTGTTGTTCAGTTATGTAACATGTAATGTGAATTAGTCATGAAGATTTTTCTGTTTATGCAAGAAATTATTTTTTTCGCTCTAACATGTGTTAAATATTCCTTCAGATAATTGGCATTACTTCTTATCCATCGCAGGAATATGTAGGGTTTTGGCTATTTCTCTTTCTGTACCCGTACCTCTTAGAATCTTTTTACCTGCCATTCCACTGACATACCATAGGACCATGGTTTCCAGACTTTCAAAACTCATAAATCATTAAAATTGAGGGAAAATAATGTGTCTGAAGTTTGTCAAATTTTTATTTTACTTGATGTCACAGAACAAACAAGAAACAAAACCCTACTAAATACATTATTATTTTGAAAAGATACAGATATTTTTAACAGCAAAAATGTTGGAAGGACAAAATCTCAGAAGAAAGTAGTAGCCTTTAATTTAAAAATGTCTGGCTTCATGAAAAACTCAGTAATTTCTTTCTCATTATGCTAGAGACTGGTAAAAAATGATTTGACAGTAACCTATATATTGAATACACTGTTACTATTATTGTTTTAAACAAACTTAGTTAAATTAAGAACAAAAACCTTTTTATTTTACTCCACTTACTCCTTTTTGATACTCTTAGTTACTTGATAGAGATCCAAGTTAATACCTATTAGTTTCCTTTTGTCTGAAGCAGGGGTCCCCAACCCCCAGGCAACAGACTGTTAGGAACCTGGCCACACAGCAGGATGTAAGCAGCAGACCAGCGAGCAACTGGCATTAGACTCCCACAGGAGTGTGAACCCTCCTGTGAACTGTGCATGCCAGGGATCCAGGTTGTACACTGCTTATGAAAATCTAATGCCTGATGATCTAAGGTGGAAAAGTTTCATCCTGAAACCATTCCCCACGCTCCCCACATCCATGGAAAAAAGTTGTCTTGCATGAAACTTGTCCCTGGTGCCAAAAAGTTTGGGGACATCTGGTCTAAAGGACTTCTTTTAATATTTCTTGCAAAGCAGGTCTACGGGCCACAGATTTCCTCAATTTTTGCTTGGTAAGTTCTTTATTTCTCTTTTACTTTGTAGGGATAATTTCAGAGTGTAGAATTCTAGGGTGGGTTTTCTGGTTTCTTTTTTTCTCTCTCTCTGTCTCTCTCAACACTTTCAATATTTTACTCTACTCTTCTTGCTCGCATGGTTTCTGGGGAAACGTGAGATGCAATTATTATCTTTGCTCCTCTGTAAGTAAGGTGTTTCCCCCACACACACCACACTGGCTTTTTTCAGGATATTTTTCTTTATCTTTGATCTTCTGTAATTTGAATGTGATATACCTAGTTAAGGATTTTGTTGGTGTGGTTTTGTTTTTTTGTTTGTTTTTTGGCATTGATTCTGCTTGGTGTTCTCAGAGTTTCCTGGATCTGTGGTTTGGTGTCTGACATTAATTTTGGAGGAATTCTCAGCCATTATTGTTTTAAATATTTCTTCTGCTTCTTTCTCTCTTCTTTTTCTTGTATTTCCATTATGTATATAATACATATAATATATAATATATATAATTATGTATGTTATATATAACATATAATATATATAATGGAAATACATGGGAGATATATATGTTACATATTTAATAGATGTAAAGAAAGGTATATATGTTACATCTTTAATAGGTTTCCCACAATTCTGGAATATTCTATTCCATTTTATTTTTCAGCTCTTCATTCTCTGCTTTTTGGTTTTGGAGTTTCTATTGATATATTCTTAAGCTCAGAGATTCTTTAATTTGCCCACTATCCCATATACTAACAAGCCTATCAAAGGCATCCTTCATTTCTGTTACAGTGTTTTTTATCTCTAACATTAATATTTATTCTTTCTTAATATTTTCATTTCTCTGCTCACACTGTCCATCTATTCTTACATGTTATATACTTCATCTATTAGAACAATTATCATATTAATTATACTTGTTTTAAATCCCCAGTCTGATCATTGCAACATGCTGTCAGGCCTGGTTCTTGTGCTTGCTCTCTTTTCAAACTGTTTTTTTTTTTTTTTTTAATCTTTAAGTATGCCTTGTAATTTTTTATTGATATCTGGACATGATGTATTGGGTAATAGAAAGTGCTGTAAATAGGTCTTTAGTAATGTGATGGTAAGGTGTGGGGCAGAGAAAGCATTCTCTGATCCTCTGATTAGCTCACAGTCTTTAGCGAACGTGTGTCTCTGGACTGTAAATTTCATGTTTCTCAGTCCACATTCTCTCCTTTATATGGGATAGGATATCTAGAGATGCCTCGAGTTAGGTATTTTTCTTTTCCTGTATGGAAGTCTAGAGCTGACTGGAGTTAGCTGTTTCCTTTCCCTCTGGTCAGTTAGACTGTAGTGAAACCCCGGCAGTTTAAGGACTGGATTAATAGTTTTTGTTGTTGTTGTTGTTTAAAGGACAGACCTAGTTGTGAAAAACAGAGTACACTGGCATGTTTCAGCCTGGTTCCTTTTCCTCTCCCTCTGCCTGAAGCGTGAGAGGATTTTTCCCCAAAATTTACTGTGAAAACCTAGAAGGTTTCTTCTTGATAAAACACATAAAAGCGTGACTCCCATTAGTGACTTGGTCTTCCTGGAATTTTAAACTCTCAGGCTTGTCCACACCAAGACTCCAGCAATTTGACAATTAAAGTTCAGGTTTTCCAGCCCCACTACTGGTTTCCATAGAAGTTTTTGCTTCTGAATTTCTGCCCTGGTAAGTTGTGCTTCTCTGTATCTACCTGTCTGTCTCTCTAATTCTGAGGGTATTTGTGTGTCCTGTGACTTCACATCTCTTACAGATCTAAGAAGAGTTGTTGGTTTTTCAGTTTGTTCAGCTTTTTGGTTATTATTAGGATGAAGTAGTGACTTCCAAGTTCCTTACATTGGAGATGAACCAAAAACCAGAAGTCAGTATTTTAAAATGACATTGTGCTTTAACTTTTCAATATAAATCTCTTTTGGATGTAACAGAAATAGAAAAATATACATGAATCCAACACTCTATATGTATTTGGCATTTAAATAGCAGAATGGAATAAATTTACATTAATTCTTCGTTCACTAATGACAGTACACTGCCAGGTCTCTTAACTCATTCTGCCAGAATTGAGGAGAAATCTCATGTATGTGACTAATATGAGGGTGAGGCATCTGGCTGACCTATAAGAGAGCTTTATAAACTTTTCTTTGGGACGTGTGTTTATACCATGAAAATTTTTGTTTATGCAACTCTGCTTGCTTACAAGTAATTTATAGATTATAGGGAGATCTTTTTTTTCAGATTTGTAGTTGTCACTAATCAGTTAGTATAGCTTGTTGGAAGAGTTATTTAAGATTTGAAGGATGGCAACCATAAAAAGAAAGACAAAAGTATTTTTTCCCATTTTTTTCCCCTAAACATAGGAGAAAGATTATAATGGTGATAGCTATGCCTGCATTAGGAATAAAATAATCTCATATAAGCAGGTGAACTACCAGCTAATAGCTTTAAGTTTAGTCTGGAATGGATCCAACAGCATCTGACCTTGTGCTTTTTTCAGATAGCCTATAATCGCTTTTCCTCTTTAAGAGACTGTTGATACCCTATTTAATGGTACCAAAAGAGGGATCAGCTGGTACACTCTTATTCCCTGATCTAGTCTTCAGGGATAAGAGTCTGTTCATTGAAGTCCCAGGTGTTATTATCCATTGACGTGTAGTGATGACACAAACGGGTTTGATCTATGACTCTAACATATTCTCAAGTCTAGTATTTCCTGCTTAAATCCTTTGATTCAAAATTAATTCTAGGTTCTACCTTGGACATAAATGACAAAAGTGTAGGACTGTTCTTTTTCAACGGTACTGTTGAAAGCTTAAAACTTGCTTATCAATTTTTCACAGGGGCTTTAGCATTCTTAGGTCCACTAAACACCAAATAAAACACAACTTATTTAGTATAATGTTTTCAGCTAGATGCTTAGATATAGAAATTGCGTGTACATGGCCACACACATGTCCTTTCTTGAAAGTGGTTAAGAGTCTAAGGGAGACTTAGACAAAGAGAAAGTCACTGTGGTATCTTTTGGAAACATTAAAAAACCTGTTGTTTGGAGGATGGGTTGAATTTGGCTATGTATGAAAGGAAAGGAAGGACTTCTGGGCAAAGAAACCATGTGGAAATCAAACCATGAGAGAGTGTGTATTGAATGTGTATGGCAGGGCTTACAAATGGGCTATTTTATTCATAAGGAAGGAGGGGCAATATAGGAGTTTGCCATACAGGCATTTACATTTTATCAAGATTGTTTGGACTGAAGTGTAGGGCTAACAAGATTATTGCCAAGCATCAAGGATTTGGATAGAAAGTCTGGTTGCTGACACAGTAACCTAAAACTGATGGGTTTAGTACTTCTATATTAATTAAGTACCTTTGGACTTTAATTAAGTCCTAATATTTGGACTTTCAAGTTCCCAATAAAATATATTTAATTTTTAAAATAAATGTTTTCCTCTTATAAAAATTCATTAATGCCAATTACAGAAAACTTAGAAAATACCTGAGTACTGAAATAAAATTGAAACAATAACCTTACCATTTATAAGTAGCTACTATTAATATTTTGATAAATCTTATTTTAGTATTTTTCATAATTTTTAGCAAAATGGGATCATATTTATATTCCTGTTTTGTCTTTGACATTCGTTCCTCAAAATAATTTACCCAATTTTAATGACATGCAAATTTTTCTAAAACAATATTTAGTATTTTTATTATAAAAGCTATAACATGAAACTTACAAAAAATAGAACCTAATGTAAAGCAAAAAGGATAAGAATTACCCAGTACCTCTCCCCTTAAGTACAATGATAAATATATATTTTATTTTCGTTCTCCTTTATTGGATTCTTCCAATAGACATTTGTACATGCTAAACATATTTATATGTTGAACAAAATATTAAGCAATACTCATGTAATATTTACCATATATCATGCATGGATCTAAGTACTTTATATATGTCAATAAAATTTTTTCACAAAACCGAATGAGAGAAGTACTATTATTATTACCAATTTTAATATGAAGGAAGTGAGACACAGAAAAAAATGGGTAACTTAGTGAAGACCACACAATTAGGAAGTAGCAGACTTTGGGTCCAATCAGAGACCGTCCTTGAAAAGTGTCACAAATATATTGCTTTTCCCTTGATATCATGTTCACATTGAGTAGTTGCTATATTTCCACCCACTCCTTCATGCTAGATTTCTCAGAAGAGCTACTTGTTTTTTATGATTGCATTTTCTCATATTCTAGCCACTTCATGACACACCACAATCCAACACTTTCTTACACCAATTTATCAAAACCATTGGTACTTGCAGGAGTGTCCTGAATTTCAATCCAGTGGATGCCCTGGGTTCCAATTTATTTGCACTGTTAACCAACCCTGGGAAAAGCCTATTCCTCTTTTACTCTCTTCTCTTGGTTTCTGTGGTGCAGCTCTCTTTCCTGTGTTCCACCTCTAGCTTTGCCTACCCCTCGGCATCGAATACTGGACCATTATCTTCAACCTAGATTCTAAAGGCTATATAGCTTCAGTCATAGACTTTCATGTCTTCTCACTGTGCATCTTTTCCCAAAGAGTTCATCCGTTTCCATGGCTTAACACATCATGTATTCACTGCAACTCCCAAATATGCATCTCTGTATCATATCTCTTTTCTGAACTTCAGACCCATATATTGAATTACCTCAGCATCATCACTTGATAGCCCAAACATTGCCTTTAAAATATTGGAGGTCATAATATTTTTTTCTCCATATTGTTGCTATCTTAGTAAATAACACAGTAATCCACCCAGAAATCCAAGCCAGTAATTACAGACTAATCTTTACATTTCCTTTTTTTCTCACTACCGACATTCAAACATTAAATTCTATCAGTGTTGTACTTTCTTTCTGAAATTACTTTCTTATTCTCATCATTTTTTCCCACTACCTTCAGTTTCTCACCTGATCTATTGCACTTTGGTTTCTCACTCCAATCCGTTTTTCACCTAAAGTGATATATTGAAAATGGTTGTCTGTGAGTGATTGGATAATCCCATTTTCCATGATGTGATTATTATGCATTGCATGCCTGTATCAACACATCTCTTATACCCCATAAATATATATACCTACTACGTGAACCCCCCAAAATAAAAATATATAAAAAAATTGTCTGATCAATTCATTTCCTGGCCAAAAACTATTTGATGGCCTGTTAACTGCTTTAGGATTATGTTTAAAATCCTTCATGTAGTTTACAAGGCCCTTTGCCCGAGAGCCTCAACCTCACAATTTAGCCACCTTACTCTTTACATTACTTAGTTCTTATCTCTTATGTCACTTCCTTGGAAAGACTTTCCTTTCCTGAATATCTAAGTTGCACCTCCCATTCCATAACCCGGAGAACTTCTTTTTCCTAATATTATCCACAATTTTAATTAATCACTAATGTTGTCATTATCAGTTTACCATTATCTCACTTAAACTGGGTGTGTTCACTGTTGTATTGCCTTACACATTAATCAATATAGTTATTGAATGATTAATATTTTCAAATATGTTTGCTGTACTTTGAGACTTTTTATATTTGTGTTATATCTTATATTGAGTCTAAAATTATGGTTTAACTTCATGTAGTAAGACAAAACTTCCTTTCATTCAAAAATTTCAACATTTAATTTATTTCAATATTTTAAATGCCCTAACTTCAACCTTTGTCTCTCAAGTTAGTGATGTGTTATTGCATCAACAACCTTTCCGAAATATTTATCTCTTTTATTTCTTCCTGATAGTTTTCTCTTTTTATGACAAGAGCTAGTTTATTATCATTCTGAAATAGTGTTAAAAGTCTCATTTTAGTTTGCTGTGAATGATGGCTTCCAGCTTTATCCATGTCCTTGAATGACTGAAAACATGTGTGAATGAATGGATACATGAATACACGTCATTCATTTATTCAAATATACTTTTGAATACAGGCATATCTTACAGCTTTGCTGGTTTGGTTCCACACCACCACAATAAAGCGAATATTGCAAAACAGTAAGTCACATGAATTTTTTTGTTTTCCTAGTGCATATGAAAGTTATGTTTACAGTATACTGTAGTCTATTAAGTGTTCAATAACATTATGATGACTTAATAAAAAACACAATATACATGCCTTAATTTAAAAAGACTTTATTGCTAAAAAAAGAGTCTGATTTTGCTGCTTGTTAATTATTTCCACCATTTTTCCTAAAGTGAAAGAGAAAGTTAGAATGATTAAATAATATATACAGATTAAACTACTAATAAGTGGCAGAACCAGAATTCAAATTCAGGGCTTTGTTAAAAAAATGCCGAATCCCTACTATATTCCATATCTGCTCCTGATTATGAAACAAAACATGTCAGCTTAGTTCCTTGTGTTGCAGATTCATAGCAATGAAGATCCTGTAATTACAAATATCTTTGTAGACAAGGACAGATCTTTCACTTTTTTTACATTCTATAGAAATATATTGCATTTATTATATCTCTATATAAATTTTGTTTTTGAGTAAGACATATGAAAAACAATTAGCCAATATTAGACATTCTATATTGAGATATTAAATTGCATGGAATATATAGAACTTTGAAGGTACAATCTAGAGGAAGGGGGAAAAACTACATATTTTCAATAATATGTGGTTAGAGTTTCAGCTTGGTTGGGAAGATCAAATACAATGTTCAGTGACTCTAAACATGTGGCTTTCACTGTGCCATGTATGTATAGAGACAATACTGAGCACATATTGATTACCAAATGTGTTGTTAACTTTAGATATATTTAATCATTTAAGCGGCCCTCAAACACATTTAATATGGATGCATTGATTACCAGATGATTTTTGTCCTATTTCGGAAAACCTCTGAAATTACTTTAAAACGATTCTTTGGTGAATGTACTTTAAAAGAGTAGCAGTAATACAAATGTCAGTAATCTGTGGGAATTCACAAAAAGTAAGGCGTCATATTTTTTGTCTTTTAAGTTCCGGGATACATGTACAGAACGTGCAGGTTTGTTACATAAGTATACATGTGCCATGGTGGTTTGCTGCACCTATAAACCCGTCATCTAGGTTTTGAGCCCTGCATGCATTAGATATTTGTCCTAATGCTCACCTTCCCCTTATCCCATATCCCCGACAGGCCCTGGTGTGTGATGTTCTCCGCATGTTCTCACTCATAAGTTGGAGTTGAACTATGAGGCATCAGTTTTTATTGAAGTCTTATAAGGTAGCCAGGCTTGTCTGTCTGGTATGATGACTTTAAAATCCAGGCTAGATAGGATGTTCCGTTATTACAACATAGTATAATAAACTCTTGGAACAACTTGTGGTCATCATCTCATCTTAAATAATGACTGTTTTATTTGGCATTAACTGTGGAGAGCAGCAGGCACAGAGAGAGTCGTCATTTGTCTTCTTTCCCCTCCAGAGATGAGTCTTTTTGATCTTTGAGGTAAACAAGGAGGATGAACCTACATCTTTCTTTGTAGCAGTCTGCAGAACAAAGGCCACAGATACTAGGACACACAGTTCCAATGGTGGAGGACCAAGGTAGTCAGTTTACCATTGTTAGTCACTCAGGCAAATGGAAACAAGAAGACATTTCTTTAATAATCATCATTCTGTTTATGAAAAGGTGTTCATGCAATGATTTTATTGAGATGAAGATGAAAAATCTTTCTTAAAATATATTTTTTTTTGACATAGGCAAAATAAGATGTCTGAGTTCTGAAACTTATAGTGGTATGTCTCTTGAGCCACTAATAGATTGTCATGTAATATGCAGTTTTCAAAAGTTTACAGGGTAATGTCATAAAATAGTTTAAAGTAAACATAGGATTATATAAGAAGGCTGACATAATTGCCCTATGAAACTAATTTAAGCAGGTGTTGATACTCAGAATATTTTGTATTTGCTTTATGAAGTATTGCCCCTGGGAAGGGAGGCTAGAAGTTGTTCTATGGCAACATGATTATGATAACTTGTTTTCAAATGAGCAG
Source organism: Papio anubis (assembly GCF_008728515.1). Taxonomy (NCBI): domain Eukaryota; kingdom Metazoa; phylum Chordata; class Mammalia; order Primates; family Cercopithecidae; genus Papio; species Papio anubis. The sequence continues at coordinate 61,920,589 of NC_044979.1, read as the reverse complement.
TATCTCCTTTGAATATGGCCAAAACGCACTACAAAAGTTTAATTAAAATCACTTAGTGATCCCACAGTGTTTAGAATTTACATATACTTCCTATTCTAGTAAATATCTTTGAAAGCTCTTTAAAAAGTTTCAATACAAATTTTATTTAAATATATCGTTATCTCAGCATTAAGGTAGTTATGAACAAAGACTTTCATTTATAGGGTTCATGATAGTAAAAAGGAATAGTGGCCCCAAGAAAAAAGCCACAGCTAATTGACATTTTATCCCCACTGGATAGAAAGAATTCTTAGAACATTATTGTTTATAGTTATTTTTATGAATAACATTCTTGTTCGTCAACGTTTATTGAATAATTAAAATAGAACAACAAATGACTACTTTTTACTGAACTTAACTAAATATTACTTCTGGTCTATTAGCTCATTCTAAAATTAATAAGCAAGAAATAAATGAATATCAATTTTGAAAAAGAAATAACTCATGCTTTGTTTGATAATTTGTTTTATTGTTATAGATATATAGGGCATTGGGGGTGATTTCATTTGCCTGTTTTACCATGATGCTTTTCTAATAATGTTTTCGCAGTTTATATGCTATATTAATTGTATCAGTGCTTCATGATGTTTTTCAGAGAGCATACTCACATTTAAATATTTCTAGGGAGATACCATATATAATCAATAATAACACCAAATATGCAAACAGCTCATACATTATTATATAAAACAAAGTCTTTGTTAAAGACATGGTAGAGGACAAAATTTTTTCTATTTATAGTAGTTATGGATTTCTGTCAGCAATCTTGGATGTGCAAATGACAAGTTATCCTTAATTATTTATTTGTCTGTAACCAAACTCAAATTCTATTTTGAGTCCCATCATTAACTCAGTAAAAACTTAATCTGAACCAATTTAGAATCCTCCTAAGGTAGGTCCCACTATGTACAATATCCAGTGGGTATATAAAAAGTGAGAGTACGGGGTGGTAGTTAATTACCTTGTCTGGTAATTAAATTATGTCTATAAGATAAATATTGAAAAATCCATCTTGTCCTTGACCTTAGTCCACACATTTTAGTAAGTCATCTATCTTCCTGTTTCTATGGTTTAGTTAGTTTAGGAGGCCATAAAGGGCGCACAGAAATGTTTCTGTTGCTTTGATGTCATTCTTGGGTACGTAAAAGTCTACTATATCCTCAATGGCCTTGTATACCTACACAGTAAATTCACTAACTCTCTGGGTCTTGCCCTCAACTCCTACAACCTCTCTGGGGGAGGGTGTCTTCATGAGTACCGATTGAGGCATTTTCCTAGAAAGTCTAACTTAGGGTCCCCTTCCCCCTTAATTTCACTATTCTCCCATAAACTTCTTTCAGTCTCTCTCATTACTTGGCTCTAGGAAATCTTTTTCTACTGAAGAGGAAATTCTTTACTTGTAAGCTTTAATGTTTTCCAATCTGAGGTACCACCTATATGATGCTGCAGACAACCAAAACATAATCTCCTTAATGGTTTGAGGTTTGGGGAAGGAATTCGAGAGACTGCCAGGTTACCAAATCTTTGGACCATAGCATAACTCTTCCTCATGACACTCAACATGGAATAAACTGTCTGATGGAAATAAAGGGAAAGGAGAAGGGAAATTTCACAAGAGAAGTGTATCAGTTGCTATTTCAAAAATAGCATCTCACTGTCTACAGAGATTATACATCTGGTAACTTTATAAATGTTTTACCTAAAATAACTTCTCGTATTAGTAGATGTAAGATCATATTATGAGACTGAATATATTTACTTTTTATTTATTTAAAATTACATGTGAAAAATAAATATCTCAATTAAAAATTATTGTTTTTCTTTTATTGAGAAAGCCATATTTTTATTTGAATAAATTATATTCAAATAAACATATTCAAATATATTCATTTGAATCAATTATATACTTTTAAGGAATTAGAAGCAATTCATATGATTATTATAATTTTCAAGTTCTCTAAAGTATTTTAAAATAGATTTTGTTTATAGCATTTATTTTTCTGCCTCCAAAGAGTTAACAAAATGGTAGAACCTTTCTTAACGGGAAGGAATTTATCAAGAAATTCAAGTGTTTTCTTTTTTTTTTTTTTTTTTTCTCGAAACGGTGTCTCGCTCTGCTGCCCAGGCTGGAGTGCAGTGGCCTGATCTCTGCTCACTGCAAGCTCCGCCTCCCGAGTTCACGCCATTCTCTTGCCTCAGCCTCCCATGTAGCTGGGACTACAGGCACCCGCCACAGAACCTGGCTAGTTTTTTGTATTTTTAGTAGAGACGGGGTTTCACCGTGTTAGCCAGGATGGTCTCGATCTCCTGACCTCGTGATCCGCCCGTCTCGGCCTCTCAAAGTGTTGGGATTACAGGCGTGAGCCACCACGCCTGGCCAGAAATTCAAATGTTTTCTTTTTTTAGTTCCGGTACTTCATTGGATTGCTTTTGCCCTAAATGATTTTGTCTTTTCTGTAAAGAAGAAAAAACAATTACTGCCTTTCACCAGATAGCAGTTAACAATAATCTCAAGTTTTACATTTTTTTTTTCCGTTAGAAAGATCTACATTTGGTTTAGAAATTCAGCTCCTTGGCCAGGCGCGGTGGCTCATGCCTGTAATCCCAGCACTTTGGGAGGCTGAGGCAGGTGGATCACCTGAAGTCGGGAGTTTGAGACCAGCCTGACCAACTTACAGAAACCCGGTCTCTACTAAAATTACAAAAAAATTAGCCGAGCATGGCCCAGCTACCCAGGAGGCTGAGACAGGAGAATCGCTTGAACCCAGGAGGCAGAGGTTGCGGGGAACCAAGGTCACTCCACTGCACTCCATCCTGGGCAACAAGAGCGAAACTCTGTCTCAAAAAGAAAAAAAAAAAGAAATTCTGCTCCTTGAGAAGTAAATGTTCTGAAAAGAAAACCCTGATTCAATCAAATAAGTGTTAAAAATAGATTTGTGATGGCCCTAGAAACATAATTTAAGAGCTCTGGTAGTGAAAACAGGAAACACCTTACATGTATAATAATTGAAGAATGATTAAATATTTTTATGTTTTAATGTAATATTACTATATTCAGTGATATAAGTGAAGATTTTTTTTAAATAATACCGATTGTACTCATGTTATAAGGTTAAATGGAAGCAGCGAAAACAATTATGTAGGTACTAAATGAACATATAATTCCCCGGCGTACATGATTGATAGAGTGAATGAGTATTATATGATCTCAACTCTATTAAAATATTTATAGAAAAATAGATCAGAATAATATAAATGTTAAGTTTATGTCTGATTATTTTTTCTTTCTTCCACTAAGTTTTCAATAATTATTATTTTCTACTTTTAAAATATCAGCTGGGGCCAGACATGGGAACTCATGCCTGTAAGCACCTTGGGAAGCCGAGTTGAAAGGATGGCTTGAGTCAGGAGTTTAAGACCAGTCAGGACAATACAGGGAGCCCTCATCTCTACTAAAATTTAAAAAAAGAAAGAAAAATTAGCTGGTCATGATGGCACACACCAGTAGTCCCATCTACTTCAGAAACTGAGGCAGGAAGATCACTAGAATAAGAGACCAAAATAACCTAAACCTCATATAAACTATTTAATAGTATAGAAAACAGTGTATAAATAGTATATCCCTACTCATTCATTTTGTCGAGTTATAATAATCTGATCAGTTTAACTTAGGTGTTTGATAATATACTGTCTCTATGTTTCTAAACACTGTTCACAGTGTTAGCTACCATTAGCAAGTAAGATATGACTGATTGTACCTCATTTTACTTTGTTTTTCCCCTTTTAAAACTGTTGTTCTGTGTTAACTAAAAACAACTATGTTTGTGCATGGGGAAGAACCAAGAACGTGGGGAAAATAAGATAGTTAATATTTTCTACTTTTAATTTCATATTTAAGCATAAACCTATACTGATTGTTGGTTACAACTGATAGGTTTAAATTTACTAAATGCAAAACATATTTATGCAAAGATCTTTGAATTCGGATTTTTTTTTCTGTGAAATTCTAGTATATTATTAAGCCTTTTTTTAGATCAAGTTTTATCTGTATGTTTGGCTGCACAACTTAATTCTATTTAAAATTGCACTTTAGGAGTCTTCTGCCTGATGCCAAAGTATTACCAGATTAACCAGAGTTCTGTTCAATAAGTGCAATTGTATCTTCAAATACTTATATCTTGGTGTACAATAGACTTTATGATATAAAGCAAATAGATCAACCCCAAATTATTTATTTTTTTCTGCATGCACACAGTATTACCCCATTTATATCTGACATACTATTGACAATTGTTTTGGTAAACATTATGCATGCATTACTTTACTGAAGCCCCCCAAAACTCATGTAATAAGTCTGTTGTCTCCATTTTAGAAGCTCAGAGGATTTTTTTTCTAAAACTCAAGTAACTAGAATCAATAAATATGAAGATTTTATTTTATGTCTTATCTATGCCACAGTATTAACTACTTTGTCTTAATGTTATATGGAAAATCCAGCTAAAATGTTGGTATCCTCAGATTTCCGTCTGTTGAAATTGATAGTTTAAACGGGTCCACAAATTACATGCGTCATATGTTTCTACCATCTACCATGATTCATTTAGGTATAAAATATGTTTAATCTGAAGAAATGGCGTATGCTTCCCTTTATAAATATGTTTACCTGTTTTGGTATGAAAAATGTATGTTTAATAGAGATTGTGAGAACAATTATTTTACTATTAAAGTCTTGCTCTGTCCTTGCAAATTTTCATTTGCCTCTCTGAAATATCACAGACTCATTTAATGGAATGAGACTCATTTCTAGATGTAATAAAATTCCTGGGTCATCAATAATTATATTGCAATAATTTGATATAATATCCCATATCATTCCCTAAATTCTGTGTTTGTAAAGAATTATTCATTTTGAATTTCAAAATTATGAATTTCCTTCATTAGTCTATCCCCGTTTTAGAACTCAACTTTTAATTAAATGTGCTTTAAATTGTATTTGTAAAATGTTTATATTTAAATCATTTGAATGAATTTATTCAGCATCTTGTGCATCTATATAAATAAACAATGCTAGAATTAGATCTGCTCTTAATACTAATAATACAAAGTGAAAAACAGGTAAATGTAAAAATGAAGTTATTTTAAATGAGTAATTGAAATATAAGAGTTAAGAGAACCCCTCTTCCGTGTGTTGGTGAATCACCTTACTAATCAAATATAGTTCAGTCTCTAAGGAGTACAAATTGGTTTTCTATTTTAGAGCAAGCATATTTGGACTTACAAAGAAATCCTATTTTGTTCATTAAAAGAGAGCATATTTCTAATTTGTTTCGGTGCATATTTAAAAAATCTGTTTGGGGAGAAAGCTGTTACAAACCATGTATGAACGAGGCCATCTGCAAAAATGTGCATATAATGATCATAACTTACTAAAACAGGTTTAAAAACAAAAGGAACCTATAATCTATTTTATGTTTCCAATAATCCTTTCATAATTATTGGAGAATTCTTATGTCTTTTCTCATTCATCCTTCTTGAATGTAGTCATAACCTCATTCATGACTTTTCTAAGTGACTGTAAGAAAAAATTAATCTCATCAAAGGACTTACCCTAAATTATAAGGTATTAGTAATCATGATATAAAAAGGCATATGAGAAATAAGAAAACATTTGATTCAACATTTACTGGATATATTTTCTCTTTTAAAGTTAACATTAAAATGAATATCTGTTTCTAAAATTAATAGATTTATTCCGATTTAGAAAAATGTAAAAAGTATGCATGACATTAGACAATAATATCTCTAATTTTAATTACATGGCTGAAATGCAGAGTGATTTCTAATTACATGTTGTAGACATACTGTGAGGTATTTTTAATAAATAAAAAGCCTCAACTTTCTACACTTACACATTCTTAAAACAAAAGACGTTTGTATTTTATTTTTTCTATTTGATCTGTAATATTTTTACTTCTTAGGAATATGTGGAGCTTTGGATTCATGCCAATTTAATGCCACATGCATTGCCAATTTTGATTCATTATTTACTTAAAATGCTTTATGAATCTGTGGTAGACATCACAGAAAGCAAGTAGAAAAAGACACAGTCTTGTCTGTCCAGCATATGCCCTTGTTCAGCTAATCAGCATTCACAAGATAATATAAAAAATATCAGTCCTAACCCCACTTTGGCTAAATATTAAAACATATGGCTCTCCAATTAATTGGCTGCATGGAATAACTGCACTCCAGGTGCCTGTCACAGAATATTCCTGAATCAGCCTCAGGTCAAATTTTTCTAAAGCTTGGCCAAAATAAATACCATGGCAGTTTGCTTGAAGGATGTTCAGTCCATTCATTCTTTTGATCCTCTTAAATGCACTCTGTGACTAAAACAGAACATCAGAGAGTCTGTATACTCTTATCTTCTCTGTCCTACCTCTGTGCCATTATAATTGCTTTTCATGGATTGAGCTTTGGCACTGTACCGTCAGCCTTTGTCAAGGGCATTTTCAGAAACATGGCCATGTATCAGGTCAGTAGGTGCTCTCTCTGAGGATCTATTTCTAGTTTCATACCAACATTAGTTTGGCTAACTAGTTTCAGTCAGTTATTATAAGAAAAATTCCAGTTTAGGAATGATTGGGGGATAAAATGGAAATAGTAATTGTAATATTCTTTCAATTTTATCAGTAGAATCTATCTTAAATTTCATTCTTGATTTTATGCAGTACTCTAAGAATATTTCTAATTTGACATACATTGCCTACTCAAGGATAGTTTTCAAATCAAAGTATAATCAGTATTATCGTTTAATATAATACTCATTCCAATAGCTGGGTTCCTGGCTCAACTTCAGAAGTAGCAAGAAGCAGGCATAGGCCTTAATAAAAGACAAGTTTTCCCAGGGATAGAGGAACCACTGTGTTATATTACACCCAAATTAAGAGAAAAATAGGCCTAAATGTTAGCTAAGTGAGCAATGGATTTAGCAGAAAACTGTGAAAAACAAATAAACAAAATAACAAAACAGGCAAGTTTAAGGTCATTGTACTGGACCTTGTCACGTGGTGAATGATGCACTTTTGTTCCTGAAGTTTGTTATAATAATGACAGTGTCTCTGGAGTTATGCTCAAGATGTGTACTCTTTGGTCCTTGACCGCAATGCTTATTGTCCACCTTTTAAAATGAATCCTCTGCCTTCCATCACACACACACACACACACACACACACAGACACCACATTTGAAATAAACTAACGTGAGTAGACAATTTTGACAATACCATAAGAGAATTAAAGTCTGTTTTGTAATAATTCAAGATAATAATTCTCAGTGACAGGTAATGATCGAATAATTAAAACAAATATGTTCCTTGGAATCTTAATATTTGAGAAGGGTACCATAAAAGTAACTAACTCTTGGAAAGAGAAAGAAAATTTTTCACATTAAGAGTCAACCTTTGAAATGACTTGATTAGTGTAAGTACTGAGATTAATTTCTTCACATAACTAAATTGTATGTATTTGTCATAACCATAGTTAGATATTGTGATTACAGATGAAAAATTATTTTAAAAGGCAACATTTTTTTTCTCCTAGCTAGGATTTGAATCTAACAACATTTTTTTTAATATAGTTAAGTCCCAACAGAATGTCAAATGAAGCTGAATTCAGCTCTTTCTTAAGGTGTCAGTTTTCCTCATTTATTTTCCTACTAGCTGCCAGAATATATTCATGTTTTAAGGTAGCCCTATTCAGTCTAGGATGATAACATCTTCACTTGTTCTTAGAATTGCTGCAGTGAGATTATCCTGACTGTCACACAGAATGTAAAAGAACATACAACTCAAATACATTTGGAAAAAATGATTCTTTTGAAACAAGCATTGATTATGTCCTTAGAAATACTGTTTTCTTCTTTCATTTTTCTGTCTTGTCCAAGACTTCATTCCCACCTGCTAACATGATGATATATTTTATGAACTCGTGTTTTAAATAATTATATAATGTATACATATATACATATAAATATATGTAAAAACTTACAATTTTGGCTAATTATAAAATATAATTTTAGCTAGATCTGTAATATTTTTGCTAACGCCATTTGTATATTATGTAATAAAATGTTAACATATATAACATTCCTTTTCCCAAATTTCTAATTCTTAACAAATTTAATAGAATGTGCAATAATTATTATAATAAACTAAACATTAGCTATAATATTGTTTATTATGAAGTATATTTTATTAAATAAAGCCAGAGGGAACATATATATTTTTTAAAACCCTATACATTGGTTAATTGTCATAGAAAGATAGTTTTTCAAAACTGGATAGAGTGCTAATTATGAGTATAGGTTAAACCAAAAAAATTTAAAAGTAGTTTTAGGATTGATTGCCTTACAACTTAACAATACAAAATGAATATAAAATGATATTTTGATTAATAAATTATATATTTATAAAAGGCAATTTTTTGTACTCAGTGTGAATAAAGAGTAATTATAAACCCATTTAAAATCATGTTTTAGAAACATAAATAAAAGCAATTTTAAAATATTTTAAATTTATAGACTGCTTTACAGTTTACCAGGTAACTTTTACCTCATTATTTTTCATAATACATCAGTGAATTAGAGTAGGTGTTAATTTAATTTTCCCAATTTCACAGGTGAGAAAATTAAAATATAGATAAAAATTTTGTATAAAATAAAATTACATTTAAAATTCTATTATTTCATTAACATTGTATATCTGAGCACCTCACTATGGGATCATAAAGATTAGTTGTAAATCCTAACCCTGTGACAATGCATACAGTAAATATTCTGAATTTCATAGATTGTACCAGAATATTAGTAATATCAAATTATATTAAAATATGACCAAAATGTTACTCATATATTAGACAATATTAATTTTACCATAAAAGTAATGCATACCTTAATGCTAAATAGCCAGTCTACCTTAATAACTATTCAATATATATTTATATTTGACATTTAAATCTAAATGTAAAATTTGTGTTGGTTTTTTTAAAAAAAAATCAAAGTTTTAATATCTAAAGGTCTGTTTTTTATCTTGAATCACAAAATAAAGGGACTATTCTAGGAGATGAGGGAGAGCAAAGGCCTGCTTATTGAGCCTCCTCTAATGTTTCAGTCACAATCCCTCTTCTGTGCACATTTTCCTGTGGTTATAAGAAATACCCTGTCAAACTTGCCTTCAATTTAGCATGCTCTACTTTGACTGGTTAACACTAATTCTTCATGGATCAACTCAGTTGTCACTTCCTTCTGAAAAACCTTCCCTGAGTCTCATCCCCGCTCTGTATGAGTTGGATCTTCATTGATTTCCAGAGCATTTTCTGCTAGTATTATAAATATAGGAGACAATTCATATTTTCTTTTTCTCTGCTAGACCTTGGGATTGCTGTGATAAGCAACCATGCTTCTAATCTCTATTAACAGAACCCAATACAGTGTCTGGTGAAAATATGTGATATTTCAGTAGCTTCTTCAGGAATAAAGATTCCTGCAGTACTTTCTACATAAGCATTAACATACAGAGCATACAGAACATTCTCATTGCTTGCTTACTTTTAACCAATGTTTCCACTTTCAAAACCAGAGAAGAAAGATAGGAATAAGTATTAAGCCACATTCTACAATAACTAGTCTGTATGGTCTGATTATTTAATATTCTATAAGGAAAAAAAATGACACCTACAAATAAACTTCTACTTCAGAATCCAATGCTGTTCGAGGCAATATTCTAACATGAAGCTTGAGTTTAATTCTAGGACTTCTTTTCATTTACATGTTTAGATGCTTATTCTTATTACATAAAGATGAAGCAATGTAATATCCATCATAACTCATTTTTTAAAGTATAGGTACATCCCTGAATTACAAGTAAAACAATTCTTATAGTCAATTATGCAGGATACCTGAGAAAAATCGAAACAATTATTGCAAAGGTGACAGAAACAAAATGAAGGATTAAGAAAGAAATATTAATATGTAGAGAACTCAGTTCCATTATAGAAAGAGACATCTGCTAACTTTTTTGACATATTTCTCACTTAGTCTCATTACTATATTTGGTGATATTGCCTATCACTTTCTTGAAATTCTGATCTTCACTCAAATCTGCTAAAAACTACTGGTTTTCCTTACACTTTTTGAATGATACTGTTGAATATGCTTTGCTGGTTTCTTGTTGAATGAAGCTATTCTTCAAGATCTGCCTGCTGTTCTCTTCTTTTGCGTATCATCTCTGGGTAATTCTACCTCTAACTCTGGCCTAAGTACCCTCTGTATTCTTTAAGATCTGAATCTTTTTTTATGGTCAAGTGAATTTATTGTTATATGTCCCTCCCACCCCCAGAATAGTACCCTATAATTTATGAAGTGTGTTCATAATGAAGTTATCTGTTGCATATACTCTTTTTTAACACAACTATTTATTATGGTTCAGTGGATAAATATTATTTTTACTGTACTTTAAGTTCTTGGGTGCATGTGCAGAACATGCAGTTTTGTTACATAGGTCTTTAGCTATAGACTCATCTCTGAGATCTGCTTACTAGCTTTGGCTATTGAGTAGAATATTACTTTTTAGTTTCTATGTTTGAATTTCTTCATCTGTGTAATGAACATAATTATAGAAACTCCTGGGATTGTTGTGAGGATTCAATAAGATAAGCATATTTACAGGGTCCTGGAGCTCAACATATTCTAGCCTTCCCTCCAGAACGTGTTCCTCTTCTATTTTTAAATCATCATGTTCTGTATAAATTAGGAAATTTTTTCTTGGCAATGTCAGTTCCCTCATTCAGTTCTTCTGCTGCTGCCACAGTCATCTATATAAGCTTGTAACCTCCACAGTGCATCTGTCATTCCTTCAGGGTAAACTTCTCCTCTTCAAATGCAAGTAGCCTAGGGAGGAAGTTCCATGCTAAACGGAAACCAGCTATGTGTTCAAAATGGGAATTCTATTTTATAGTTCTATTTTTCAGCCAAGTCCACAGAGCGTAATCAAAGGCTTGGAAAGCACTGTCAATTTTTTAGGGTACATTTCTTTACCATATTCTTTCCAAGATGACAGGCTCAATCATGCCACTTTCTAACTCAAAAGTCTTTATTTGACTCAGCTGAACATTTCAGGCAGTGAGACTCCAGCTGACTTCCCCCATGGAGCAATTTTATCTCGTATGTTCCAGGAGCTTCAGAGCACCATGTATTCCCGGTGACACCACTCCTGCAATGGTCCTGATAGCAATATGGACAGGTGAAAATAAAGCATTCCACATGTTTCTGTCAAGACTTTCCTCTTTCTCTCTCTGGGCTCTTCCTCTTCTCCCCTGACTTGTTCCAGGCCTCACATCCTCACTTTTCAGGAAACACTGAGCAGGTATGAGGAGGGGGGAGAGGGAGAGTCTAGGTAATGAGGGTTGATTGGGATGTCTCAGGTATCTTGAGGTGACTGAGGCAAACAGAATGGACTATGTTCTAGGGTTACTCCCAGAGAATCATAATTGTAAGGATGTGAGGCTTGGGACCTGGTTGTTAGGATCCATCAGTAAATATCTCTTGTTCTTTAGCATTTAAAGAAATTAATTGAACTTAGGCCCTTTATTCAAAGTTCGGTTTATGTAAACTAGTATTCACTTTTGGTTGTTATGTGTCCCTTAAACTATTCTGTAGTGCTAGAATTACTAATGTTAATGTATATGCTGCCTAACACACAGTATTTTTGCCAATGTGACTTTCTATATTATCCAGTTTCCCTTTCTCAGTTCCAAATCACTACTTCCCATCCTTACTGACTGAGACTGGAGACAGACAACACATGAGAAAGTTAAATCTATTTAAAATATCTATACTTTCTCAGATTCCTTCAATGGCTAATGGGTCTTCAGCCTTATATGGCTGTGTCTACCTGTTTGCTGATAGAAACAAAATGCCTGCAAATATGCTGAGCGAAAGATTGGATTCTGAATGTTTAGAATCTATAATACACATTTTTGGCATACTGTTAGGTACCAGGTAGCAAAGTAAATAATAAGTATTTTATTTATGCAAACAAAAAACTACTTTACAAGAGGACACAAACAAATGGAAGAACATACCATGCTCATGGATAGGAAGAATCAATATCGTGAAAATGGCCATACCGCCTTGCTATTATTTATAGATTCAATGCCATCCCCATCAAGCTGCTACCAACTAGTTTCACAGAATTGGAAAAAACTGCTTTAAAGTTCATATAAACCAAAAAGAGCCCGCGATCTCCAAGACAATCCTGGGTCAAAGAACAAAGCTGGAGGCATCATGCCACCTGACTTCAAACTATACTACAAGGCTACAGTAACTAAAACAGCATGGTACTGGTGAAATTAAAACAGAGATCTAGGACCAATGGAACAGAACAGAGTCCTCAGAAATAATACCACACATCTACAGCCATCTGATCTTGACAAACCTGAGAGAAACAAGAAATGGGAAAGGATTCCTATTTAATAAATGGTGCTGGGAAATTGGCTAGCCATAAGTAGAAAAAGCTGAAACTTCTGGATTCTTTCCTTACTCCCTTATAATGAAAAATTAATTCAAGATGGATTAGAGGACTAAAATGTTAGACCTAATACCATAAAAACCCTAGAGGAAAAACCTAGGTAGCACCATTCAGGACATAGGCATGGGCAAGGGACTTCATGTCTAAAACACCAAAAGCAATGGCAGCAAAAGCCAAAATTGGCCAAATGGGATCTAATTAAACTAAAGAGCTTCTGCACAGCAAAAAGAAACTAACACATCAGAGTGCGAACAGGGCAACCTATACACAGAATGGAGCACTTTGCAATGTACTCATCTGACAAAGGGCTAATATCCAGAACCTGCCAAAGAACCCAACAAATTTTACAAGAAAACAAACAGCCCCATCAAAAAGTGGGCAAAGGATATGAAGAGACATTTCTCAAAAGAAGACATTCATACAGCCAACAGACACATGAAAAAATGCTCATCATCACTGGCCATCAGAGAAAATGCAAATCAAAAACCACACAATGATACCATCTCACACCAGTTAGAATGGCGACTATTAAAAAGTCAGGAAACAACAGGTATGAGTGATGTGGAGAAATAGAACACTTTACACTAAGTTGGTGGGATTGTAAACTAGTTCAACCATTATGGAAAACAGTATTATGATCTCATGATCTAGACCAGATGTACCATGGCGACCCGCTTTCATCCCGTTACTGGTATATACCCAAAGGATTATAAATCACTGCTATAAAAGACATGCACACGATAAGTTTATTATGTACTATTCACCATAAAGACTTGGAATCAACCCAAATGTCCATCAGTGACAGACTGGATTAAGAAAATGTGGCACATATACACCATGGAATACTATGCAGCCATAAAGGATGAGTTTGTGTCCTTGTAGGACATGGATGCAGCGGAAACCATCATTCTTAGCAAGCAAACCATCACAAGAACAGAAAACCAAACACTGCGCATGCCTCACTCATAGGTGGAACTGAACAATGAGATCACTTGGACTCGAAGGGGAACACCGCCACCGGGCCTATCATGGGAGGGGAGTGGGGGAGGGATTGCATTGGGAGTTATACCTGATGTAAATGACGAGTTGATGGGTGCTGACGAGTTGATGGGTGCAGCACAGCAACGTGGCACAAGTATACATATGTAACAAACCTGCACGTTATGCACATGTACCCTAGAACTTAAAGTATAATAATAATAATTTAAAAAAAAACTACTTTAAACCTCTTACTGCTTCTCTGAATTTACATTTTGATGTATGTTTGTATAGCTGTATTTACAATACTCTTCTAACTGAAGAATCATTAAATAAAATGCATCCATATGGTTGGTTATTATGTCATCAATACAAATCATGTTTTCAAATGTAATAACATCAGAAAATTCAATATAATTTTCAATGATAGTTTCAAATTTTTCAAATTTACCATGAACAGGCAGTACTTCCAGGTTATTTATTTATTTATATGTTTTTAAAGAAACACAAATGAATTTCAGCCTCAATATATGACACTTTGGATTCTCAAGTCTATGAACAGTTACAAGAAAAGGAATAACTTCTATAAATGACTAGCTTTAAAACAGATGCCAACAATCATGCCTTAACTGAAGAGCTAAGTTCTTCTTAAATATTGACTTAAGATTGGACTTTTTTCTATCCTGCCAATTTCAGCCTAAATTCTATAACTGATATTTATCTTCTGCATATGAATTATACATTGTTTTCATTCTCCACCTAGCTTTTTACTTGTTTCTATTATCCTAGACCAAGAAAGATACTCGTTTTGTGGGGGGGGGGGGGGGTGTTTTTCTTGTTCCTGGAGCTTTTGTTCATTTTTCTTTGTTTTCCAAATCCAGTTGGTCTGCCACAGCTCATAATAAATTTCACTTTATTAAGGTTTCCCTGGTGACTTCAGCCAATTAGTTGCTCTATTCCTGATTCTGATTTGATCATTCTTACCTTAATTGTATTATTTTGCTAAATGAGGATGTAGACATGAATATGTATGGATATGTTATATATTCATGCATATAGTACATATGAATATATATTCATTGTATTTTTGTTAGTTCCTATATAATTACTTTGATTCTTCTGAGAGCAAAAATTATATATAGCACTTAGAACAATAGGAATATCATAGAACTTGTGTAATAATTATCTTATGAATGGATTTAAACAACTTCAAAGTCTCACAAAGATTTAATACTGATTAGCCATTGGGTGTCAAATAGAACAGAAGGATTTTTTAAAATGAACTATCCAAATTTTTATAAATTGTATCTTCCTGTTTGAGTATTTAATAATCATATCCTTTTTTTAACAATTTGCCTCATATTAATTGAGCAATCTGTAATTGCCCAGATTGTAGGATCTTTACTACTTTTTTTAAAATTTAAAACTTTCCTGGTGAAGAGAGTGTGTACTGGTGGCTCAAAACCTGAGTTTCACACAGAGTTTTGGCAGGGATGTCTCTAATATTATAAAAATGACTTAAGTGAGTCATGAACTCTCATTTCTCATAGTACCTACATCTAGCTATGGTCTTATATATTTATCTATCATTATTAGCAATATTTGCAAATGGCATTAAACTTTACTTTTAGGAAATACTTTGATTTTAAAAGATATATATGAAAAATGATACTCTGCAACTCTGACTCTAAAATTACAGGGAGCCAAAAGAGTAAGGTGTCCAAACACATAGAGCAAAAATAAGCCCCCAAGTATCATAATGATAGACATAATACTTAGGACAGTAGTTAACTCAAAGGAGGATATAAAGGAATGAGTTTGAAAGAAGCTTCAAATGTAATGATCGTATTTCATTTCTGTAGTTGGATCAGTGGCTCATGGTGTTCATTTTAAAGTTACTCTTTGTGTCCCACACTTGTTTAATAGATGAATTTTGGGCCAGGTGTGGTGGCTCATGCCTGTAATCCCAGCACTTTGGGAGGCCAAGGCGGGCAGATCACCTGAGGTCAGGAGTTCGAGACCAACCTGGCCAACATACTGAATGAAACCCTGACTCTACTGAAAATACAAAAAATTAGCTGGGCATGGTGGTGGGCATCTGTAATCCCAGATACTCGGGAGGCTGAGGCAGGAGAATTGCCTGAACCTGGGAGGCAGAGGTTGCGTGAGCCGAGGTCACACCATTGTACCCCAGCCTGGGCAAAAAATAAAAAAAAGATGAATTTTGCACCCAGGCAATGTTTACTGTAAAAACACAAAAAGGTAAAAAAGGCACAGAACTATTCATATATTGTTCAAAAGTATACAAAAGTAAATAACATAAAAAAGTGTATACTATTTAAAGCATAGTAAGGAACAAAGATCTAACAAAACAAAAATTAAAATAGTGGTTATTCTTGGAGGATATGTAATAGGATGTTATTGAAAACAGCACCTGCATGTATCAAACCCATGTATTAGATAATATTGGCACTGTTCTGTTTCTTAAGTCGATAGTTGGTGAGTGGATATTTACCTCCTTTAAATTTTTTTTGAATTTTTATTTTATATCTAATTTACAAATAATAATTTTAGTCCAAGTGTCGTGGCTCCTACCTGTAATCCCAGAACTTTGGGAGGCGAATACAGGAAGATGGCTTGAGCTCAGGACTTTGAGACCAGGCAACATAGCGAGACCCTGTCTCTACAAAAATGATAAAAATGTTTGAAAAAGAAAAAAAAATAACAATTATAATTGTATTTGTTTATGTGGTACAATATGATGTTTCAATAGATGTAAACATTGTGGAATGATCAAATCAGGCTAATTAACGTAACAGTCACCTGACATGTCACGAATTATGTTGATGCTTGAAATAGCTCACCATAATTTTTTTTTAAAACTAAACCTTTGAAGTGACTACTTATGCATGTTAACACTGACTGAAACAGTTCGTATTTCTCTTGAATTCCAGTAAAATGCACTTTCTTGGCCATGCAAGTTAATATCCAAAATAGTTCGTTAGAATTACTTTGCATACACAGCAACAATCATGGATAAAAGTGTAAAAAATTATCATCCCTTGAATAACAAGTTGACTCAGCCTGACTGTATCACTTAGATTTTAATCAGAAAAGCAGAATGATTAGGAAGTTTAAAATATATATAATAAGAGATTTGGTATAGAGCTTTGTTCATACACAGTTGTGAAAGCTGTTTAAGTGATTGCTGAAGATTGCTGGAGCTTCAGTCTGAAGGGCAGGCAGAGGAAGGAAAGAAATATTTAAAGTAGGGGAGAGGAAGGACAAACTGGAACCCATGAGGTCAGAATGCCTGTCCCTTCTCACTGAACTCCAAGCTAAATGCCTATGGACAAGCTGAAGGGTAATCTAGAGGAAAACAGATTAGCTGCATTCCTGCTTCCTATCCCAAGCAAAACAATAACTGACAACATGGGTAACCTTTAACAGCCCCTGGTGACCCTGCTCAGATTCTCTGGGTGTACAAAACCCAGTATGGCTACTGCTTTTCTTCTACTACCTGCCAAATCCCATACAAAATATTTCCTGTTATACACTGTATTAGACAGTTTCACACTGCCATAAAGAACTGCCTGAGGCTGTGTAATTTATAAAGCAAAGAAGTTTAATTGACTCACAGTTCCGCATGCCTTGGGAAGGCCTCAGGAAACTTACAATCATGGCAGAAGGCAAAGGAGAATTTAGTACCTTCTTCACAAGGTGGCAGGAGAGAGAAAGCACAGGGGAAACTGCCACTTTTAAACCATCAGGTCCCATGAGAACTTCCTCACCATCACTAGAACAGCATGGGGAAACTGCCCCCGTAATCCAATCACTTCCCACCAAGTCCCTCCCTCAACACGTGGGGATTACATTTTAAAAAGAGGTTTGGTGGGAACACAGAGCCAAACAATATCATACACTGTAATGGGAAATATTTAGGGCAAATGATTCTGGGAAACATAGTTCAACCTAGACAAGTTTACACCTTGCAGAATTGACATATTGATTCTTCCCTGCAAGAAGACCTTCCAGTACTGCACTGTGTTCTACCACATCACAGGAGGGCTTAACACCTAACCAATCTCTCCCACCACCTGTATCCATTGTGCATTATCCAGACAGTCTAGTGCGACCCACCCTCTTATTCATTTCAGACTCCCTAGTCTGTGAAATTATTCTGTCTTTAAATATTATATCCACAATGAGGCTTAAATTTGTAAGTGAGGGGATTGATTTTTATCTTGTAACATGTTCCACAAATTTCATTTGGCTGTAGTGTGTTTTAAATGATCTGTCTTCCAAATGCATATTTCTTTGTAATCGTAACAAAACATAAAATTTCTCTATGATGAAGTGCGTTAGATCTTTTAAATAAATTTTGTTTTAAAATTCAATTTTTCATTGCTTGTAGTGCTGTCTAGTGACTAACTTAGACTTGAGTCTAAGTTTTTTTGCTTTGATGTAATTATTCTCACATGCAAAATCAATATACAGATCTTATAATAGATATACCAAAATACACCTATATAAGAGCAGAGGGAGGAGAACTGTTTACATTTTAAAACTTAACTTGGTGGACCAAGATGGCCGAATAGGAACAGCTCCAGTCTCCAACTCCCAGCGCGAGCGACACAGAAGACCGGTGATTTCTGCATTTTCAACTGAGGTACTGGGTTCATCTCACTGGGGAGTGCCGGACGATCGGTGCTGGTCAGCTGCTGCAGCCCGACCAGCGAGAGCTGAAGCAGGGCGAGGCATCGCTTCACCTGGGAAGCGCAAGGGGGAAGGGAATCCCTTTTCCTAGCCAGGGGAACTGAGACACACAACACCTGGAAAATCGGGTAACTCCCACCCCAATACTGCGCTTTAAGCAAACAGGCACACCAGGAGATCATATCCCACACCTGGCCGGGAGGGTCCCACACCCACGGAGCCTGCCTCATTGCTAGCACAGCAGTCTGTGATCTACCGGCAAGGCAGCAGCGAGGCTGGGGGAGGGGCGCCCGCCATTGCTGAGGCTTAAGTAGGTAAACAAAGCTGCTGGGAAGTTCGAACTGGGTGGAGCTCACAGCAGCTCAAGGAAACCTGCCTGTCTCTGTAGACTCCACCTCTGGGGACAGGGCACAGTAAACAATAACAAATGCAGCAGAAACCTCTGCAGACGGAAACGACTCTGTCTGACAGCTTTGAAGAGAGCAGTGGATCTCCCAACACGGAGGTTGAGATCTGAGAAGGGACAGACTGCCTGCTCAAGTGGGTCCCTGACCCCTGAGTAGCCTAACTGGGAGACATCCCCCACTAGGGGCAGTTTGACACCCCACACCTCACAGGGTGGAGTACACCCCTGAGAGGAAGCTTCCAAAGCAAGAATCAGACAGGTACACTCGCTGTTCAGAAATATTCTATCTTCTGCAGCCTCTGCTGCTGATACCCAGGCAAACAGGGTCTGGAGTGGACCTCAAGCAATCTCCAACAGACCTACAGCTGAGGGTCCTGACTGTTAGAAGGAAAACTATCAAACAGGAAGGACACCTACACCAAAACCCCATCAGTACATCACCATCATCAAAGACCAGAGGCAGATAAAACCACAAAGATGGGGAAAAAGCAGGGCAGAAAAGCTGGAAATTCAAAAAATAAGAGCACATCTCCCCCGGCAAAGGAGCGCAGCTCATCGCCAGCAACGGATCAAACCTGGACGGAGAATGACTTTGACGAGATGAGAGAAGAAGGCTTCAGTCCATCAAATTTCTCAGAGCTAAAGGAGGAATTACGTACCCAGCGCAAAGAAACTAAAAATCTTGAAAAAAAAGTGGAAGAATTGATGGCTAGAGTAATTAATGCAGAGAAGGTCCTAAACGAAATGAAAGAGATGAAAACCATGACACGAGAAATACGTGACAAATGCACAAGCTTCAGTAACCGACTCGATCAACTGGAAGAAAGAGTATCAGCGATTGAGGATCAAATGAATGAAATGAAGCGAGAAGAGAAACCAAAAGAAAAAAGAAGAAAAAGAAATGAACAAAGCCTGCAAGAAGTTTGGGATTATGTAAAAAGACCAAATCTCCGTCTGATTGGGGTGCCTGAAAGTGAGGGGGAAAATGGAACCAAGTTGGAAAACACTCTTCAGGATATCATCCAGGAGAACTTCCCCAACCTAGTAGGGCAGGCCAACATTCAAATCCAGGAAATACAGAGAACGCCACAAAGATACTCCTCGAGAAGAGCAACTCCAAGACACATAATTGCCAGATTCACCAAAGTTGAAATGAAGGAAAAAATCTTAAGGGCAGCCAGAGAGAAAGGTCGGGTTACCCACAAAGGGAAGCCCATCAGACTCACAGCAGATCTCTTGGAAGAAACTCTACAAGCCAGAAGAGAGTGGGGGCCAATATTCAACATTCTTAAAGAAAAGAATTTTCAACCCAGAATTTCATATCCAGCCAAACTAAGTTTCATAAGTGAAGGAGAAATAAAATCCTTTACAGATAAGCAAATGCTTAGAGATTTTGTCACCACCAGGCCTGCCTTACAAGAGACCCTGAAGGAAGCACTCAACATGGAAAGGAACAACCGGTACCAGCCATTGCAAAAACATGCCAAAATGTAAAGACCATCGAGGCTAGGAAGAAACTGCATCAACTAACGAGCAAAATAACCAGTTAATATCATAATGGCAGGATCCAGTTCACACATAACAATCTTAACCTTAAATGTAAATGGACTAAATGCTCCAATTAAAAGACACAGACTGGCAAACTGGATAAAGAGTCAAGACCCATCAGTCTGCTGTATTCAGGAGACCCATCTCACACGCAGAGACATACATAGGCTCAAAATAAAGGGATGGAGGAAGATTTACCAAGCAAATGGAGAACAAAAAAAAGCGGGGGTTGCAATACTAGTCTCTGATAAAACAGACTTTAAACCATCAAAGATCAAAAGAGACAAAGAAGGCCATTACATAATGGTAAAGGGATCAATTCAACAGGAAGAGCTAACTATCCTAAATATATATGCACCCAATACAGGAGCACCCAGATTCATAAAGCAAGTCCTTAGAGACTTACAAAGAGACTTAGACTCCCATACAATAATAATGGGAGACTTCAACACTCCACTGTCAACATTAGACAGATCAACAAGACAGAAAGTTAACAAGGATATCCAGGAATTGAACGCATCTCTGCAGCAAGCAGACCTAATAGACATCTATAGAACTCTCCACCCCAAATCAACAGAATATACATTCTTCTCAGGACCACATCGTACTTACTCCAAAATTGACCACGTAATTGGAAGTAAAGCACTCCTCAGCAAATGTACAAGAACAGAAATTATAACAAACTGTCTCTCAGACCACAGTGCAATCAAACTAGAACTCAGGACTAAGAAACTCAATCAAAACCGCTCAACTACATGGAAACTGAACAACCTGCTCCTGAATGACTACTGGGTACATAACGAAATGAAGGCAGAAATAAAGATGTTCTTTGAAACCAATGAGAACAAAGATACAACATACCAGAATCTCTGGGACACATTTAAAGCAGTGTGTAGAGGGAAATTTATAGCACTAAATGCCCACAAGAGAAAGCAGGAAAGATCTAAAATTGACACTCTAACATCACAATTAAAAGAACTAGAGAAGCAAGAGCAAACACATTCGAAAGCTAGCAGAAGGCAAGAAATAACTAAGATCAGAGCAGAACTGAAGGAGATAGAGACACAAAAAACCCTCCAAAAAATCAATGAATCCAGGAGTTGGTTTTTTGAAAAGATCAACAAAATTGACAGACCACTAGCAAGACTAATGAAGAAGAAAAGAGAGAAGAATCAAATCGACGCAATTAAAAATGATAAAGGGGATATCACCACCGACCCCACAGAAATACAAACTACCATCAGAGAATACTATAAACACCTCTACGCCCATAAACTGGAAAATCTAGAAGAAATGGATAATTTCCTGGACACTTACACTCTTCCAAGACTAAACCAGGAAGAAGTTGAATCCCTCAATAGACCAATAGCAGGCTCTGAAATTGAGGCAATAATTAATAGCCTACCAACCAAAAAATGTCCAGGACCAGATGGATTCACAGCCGAATTCTACCAGAGGTAGAAGGAGGAGTTGGTACCATTCCTTCTGAAAGTATTCCAATCAATAGAAAAAGAGGGAATCCTCCCTAACTCATTTTATGAGGCCAACATCATCCTGATACCAAAGCCTGGCAGAGACACAACAAAAAAAGAGAATTTTAGACTAATATCCCTGATGAACATCGATGCAAAAATCCTCAATAAAATACTGGCAAACCGGAATCAGCAACACATCAAAAAGCTTATCCACCATGATCAAGTGGGCTTCATCCCTGGGATGCAAGGCTGGTTCAACATTCGCAAATCAATAAACATAATCCAGCATATAAATAGAACCAAAGACAAGAACCACATGATTATCTCAATAGATGCAGAAAAGGCTTTTGACAAAATTCAACAGCCCTTCATGCTAAAAACGCTCAATAAATTCGGTATTGATGGAACGTAATTTCAAATAATAAGAGAGCTATTTATGACAAACCCACAGCCAATATCATAACGGTCTGGCAAAAAACTGGAAAATTCCCTTTGAAACTGGAGTAATAAGATTAGATGCCCTCTCTCACCACTCCTATTCAACATAGTGTTGGAAGTTCTGGCTAGGTACTAGGCAAGATAAGAAATCAAGGGTATTCAGTTAGAAAAAGAAGAAGTCAAATTGTCCTTGTTTGCAGATGACATGATTGTATATTTAGAAACCCCATTGTTCAGCCTAAAATCTCCTTAAGCTGATAAGCAACTTCACAAAGTCTCAGGATACAAAATTAATGTGCAAAACCAAGCATCCCATAGACCTAACAGACAAAACAGAGAGCCAAATCATGAATGAACTCCATTCACACACCGTTTCAAAGAGAATAAAATAATTTTAGAATCCAACTTAAGGGATGTAAAGGACCCCCTTCAAGGAGAATCCACAAAAACCACCAATGAAATAAAAGAGGACAAACAAATGGAAGAACATACCATGCCCATGGATAGGAAGAATCAATATCGAAATGCACATACTGCCTGGGTTGTTTTATGGTATAGATTCAATGCCATCCTATCAAGCTACCAACGTGAGTTTTCTTCACAGAATTGGAAAACCTGTTTTAAAGTTCATATATGGAACCAAAAGAGCCCGTGATCTCCAAGACAATCCTAAGTCAAGAACAAAGCTGGAGGCATCATGCTACCTGACTTCAAACTATACTACAAGGCTACAGTAATTCAAAACAGCAATTGGTAATTGGTACCAAAACAGATATAGACCAATGGGAACAGAACAGAGTCCTCAGAAATAATACCACACATCTACAGCCATCTGGATCTTTGACAAACCTGAGAGAAACAAGAAATGGGGAAAGGATTTCCTATTTAATAAAATGGTGTTGGAAAATTGGCTAGCCATAAGTAGAAAGTTGAAACTGGATCTTTCTCCTTACTCCTGCTAATGAAAATTAATTCAAGATGGATTAGAGACTTAAATGTTAGACCCACCATAAAACCCTGAGGAAAACCTAGAAAAATCATTCAGGACATAGGCATGGCAAGGACTTCAAATGTCTAAACACCAAAAAGCAATGGCAGCAAAAAGCAAAATTGACAAAATGGGATCTAATTAAACTAAGAGCTTCTGGCACAGCAAAAGAAACTACCATCAGAGTGAACAGGGCAACCTACAGAATGGGAGAAAATTTTGTACCGTACTCATCTGACAAAGGGCTACTATCCAGAACTCATACAAAGAACTCCAACAAATTCTACAAGAAAAACAAACAACCCCATCGTGCAAAGGATATGAAGAGACATTTCTCAAAAGAAGACATCTATACAGCCAACAGACACATGAAAATGCTCATCATCACTACTAACAGGAGAAATGCAGCAAATCAAAACCACAATGAGATACCATCTCACACCAGTTAGAATGGACATCATTAAAAAGTCAGGAACAACAGGTGCTGGAGAGGATGTGGAGAAATAGGAGCACTTTTACACTGTTGGTGGGATTGTAAACTAGTTCAACCATTATGGAAAACAGTATGGCGATTCCTCAAGGATCTAGAACTAGATGTACCATATGACCCAGCCATCCCATTACTGGGTATATACCCAAAGGATTATAAATTATGCTGCTATAAAGACACATGCACACATATGTTTATTGCAGCACTATTCACCATAGCAAAGACTTGGAATCAACCCAAATGTCCATCAGTGACAGATTGGATTAAGAAAATGTGGCACATATACACCATGGAATACTATGCAGCCATAAAAAAGGACGAGTTTGTGTCCTTTGTAGGGACATGGATGCAGCTGGAAACCATCATTCTTAGCAAACTATCACAAGAACAGAAAACCAAACACCGCATGTTCTCACTCATAGGTGGGAACTGAACAATGAGATCACTTGGACTCAGGAAGGGGAACATCACACACTGGGGCCTATCATGGGGAGGGGGGAGGGGGGAGGGATTGCATTGGGAGTTATACCTGATGTAAATGACGAGTTGATGGGTGCAGCACACCAACATGGCACAAGTATACATATGTAACAAGCCTGCACGTTATGCACATGTACCCTACAACTTAAAGTATAATAATAATAAATTAATTAAAAAAAAAAGTTGAATTGATTAAGATACTCAGTTTGGCTTCATAACAAAAAGAAATTAACTTGACACACATATGACATAAATGATATATTTCTAAAACTATTGATTGTTTTTATACTACACTTATAATACATAAATAACTATCTGCCTAAAACTTAGTACACTAGAAAAATCACAAAGAAAAGCTATGAACCCACAGATAAGCCTTTCTTATAAGTCTTATATTTTCGCTAAAGTTAGCTAAAATCAGTGCAGTAAGTTGTGTGATTTCCCATAAGTTTAGTGTATCATTGGTTACCAGAGAGAAATCAGCTGTGCCCTTGGAGTTGTCCTTTATACACACACTGGTAGATGATCAGATAATCTAATGACTCTAATTAAACTCAGATCAAGTAAACTACTTGGTTGAGAATCACACAGTGACATGATCTCAACGCATTGCCACCTCCAAATCCTGGGTTCAAATGATTCTCCTACCTCAACCTCCTAAGTAGTTGAGATTACAGGTGCCCATCACCACACCCGGCTAGTTTTGTACTTTTAGTACGAATGGGGTTTCACCATGTTGGCCTGGCTGGTCTCGAACTCCTGACCTCAAGAGATCTACCCATCATGGTCTCCCAAGGTGCTAGGGTTACATATGCGAGCCACTGCACCCAGCTATATATATCTTTTAAAAGAAAACTAAGCATATGATTTTCTTCAGATCTGTCAAAATTGTGTTAATGTAATAATTCACAGGTATTAAAATTAGAGCAAGTTTTCATGTATGTGTTATTTATGTAATAGTATTGAAAACATCAAAAATTCAGAGATTGTTAGTTTCAGAAGAAATATATAAATTATGATGAGAAAGCAACCAGAAATATGGTTCTGGTTTAGTCAAAATTAACACAAAAAGAGTATCAATCAAGAGTATGAAATCATATTCTAAACACAGTTTTAATATCTGGTTGTAATATACGTAATTTTAGTTGGCATGCTGCTATTTATGGAAATATTTGTTAATGTATTTTACATTATACAGAAACCTACATTGCAAGTTTTTTTGTTCGTTTGTTTGTTTGTTTATCTGTCTTCTGCTGAATGCAAGTTCTAATGAGGGAAGCAAAGAGACTTCATTTGGTATACGGAAGAGTGAGGTCTTGCAGAAATAAGCATGCAGATAAGAGATGGGTAGGGACATGACCACTAATCAACCTAGACCGAGGAATGTTAATTCTCGTACAAGTTTCTAACAGTATCCTGTATTCTATTAGGTTGTATTATTAATTTATATTCTTCACATTCAGCAATTCAACTGGAAATTAGTATTTTATGTGGACTATTTTTATTTCTCAACACTGTATTCATATACATATTTATGTTCTAATATAATTTGATATAATCTTATGTCTATATATGAGAAAGAACCTCAATCATTCAATTATATATTTTGAACATGAATTATTCTGGTATCAGTGGTTTTAAAAGAAACAAAATATGAATGAAGTTGCACATTCTAGATAAAAGAATATAATGATGAAAGGACCTGACACACGTTTCATTTATTTTTTGAAGGGACAGAGTAAGCATAGAAGTATCACAAATACATCATTATGTATACTTATAAACTGCGGTCTCAGGAATGATCATAGATTTCTAATGTCCTGATCTTGTAGTCTGAATAATTGATTGTGTAGTCTGGAAGAAGAATGTGTCAACTATGAATTCAATCCTTCTCCCTTTTATAGATGTCACAAAGGGAATGAATTTATAACTAAAAAACCCAATTATCAGAATGTCACATTGTAAGAATACGTGGATCTGAGTTGAATAGAACACCATATTGCCAAGATTGTAAATAACATTGATAAAAATGACAAGTTACACGTCACATTGCTCTCCAATTCGTGTATTTGTCAGTGAGTAAAAAGATGAATTCTAAGCAGTTTATTAGTGTAATTATTTCTCTTTTTGAAATATACCCTGAATGATAAGCAAAAATATAGATAAACGAAAACCTGTGTAAAATTTGTGTTGACTCAAAAGCTTCATAGTGGGCAGGGAGCTCGATGTTACAGTACCAATCTCCTTCATTGCTTGGATTTCTTTACAAAATTTTGAGACGTGACCTACCTAGTCTTTGATTAAATACTTCTATGGGTGGAAACGATATAAGCTTCCTAATCACTTCACTTGATCTTTAATTAAATTTAATTTTAAGGTAGTGTTTGGAAGATTTCTCCAATAAAAATATGAATGCTCATGTAGGTTTTGTGACCACCATTTCTTTACCATTTTAAGTCGAAAAGCAACCTTTCAACCTCCTACAGGTCTTACTATTATGCTTTGGAAAAGATCCTTAGAAAGATAAATAGGCAGCCCTGAAGTTCTGAGATTTTCCTTAATGGTATTGTTGCTATAGTTACAGCTGAAATGTTATATAAAGCAAATTGCTTATTGATGGAAAAATGCTGAGTGGCACAGTAGCATCCCTTCTCTGGGTTATTATTGCCTTCATTTTCTACTTTCCTTCTTAAGATGAATGGATTTTTTTAACATTGTTTTCTTTTGAACAAGCTCTGGTGAATTGATGTTAAAATAAATGTGTTTTATTAACATGTACTAGCTGACAATTGAATAAATTTGAGTATTTTGTGATCGGTGTGGTGTTATTTTATATATTCTACTTGTCAGAATTTTTCCTACTTGGAGATGAATTTTGATACCCTGATTATTAATGTTATAGCACTGAATAAATAGTGATTGGCCTCATAATTTGGGGGCCTCTGAGTTTGTTTATATTTAATGATAACATAGATGAAACATAAACTTTTATTGTTTTATACCATTAGAGAATACTTATAATAGCATATTCAAAATATATTTTAAAATCACAGGGAAAAAATGGAAGCAGTCTTAAAGCATCCACAAGGATGATTAGCATGTTTTTTTTAAAGCCTCCTTAAGCATCTATATTTTGTATTTTTTTATGTAGTAAACTCAGTAATATAATAGAGATGTTCTCAGTACATATATATGTGGTTGATGCAAAAGTAATTGTGGCTTTTTCCATTACTTTTTCCATTCAAAGTAATGAAGAAATTTGTATTGGAAAAATCTTGCAAACATCACCTTAAAATGAGATTTTATTTTATATATATCTGTACTATATCATATACCATATCGTATATGTTATATAATATATAACATGATATATTATATGATATCATACAGATAGATCTATATACACATATAGAATGAAATTGTTTTATATATATATATGTCTATTATTTCACATAACAGACAACCAGCAGTTTTATGTGTGTATATACAGATGTACACACGCACATATATATAAATATATACACACACATAAAACTGCTGGTTGTCTTAGTATATTTTTAAAAAGATATTTCAAAGATAAAACTTTAACTCATTTGATTCTTAACCTTACGGCAAAATATGAATAATCATGTGTATCACAATTCTAACTGTTACAGGAAGAGTTAATGCTATGTCTGGCTAAATATTTTCAGCTAGTAAAAGTCGTATATGGCATTGATATATTGAGTTGTTACATAAGTGAAATACTTTTGTTTAATTGATTTCCAGGTTGCTACTGGACCAGAAACAATATGAAAATGTAATGGTGTGGCTATTTAGGAACTAAGAGTATAGATAACATCTTTTGGAACTATAAACACAGTATTTCTTAACCAAATTCCTGAATACAGTGATACAAAAATCTTTGGATTATTTTTGTTAAAGAATGAAAAAAAAAATTGTGACCTACAAATGTTTATATCTTACGTGGTTATAGAGTATTTCCAAAATTTTGGGAGAAGCAAATTTTTCCAGTCAGTTTGTTTATAATTAATGATGATATGATCATGATGATGACCCATATTGTCCAAAATAAACTTTCTTGAAAATTTACTGTTATTCTTTTTTACTCACTGTGAAAAACCTGATCAATTTTTCTTTTCTCATTTCCTCTTTGTATTTTACCTAGCTTCTGCCTTTTCCTCCAGTGATACTCCTATGCTCCCCCTTAATAAACAAAATTTGAATTTATATATTTAACTATAAAATGTTTGGTGTTACTGTAGGGCTTTGTTCCCTTTCAACTCTTTATTGACTTATAGTTTCCTCTGCTTGTTGAATTTATTGACATTTTATTTTTGGTCCTAGGGCTACCAAAAAGAGAAGAGACACATATACGACCACCAGTTTAGCATTTCTAGTTGTTGAAAAACATACTCTTTGTGGCTTATAATTTATCAAATTCCTAATGTTTCAAACTAAATTCCTCAGATAATCCTGTTATATTCATTCCATCCTTTCCATTTGCTCTAATAGTTTCTTTCTACCTCTAGATTTAATTTTTGTCAACATAGGTAGGTAACCACATTCTGCCAGACTGATCTTAACAAAGCAGATTTTACTCCTTTATAGGAACCGTCACTGGATTCCAGTTTCTTCTACAAAATGTCTACTTGTGGCAATAAGTGCCATTTATTTGGGAATAATTGCCACCTAACAGAGAATCTCAACTTGCCTCTCCAACCTTATCTTCAATTATCTTCTTAAAGCTAAAGAACATTTTTATTGTTTAATTTTTATCTAGATTTGGTCAAATTTAGTGTTTTTAATCATTGCCTTTTTTCAGGCATGTATTATATGATTTTTGCTGTGCCTCATCTCTTAATTATTGAATTTCAATGTGAATGAAATAAGGCCTTAGCCTGATGTGTATTTACATTTTGACTGATTGCTATCAAATATGAATAGACATTTTCATTTCATATTTCTATTATGTCAAATAGTGACAAGACATATTTTTGGGAACATGGATTTATTTCATATTCACAGTTTATTAATGTATCTATTTTAAGGCCAAACCTTCTTGGAAAACACCTAACTAGAAGTGGTATCTCCCTCTTCTGCATTGCAACACAATATCTCCATCTCTTTGTTTTTACTGCATATTTTACTTATTTTCAACCATGCATTATTTCTTCTACTTGAATGCTGGTTCCTTGATGAAATAACCTTTGCATATATACTTTCCAACTAATAGATATAAACCAAATAGTTACATACAGAATAGATATATGAATGAATTATTTTGTCATAATCTGACATAATGGAAATATCAGCTCCAAATTAATTTTGGTGGCAGTTAGTCACAGTGTAAGTTCAAAAGACTGGCTGCCTTCTTTCCTTCCCAATGAAAATTAGTCATGCACCCAAGAGACTGAGTATAGCAACATTACGTTAAAAATAATTGCAAAATAGCAATTACTTAAAATGCTAGGTTTAACTGAACATGGATGGCTATTTAAGCAAAACATTAATTTGAAATAGTCAATGAGGCTCTCAGGATAAGATCTTTTATCTCTCAGATTTACACTATTGCCTTCTGTTTGCATTACAAACGTTAGTAGTTTAGTGGTTATCACCACTTTATAGGTTTACTAAGCATTACTTTAAATCGGGACAATGAAATATTTTATGTGACAAAATAGATTGCATAGATGATACCTTTTATCCTGATACCTAAATTTCATATTATAGGAAAATAATGAGTATACTACCTTGAAATTATCACTATGTTTTATTTTCTCAACACATTTTTCTTGTACCTAAAGCCATGTACCATTGTGGCCTCATATGCTGTAAAGTAGCAAGAGATGGCAATTTTGTAAGAATAATTTGTCCCCGTCCCCAAAACTCAGATAAAAGAGTCACACTTTTTTAAATGACAAAAATTTCCAATAGAATGAAACCTGTATTTCTGGTATATTAAAATTTTCTAACTTATTTATATTAGAACATGGCCTATGGAGACGCTTAATACACACCTGTATTTCATTTTTAGAATCCATATGGCAAAACTGCACAGTAATGCAGCCATTTGTATCTGTTTTTGTGTTTTAAAAAGTCAGGCTCTGGGACTGGGCATGGTGGCTCATGCCTGTAATCCCAGCACTTTGGGAGGCCAAGGCGGGTGGATCATGAGGTCAGGAGATCTAGATCATCCTGGCTAACATGGTGAAACCCCATCTCTACGAAAAATACAAAAAAATAGCTGGGTGTGGTGGCGTGCACCTGTAATCCCAGCTACTCAGGAGGCTGAGGCAGGAGAATTGCTTGAACCTGGGCGGCAGAACTGCAGTGAGCCGAGATCACGCCACTGCACTCCAGCCTGGTGACAAAGCGAGGCTCCATCTCAAAAAAATAAAAATAAAAAACTCAGGCTCTGAATGAAAATCTCTTAAGATGTGTCTCAACCAAGTAATTGTTTTTAAAACTACGTTATCAATTAAGATTGATTTTCTGTAGGTATTACGGAAGTTCTTCCTTCGGGGACTGTTCAACACAAGAGCTAGAACTTTTAGAATTTGACATAATGAATCAAATCTTCTTTCCTATGACTTTTATATAAAGACATTAATTAAAGAAGGCACACAATTCACTTCAGAGCTCCTTAGACATGAAATTAACAAGAGAACTGATATTGAGTGATTATATACACAAAAAACAAATGAGTCCATATATATCCTAATATTTTATTGGCAGCATTTTACCACATTTACAGAATTGACTTTTGTCTTTACTCTTTTAGATCAGCAAATAAGAATTATAATGGCTTACATATTGCAAAATAATCATAGTTATTAAGCAACATCGTTAGTTTCTAAAGTAATTGGATCCTGAAATAAGAAATGAAACTTAGATATCTGATAGTATTCTAGAGCAATAAGTGATTTTTGTATCTAAAGAATTTAAGATAAGCAACTGGAAAGAGTGAGCCAGCATGAAAAGCAATTTGAAATTGAACTTCTCAGAGTACAGTGTAATACATGAAAGCAATAATATTTGTATGACACTTTAACCCTGTGCCTTATAGAATGGGTACACATTCAATGGTAACAATTAGAACTACATACATAGCCTTTACTTTTAAACAATAGAATAGATATAATGTAAGAAAAAATATAACACACACCAATCAGGGAGGAACTCTTTCATAATATTATTCTAACATAATCTGTCTCCTAGGTGATCATTTGTTCTGTATTCTTATCGGAGAGTAGTTTTTAGTATTTAGTTTGCAAAAATTCTTAACCAGTTTATGAAAAAGGCAAGTCTTTCTGTTTCCTCTCCCAGGATTCTGCTAAAATGGTTTTGGTGTACTTCCTAGGAATTTGTATGTCTAAAGAGCCTATCAGTTGATTTAGTGCAGGTGACCATGGCTTAGACATTGAAGAGCAGAGATATAAGAAAATGTTTGACCAAGAGCAGTGGCTAACACCTGTAATCCCAGCATTTTGGGAGGCCAAGGCGGGCGGATCACCTGAGGTCAGGAGTTCAAGACCAGCT
The DNA here is from genome assembly GCF_008728515.1 of Papio anubis. Classification (NCBI taxonomy): domain Eukaryota; kingdom Metazoa; phylum Chordata; class Mammalia; order Primates; family Cercopithecidae; genus Papio; species Papio anubis. Next base: position 61,888,903 of record NC_044979.1, on the reverse strand, counting down.
TGACCAACATGGAGAAACCCCATCTGTACTAAAAATAAAACATTAGCTGGCCGTGGGTGGCGCATGCCTGAATCCCAGGTACTCAGGAGGTTGAGGCAGGAGAATCACTTGAACCCAAGAGGCGGAGGTTGCAGTAAGCAGAGATTGCACCATTGCACCCCAGTCTGGCAAAAAGAAAAAAAAGAAGAAAAAAATGTTTTAGTCAGCAAATCAGAACACTCAGGGAAAAAGATACCAAACAATTAAGCCTTGGAGTGCTTCTTGTTCAATTGCATGAGGAAATGTGATAAGTATTAAGAATGAAATTATGTTCATAATCTGGAAGCAGATAGCAAATTATGCACAAGTGATTCTTGAAAACTATCTATACCTATAAAGCTCTACTCTGAAAGGTAGAACTATATTTGGCCCAAGTCAAGAGATAGGAGATAATAGGCTAAATCCTAAAAGAACTTTTGATTAATTTGTTATTATGAAATGTAATAGTCTTTGAATAAATTTTGGATGAAAATGCTAATTTTGAAGAAACTAGGCCTTAAAATAATTTTATTTGGAACAAATGCAGATTTTTTTTTCTTCCTGAAAATGAATATTTCTCTGGGTCCACGTTTAATGCAATTATTTCTTTTTCTTTTTCTCATTTAATGAAGATAGTGAATTGCTAGTCTCTAGAAATTCTATACATTTTTAGAGTTCAAATAGCCTTTTTGTAATGTTTTAAAAAATTACTGTGTCATTGATTTGGAAAACAGTGACCCACCTTCTCCATATACAAAAACAGATAGGAATTACCAAATTTTCACTTGGGTAAAATGACAGAAACAGATACATTATAATACATTTAATCTGTTCATTGCTATTTTTTTTTTCACAGATTCAAGAATGGCTCTGTTTAAATTGCCAAACCCAGAGAGCAATATCAGGACAGCTTGGAGACATAGGCAAAATGCCACCTGTGCCATCAGGACCCAAAGCATCTCCCATGCCTGTTCCTACAGAATCACCATCTGAGAAAACAGCAGTGCCTCCCCAAGTAAAATTAGTGAAAAAGCCAGAACAAGAAGTAAAAACAGAAGCTGAAAAAGTCATTCTGGAAGAAGTAAAGGAAACACTATCAATGGAAAAAATTCCTCCTATGGTAGCCACAGATCAAAAACAAGAAGAGAGTAAACTAGAGAAAGACAAAGCTTCAGCTCTTGAAGAAAAAAAGCCACTCCATGAAGAAAAAAAACTAATCTCTGAAGAAGAAAAGATATGTTCTGAAGAAAAAAAGCAACTCCTAGAAGAAAAAAAGCCAACCCCTGAAGACAAAAAGCTACTCCCAGAGGCAAAAGCATCAGCCCCAGAAGAACAAAAACATGACTTACTTAAATCTCAAGTACAAATTGCTGAAGAAAAGCTTGAAGGCAGAGTGGCTCCAAAGACAGTGCAAGAAGAGAAACAACCGCAGACCAAGATGGAAGATTTACCATCTGGCACACCTCAGAGTTTACCTAAAGAAGATGATAAGACAACCAAAACAATAAAAGAACAGCCACAGCCATCGTGCACAGCAAAACCTGATCAGGTGGAACCTGGGAAAGAAAAAACAGTAAGTTAAATTTTCCTACACTCTCATGTGTGAAATTATTAATTTTTAACCTAAGTTTACAAGTTGCTCATTGGTAATTATATAAGTGAAGTTCCTCAAACAATGAATGACATTCTTAAAGAAGTATAACAATTGTTTGACTATAATGAAGAACTTTGGCCTTTTCACAGCTTTATGAAGTGTACATAAAGCATAAATACAACATTTATTTCCCTGTTTCTTATGCCTATCAAATAGTCTATCAAAATCATATGGAGTGATAAAGAAGTTATCTAGTTTTATTTTTTTTCTCTACTATGGACACAAAACTCAATATCCCCCTTTAATGTAAAATAATGTGTCTTTATGTAAGTTTCTGTTTACTTAACCATTTGTTTACGTAAGCGTCAACAAGGTTTTTCCCAGTTGAAATCATTTTAAGGTGTGGTCAGCTATAAAGTGATTGCAAAAAAAAGAAAAAAGGAAAAAAAGTGATGTAACTAAAATCCAAAGTAAAAGTCTTTCTAAAATTTCACAAAACAGTTTAATATTTAGCATGATTTTTAATATAATGTATTCTATTAGCAGTTTTATTCAATGTGTTTAATATTGAAAGGTTATTTATAATCAGCATAATTTGGAAAAATATTCTTTTATTTTTCTTTAATGGGAAATTTTCATTTAACCCATTTTAATGAATATTTTCACAAGCAGTTACATACTTTTCAGAGGAACTCTGATATTTTTTGGAGCTATAAGAGATCTTACATTATACCTAACTGAATACATTTAATTCACAGAGGACAGCAATGACTTACCAGGAAATTAAATAATTTAATAGTATTAAAATTCCAACTAGAAACTATAGTTTGTTTCCCTGTGATTCAGTTGTGTTTTCTTTAGTTTTAACACATGCTTACCAACCCATCTCTGCTATCTGATGCATCACACATTATCTAAGTAAATCCTGGTCTCCTTTCATTAAATGAGTTTTATCAGAGTCAAAAAGATGCCTATATGTATTCTCCATTCTAATGACTGAATCTAGCCACCACCAGCACCATGAATTGCTTCTTCTAGCTAACCTTTGCAGAGCATGGTGCTTGGTACTGTTTGTCCCTTTGTGGAACTTTCTGTGGCTTTCATGACCCTCTACTTTCCTTCTCTTTTTGTCTTTCTGATCATACTTTATGAAATCTGCTTTGACTATCTCTATGATTTCTCTTTGCAAATTCCAGATGATTTTCCTTTGTTTTGCTTTGAGCTACATGAACAATTTTTGAATACACGTATGTACTTCTTGTCCCTCTTTTGGGTGTCAGACCTGCATTTTCAAGTACCTAGTCAGCAGTTCTACTTCAAAGCCTCTCTGTAAATGCAAACTCAATATGTCTGACTCTTTTCCTCTTCTCTATAGAAACAGTTTCTGCTTGTAACTTTCTATTTCACCATCAAGCACCTGTCTCCTGTCTGCCGGTTACTAATCTTCTGAGTGATTTAAGGTTTCTTCTTACCTGCCCTTTGTTCTCCACAATGAAAGTATCACACTTCTGTCTATTAACTCCTGTTCCTCAGGGCACTACCTTACTTACTGCTTTCATGACCTTTTGCCAATTATTTGAGCAATCTAATTACTGGTTAGGATGCCTTCCTTTTATCCCTTCTCCAGTCTATAGCTGTCAGGTAAATGTTTTCTAGGGTTCCGATAATTTAACTCCATCACTCAGATGTTCCTAATGATTCCCTATTGTGTTTTAAATATATTCCAAGGAAGAAGTTTTTAAATATTTCCTATATGCAGTACTTTTTCTTTTATTTTTTACCTTTATCACTTTCTTTTTATTACTTTTTCTTTCATTATACAACCACAATATGTGTATATGTATTTATTTATAAATTTTATGTATGCACTATTTGACTACTATTTACCTTATAAAACATTCACAAAGAATAGTGAAATAAACTAAAATTACCATTGTTATTATATTTATTTAAATGCAGATAGTAAATACAGATACATTTGATCACCTTAAAAGGTGTTTAATAGTGATATTTTAGAGAGAGCATTATGTTTTGTTTTGTTTTTTTTTTTTGAGACGGAGTCTTGCTCTGCCGCCCAGGCTGGGGTGCAGTGGCCGGATCTCAGCTCACTGCAAGCTCCGCCTCCCGGGTTTACGTCATTCTCCTGCCTCAGCCTCCCGAGTAGCTGGGACTACAGGCGCCTGCCATCTCGCCCGGCTAGTTTTTTGTAATTTTTAGTAGAGATGGGGTTTCACCGTGTTCGCCAGGATGGTCTCGATCTCCTGACCTCGTGATCCGCCCGTCTCGGCCTCCCAAAGTGCTGGGATTATAGGCTTGAGCCACCGCGCCCGGCCGAGAGCATTATGTTTTAATATTTTTTAAGATCTTGGTGTAAAACTTTATGATATAGTTGTTTGAAATCCAGCTTCAAAGTTAAGCTTATTTTGATACTTTGATGTTCAGTTTTAATGGCTATTCAGAGCAGGAAAAAAGATAATTAAAAAGAATATGCTACAAATGGAAGAAGTAGCTCACAGTTTGTTCTCACTAAATATTGCTACCTTTTTTTAAAGTGTGGATTGTAAACCAATTATGAAAAAAAAGAATTGGTAATTGCACAAATAAGTGTTAACCTTCCTTAATATCAATCATTTGTGTTTGTTAACTATCAGAAAATGTGGGGCTTTTACAATACTTTTTCAGCAAACGATTTTCAAACCCATTGCATTTCTTTGTCTAGAAGGTTTTTAAACAGATTAAAATATTCTGTTTTAAAGTTTGTTATATGAGCAGATACGATAACTTTTAAAAGTGACATATGTTATTTTGTATAGCATAATCATATAATAATTTCCAAATATTTATCTTCAAAGAGCTGTTTCCACATTATAATTTTCTCAGAGAAACAGGTATTGTTTATTTTGCTTTAAATATCAAATACCAAGCATATTGCTGACAATTAGTATTTATTTTCTTGCTGTCTAATAAGTATTGTATTACTGAAAAGCACTTGCAATCCTCTATTTTTAAGTAAGGATCAAATCTCCACATTCTGCAGCTTTTTAACTAATTTTCCATGAGATAAACAGTAAATATCTGTGTCATGGTCAAATATAATGTCATATTCTCTGTCCCAGTACAAAATAAATGTTCTTCAAAATATGAAGTTCTTATTAGTATACAGTGTACTACATCAGTAATATCTTGAGGCAGTCTGTCTAATTCTGGCTTACTTGTAATGAATAAATGTTTTTCACATGTACTGCCATCTCCCTAACCTTATTGTTTAAAATTATAATTCCAATCAGAGAAATTACTTCTCAATTTTTAATTTTTTTTATTTAAAAAATACACATTTTTTTGAATTAAACAAATCAGTCCACATTGAAGCTATGTGTTCATTGGTGCATTTTTCCTTGAAGGTTCACAATAGCAATTCTTAAAATATTTTATTGTTAATTAAAGAGAAATAAGAACTATTGTGAACTGAGTATGTAAAGAAATCTCCATAGTTGGATTATATTATTATTAGATCTTTTACTACTAAATTTGTTCTAATATTTTTTCCCAAACCTTCCACAATTATTTCTTTGTTTCTTCCAACAACATTTGCTGACAAAGGAATGTAGTTTGATTTGTCACTATATTGATTCCACATATTACTTTAGTCATTTTTTCATGACAAAAAAAAAAATTCCCCATCTGTTATGTAATTTTTCTTATTGAGCAAGAAAATTCAAAAGAATATTCCCAATGGTTATTATTCAAGTTAGTGAAAACTTATAAAGTACTAGAAAACTTATTTGCTGAAAATTACAGAAGTTTGTGATAGTGTCATAATACCACTGGCTTTGATTCAAAGCACGTTCTGTATTTAGGGTAAGGTTTGTTATTAGCAATAATAGATGCAGAAACAGATTTCAAATAGCTTTCCTAATAATGTCAAGCATTTTTTCCTAACTTCAAGTCACATCTGATTTAATCTGGTGATCACTGTTCTCACCTTGTTATGAAAACTGATGAAAAGCTTGTAGCAATATGAAAACTGTTAGCTTTCTTATGACTGCATGTGTGTATATCTTACATTACTAGTTTGATCTTTAACAAATGATTTTTTTTGCAGAAATTTTTTTCTACTCCTTAGCTATTATAGGAAAATTGGTTTAGTTAAAGCTAGGTGATTTATTGTAACTACAAACCATAAATCTGCATAACTGAACAATAAGCTTCAACATAAAGGTGAGCAAGTGAAGTGATTGCCTCACTATAACTTCGCTTTATAGTTAGTTGCCTCATTATAACTTCCGGCCTTCTCCCAGGAGTCCTCACAGACCATGTGACCAACTGACATGACACGTGAGATAATAGTATTGCCCATCTATTGATTAAATATTAGTGCAAATTAATTTATCCTCTATTTTGGATTTAAAAATACAACTAAAATCCTAGTGTCTTCTCATTGTATTCCACTGAAGCTCTTTGCATAGCTACCAGGGTATATGCACCCCACAGCGGAGACTCCTGTCTAAATGGCTTAGTTGGCTTTCTCAGCCTTCTGGAATCTGGCTCCAACACAACTTTCAAGCAACTGCTAACGTTCCCTATGGGGAGACATTAAAGAAAAACAGCCAAATATGCCTTGTGTGTTTCCTGAACATAGCTTGTGCTTTCTCCTTTGTGAACCTGTTCTCAGTTTTTGTATGTGCACTGATGCCGCACCTTCACATCATCTGGCAGAAAAACTCCCACCTGAACCTCCACACCACTCTGCTAGCATGTCTTCCATGAGTCTGCCCTTCTATTCCCTAGTGGTAGTCAGTTTTCCTGATGCAGAATTTTCTGCAATGATTAATTTCTTAATTAGTTTTTATTTACAATCAAAACAATACTCTTAATTTACCTCTTACTATTCAGGCTGCTGTGTTAAGTACTTCCTTATACAATGATTGATAAAGTTAATATTATGATAGCTTTAGTAAAGATGGGGAAACTGAATTTCTGTGCCCAAGATCACATAGCTGGAAGGCAGAAGTACTAGAATTATAGTCCAGCTCTGATTACAAAGACTGTGCTCTCATCCACTGCACAAGATGTTTTTTCCTAGGACACTTTTAGGATACTGGCTTTCCATTATTATAATCATCCATCTCTCTTGGCAACCCTCACTGCTATACCAAACACTTGGTATAATATTTACTCTATTTATATATGTGTATTATTTATTCATTAATTTAGCTGTCATTTGTGTTGTTCATATTATTATAGTACATTGTTTACATTTCGTTGTTGCAACATCATTTTGTCACTTCATTCATTTCTGTCTTTCAAAATGTTTGTTGAATAGCATTAAAATTAATCCTGATGTATAACAATTTGAAAATTACATACACACCTTTAAATTTTTAGTTTAACATTTTAAAATTCATGTTTGCTGTAGAATTTTATCTTTTTACTTATATACATAAACAGAATACTGTTTAAATATTTATTTGATATAGTACACCAAAATACTCTCCCCATAGAAACCAAACTTGGAACACTCTTTAGCAGGTACTTTTATTTCTGGTTAAAATGATCTGAGGGTTAGTATTCAAGTCACATATAGCCAATAAGTGACTGCCTAATCAGAAAGGATGAAAACTAATCATGTTTTCTGTAGTGAGAAGGACTCCCATATTATAGTGCTTAGGTGTGAGCGTCCGATCTTTCACTCCAGGTCTAGTGAATTTTATTGGCTTCATTTTGTTTGGAGCGTTTCAAACACTCAGATCAATAATCTGCATTCATGTAGACTTTATGTAAATTATAAGATTTGCATTCATTGTTTAATTTTAGCCCATCAAAATAAATGGCTTTGGGAAAGTTAAACAAAAACTTAACACTGTATCCTTTCTTTGCACAGTTTTATATGTCATCTAGAATTCAGTTCGTTAATAATATTCAAAACAATTCTGTTTGCCTTCAATATGGAAGGCTTTTGTGAAAAGAGCAAAACCAAATTTGGCAGTGCAGATGTGTCTTGGCACATTCTCCACTACTAGTGAAGGCCTCAAGATACATCACCATCGGAAGAGATCCAAATGGGGCTCCGTTCATCAGTGCCTCTCACTGACTGGTCTGCAGCTCAATAAATGGCAGGGGGTTATTGGAAGGAAAAGGGAAAAAGCCTAGAGAGTAAACACTTTGCAGACTTGCCACCTTATAATATGCAAAAGTCATTTAGGGGGAAAAAAAAAATCATTGCAGTATCACCACCATAGGCAGCTTCACTGTTGCTTGCCACTTCAATATAAGAAAGGAACTGAAATGAGTTAAGTGCTTATCAACCCTCCTACTATAGTCTCACAACTGCAGATAAGAAATTATTTATTGGGGCCGGGCGCGGTGGCTCAAGCCTGTAATCCCAGCACTTTGGGAGGCCGAGGCGGGAGGATCACGAGGTCAGGAGATCGAGACCATCCCACAAGCCTTGTAGGTAGAACCCGTCTCTACTAAAAGCCAAAAAAACTAGCGAGAGGCGTGAGTGGCAGAGCCTGTAGTCCCAGCTACTTTCGGAGGCTGAGGCAGGAGAATGCAAGCGTGAACCTGGGAGGCGGAGCTTGCAGTGAGCGAGATCAGCCCTGCACTCCAGCCTGGAGTGACACAATGGCAGGGGCTCGTCTCAAAAAAAAAAGAAAAGAAATTATTTATTGGAAAGACATTCAAATTGGTACAGTGTAGTTAATTCTAGCTGCACACTGAAGAGTAGGCATTACTTTTTGCACTACAGTTGTTAAGAATATATCACACTGTCTTTTTTAATTAACATTGTGAATTCAGAAAAAGCATTTTACCCTATAATATGCTCAGGATAGATCATTGACCATGCATAATAAAGGTATGTATTTGGATGAAAATGAATGTAAAATGAGCATCAAGCCAACAATATTTATATTTGATAACTCTAACTAGAAAAAGGAGAAGAAAAAAAGGAAGGAGGGAGGGAAGGATGGGGAAGGGAGGAAGGGAGGGAGGGAGGGAGGAAGGGAGGGGGGAGGGAAGGAAGGAAGGGAGGAAGGAAGGAAGGAAGGAGTATGTTTGTTGTGCAACCTTATATCTGTTTATTTGGGCCATAGTTAGATCAGAAGAGCTTATGCCAACTCACACACTGATAATATTGAAACAGTTCAAGATACGGATGTAGTGGAATTAAGGTGGCCTCATAGGCTACAGTGAGCTGTAGCATGCTCTTAGGCAGCTGTTCCCCTAACCCCTCCTTTCTGTAGGCTGTAAGACTATTGTGTCCTCCTTTAAATAGGACAACTAACTGAATCAGTTTTATTTTACTCATATATTTTTTACTTAGCAAAAAAGTCTTCATGAAACAAGTCTCTATGTTTAATTTTTATTTAAGGCCTCTCTGATTCTTGAACCTAAATTGTTGTCATGGCATCATCATAGCCCAAAAAAGGCAACAAGTTCAGGGTTGTGGTGTGTCGCTAAGGGTCCCAGATCTCTGGAAAGCCCATGCTCCTGCTCACAAAAGCTATTTATTTTTTAAGGAAGCTGCTTTTCAAGATAAAACAAGATTTCAAAATCAAAAGGTATTTGTAAGTGACATTAGTGAAACACCTTTGAGATGGGATGCTGAAGATACATGTGATTAACAACTCTACAAAAAATTACAGCTGGATATTTCTCTTTAGCTGAACTGATAAGTCAGACCAATTATTGCATAACTTTTTCAAAGTACATAATTTATAAACATTCATTCCAAGTGATATAGAGTAATGATATTAATAATATCAAGTATATATAGTGGTTCATAACTTTCAAAATGTCTTTTAAAAGCAATGCCTTGCTTGAATCATTTGACAAGAACGATAACCATGTATTTGTGGTACATGGCACATATGTTATTATGGCATGTTACTTGCTTTTTTTGGTTTAGTGAATTCTCCAACATCCCTTACAACTTGCAGCCAGGCACAAAGCCCATTGTCTGATACTTTCTTGAACTTTTCCTGACCTTATAATCCAAAAGTAAATTATGTTAATAGAAAATTTATCTTTAAACATCTTCATCACAATTTATAAACTTTATCTTAAAGCAAATTTATTGAGAAAAATAATCATATTTTTGATGGAAAATGACATTGAAATGTGAAAGGGTATTTATGAAAGAAGATCAAATGTCATTGAGAATTGACATTTAGTGAAATTTAGTTTAAATGGAAACTAACCTTATCAACACATATCAACAATATTTTTCTCAAACTTTGAAAAAATACTAACATATGGTTGAAAATATTTTCCAAAATTATTTTTCAGTTCCTAATAGTTATTTGATAGTAATGGAGAGGCCATGTTTTTAGTTTAACCATGTTAAGTTTTCCTGTATCTTTATCTCCCTGCTTAGGAAAAGGAAGATGACAAATCAGACACCTCAAGTTCTCAGCAGCCTAAAAGCCCCCAAGGTCTGAGCGACACGGGATATTCTTCTGATGGAATATCAAGCTCACTTGGTGAAATTCCAAGTCTTATTCCAACTGATGAAAAGGATATTCTCAAGGGACTCAAAAAGGACTCTTTTTCACAAGAAAGCAGCCCTTCCAGCCCCTCAGATTTGGCTAAATTAGAAAGTACAGTCCTATCTATTTTGGAAGCTCAAGCAAGTACACTTGTTGATGAAAAGTCAGAAAAGAAAACACAACCCCATGAAGTTTCTCCTGAGCAGCCTAAAGACCAACAGAAAACTCAGAGTGTGTCTGAAACCTTGGAAATTACTATTTCAGAAGAGGGGATCAAAGAAAGTCAAGAAGAAAGGAAAGACACTTTTAAAAAAGATACCCAGCAAGATATTCCTTCCAGCAAGGACCATAAAGAAAAGTCTGCATTTTTTGATGACCTAACTACTAGAAGAGAGCATTATGATTCAGTTGAAGAGAGTAGTGAAAGTGAAAACTCACCTGTTCCACAAAGAAAACGAAGAACTAGTGTTGGCTCATCAAGCAGTGATGAGTATAAACAGGAAGACAGCCAAGGATCAGGGGAAGAGGAGGACTTCATTCGAAAACAAATCATAGAAATGAGTGCTGATGAAGATGCTTCAGGTTCTGAAGATGATGAGTTCATCAGGAACCAGCTCAAAGAGATTAGTAGTAGTACTGAGAGCCAGAAGAAGGAAGAAACCAAGGGAAAAGGCAAAATAACAGCAGGGAAACACAGACGACTGACTCGAAAAAGTAGCACAAGCATTGATGATGATGTAGGAAGACGTCACTCATGGCATGATGAAGACGATGAAGCATTTGATGAAAGTCCTGAACTTAAATACAGAGAAACTAAAAGTCAGGAAAGTGAAGAACTTGTAGTTTCTGGAGGAGGAGGGCTACGCCGATTTAAAACAATTGAGCTCAACAGTACAATAACAGATAAATATTCTGCAGAGTCATCACAGAAAAAAACAAGTTTGTATTTTGAGGAAGAGCCAGAATTAGAAATGGAAAGCCTGACAGACTCACCTGAAGATAGGTCAAGGGGAGAGGGGTCTTCGAGTCTGCATGCTTCCAGCTTCACTCCTGGTACATCCCCTACATCAGTATCATCACTTGATGAGGACAGTGACAGTAGCCCGAGTCACAAAAAAGGAGAGAGCAAACAGCAACGCAAAGCTCGGCACAGATCACATGGCCCTCTTTTGCCTACTATTGAAGATTCTTCAGAGGAAGAAGAATTGAGAGAGGAAGAAGAATTATTAAAGGAGCAAGAAAAGCAGAGGGAAATAGAACAGCAACAAAGAAAGAGTTCTAGTAAAAAATCAAAGAAAGACAAAGATGAACTTCGAGCTCAGAGAAGAAGGGAAAGGCCAAAGACACCACCTAGTAATCTCTCTCCCATTGAAGATGCATCTCCAACAGAAGAGTTACGTCAGGCTGCAGAAATGGAGGAGCTCCATAGATCTTCTTGTTCTGAATATTCACCTAGCATAGAATCAGACCCAGAAGGTTTTGAAATAAGCCCGGAAAAAATAATAGAAGTACAAAAAGTTTATAAATTGCCCACAGCTGTGTCATTATACTCACCAACAGATGAGCAATCTATTATGCAGAAAGAAGGTAGCCAAAAGGCGTTAAAAAGTGCTGAGGAGATGTATGAAGAAATGATGCATAAAACACACAAATACAAAGCTTTTCCAGCTGCAAATGAACGAGATGAAGTGTTTGAAAAAGAGCCTTTGTATGGTGGAATGCTAATAGAGGATTATATTTATGAATCTTTAGTAGAAGACACGTACAATGGATCTGTAGATGGCAGCCTGCTAACAAGGCAAGAAGAAGAAAATGGATTTATGCAGCAGAGAGGAAGAGAGCAAAAGATAAGACTTTCAGAACAAATTTATGAAGATCCTATGCAGAAAATTACAGACCTCCAGAAAGAGTTTTATGAGTTAGAAAGCTTACATTCTGTTGTGCCTCAGGAAGATATTGTTTCAAGCTCTTTTATCATCCCAGAAAGCCATGAGATAGTGGACCTGGGTACTATGGTAACTTCTACAGGAGAAGAAAAGAAACTACTAGATGCTGATGCTGCCTATGAGGAACTTATGAAGAGGCAACAGATGCAGTTAACACCTGGATCTAGCCCAACCCAGGCCCCCATCGGTGAGGATATGACAGAGTCCACCATGGACTTTGACAGAATGCCTGATGCATCTTTGACATCAAGTGTTCTCTCAGGAGCATCTCTTACAGATTCGACCAGCAGTGCAACACTGTCTATCCCAGATGTTAAAATAACCCAACATTTTTCAACAGAAGAAATTGAGGATGAATATGTAACCGATTATACAAGAGAAATTCAAGAGATAATTGCCCATGAATCGCTGATTTTGACCTACTCGGAGCCTTCAGAAAGTGCTACATCTGTCCCACCCTCTGACACACCTTCTCTCACATCATCTGTTTCCTCAGTCTGTACCACAGATAGCTCTTCACCCATTACTACCCTGGATAGCATAACCACAGTTTATACAGAACCAGTGGACATGATAACTAAATTTGAGGATTCTGAGGAAATTTCTTCATCAACTTATTTTCCAGGCAGCATTATAGACTACCCGGAAGAAATAAGTGTATCTTTAGATCGGACTACCATATCAGATGGTAGAGCTAGTGCTGATCATATTATTTCCTTATCCGATATGGCATCTTCCATCATAGAATCTGTAGCACCTAAACCTGAAGGGCCAGTTGCTGACACTATTTCTACTGACTTATCTATAGCTGAAAAGGACCCGGTGAAGAAAGCCAAGAAGGAAACTGGGAATGGAATCATTCTGGAAGTTTTGGAAGCTTACAGAGATAAAAAGGAGTTGGAGGCCGAACTAACAAAAAGTAGCTTCTCTGAAACTGTGTTTGATCACCCACCTTCTTCTGTAATAACCCTTCCAATGAAAGAGCAGCTTTCAACTACGTACTTTACATCTGGAGAGACCTTTGGTCAGGAAAAACCTGTGTCTCAGTTACCATCTGGCAGTCCTTCTGTTTCCTCTCTTCCAACTAAACCTCGCCCATTCTTTAGAAGTTCTTCTTTGGACATATCAGCTCAACCTCCTCCCCCTCCTCCCCCTCCCCCTCCTCCTCCTCCTCCACCACCACCACCTCCTCCCCCACCACTTCCTCCACCAACTTCACCTAAACCAACTATTCTTCCTAAAAAAAAGTTAACAGTTACAGCTCCAGTGACTACAGCTACACCTCTGTTTGATGCTGTTACTACTGTAGAGACCACAGCTGTTCTGAGAAGTAGTGGATTACCTGTTACAAGAATATGTACCACCGCACCTCCTCCTGTTCCTCCTAAGCCATCTTCAATTCCATCTGGACTTGTATTTACCCACAGGCCTGAGCCAAGCAAACCTCCAATCGCCCCCAAACCAGTGATTCCTCAGATTCCAGCAACTACACAAAAACCAACAGATATACACCCCAAACCAACAGGCCTATCTTTAACTTCAAGTATGACCTTAAATTTAGTGACTTCAGCAGATTATAAATTGCCTTCCCCTACCTCCCCACTTTCTCCACACTCCAACAAGTCCTCACCAAGATTTTCCAAATCCCTCACGGAAACTTATGTAGTTATTACATTGCCATCTGAACCTGGGACTCCAACAGATGCTTCTGCTAGTCAAGCAATTACCAGTTGGCCCTTGGGATCACCCTCCAAAGATCTGGTTTCTGTTGAACCTGTGTTTTCTGTAATTCCTCCTATGACAGCTGTAGAAGTTCCAAGTTCATCAGAACAGACCTTCTATATCTCTGGAGCTTTACAGACATTTTCTCCTACCCCTGTCACAGCACCCTCTTCATTTCAAGCAACTCCCATGTCAGTTACACAGTTTGTCACTACTGAAGTTTCCAAGACTGAGGTTTCAGCAACCGGAAGTACAGCTCCTAGTATTGGTCTCAGCAGCATTTCCATAACAATTCCTCCAGAGCCTCTTGCTCTAGATAACCTACATTTAGAGAAGCCTCAGTATAAAGAAGATGGAAAATTGCAACTTGTTGGTGATGTAATTGATTTGCGTACAGTACCAAAGGTAGAAGTTGAAACAACTGATAAATGTATTGATCTTTCTGCTTCTACAATGGATGTGAAAAGGCAGATCACAACAAATGAAGTTTATGGGAAACAAATTAGTACTGTCCAACCCTCTATTATAAATCTTAGTGTAACATCATCAATAGTGACTCCTGTATCTCTGCCCACTGAGACAGTGACCTTTGTCACATGCACAGCTAGTGCAAGTTACACTACAGGCACAGAAAGCCTAGTGGGTGTAGAACGTGCAATGACAACACCACTCCAGCTTACAACATCAAAGCATGCTGAGCCCCCATACAGGATACCAAGTGACCAAGTCTTTCCTATAGCTAGGGAAGAAGCGCCGATAAACTTATCTCTAGGTACTCCAGCACATGCAATGACATTGGCTGTTACAAAACCTGTCACTGCGCCTCCTGTTGGTGTCACAAATGGATGGACTGATAGCACCATATCCCAGGGGATCCCTGATGGGGAAGTAGTGGATCTCAGTACAACCAAGTCTCATAGAACAGTCGTAACAATGGATGAGTCTACTTCAAGTGTGATGACCAAAATAATAGAAGATGATGAAAAACCCGTTGACTTAACAGCAGGGAGAAGAGCTGTGTGCTGTGATGTGGTTTATAAATTACCGTTTGGAAGGAGCTGCACAGCACAGCAGCCTGCAACTACTCTTCCTGAGGATCGTTTTGGTTATAGGGATGACCACTATCAGTATGATCGATCAGGGCCATATGGTTATAGAGGGATTGGGGGAATGAAGCCTTCCATGTCTGACACAAATTTAGCAGAAGCTGGACATTTTTTCTATAAAAGTAAGAATGCTTTTGATTATTCTGAAGGAACTGACACAGCGGTAGATCTGACTTCAGGGAGAGTTACTACAGGTCAGTATGATGTGGCAGCAGACCTTTCCTTGAAATATAATTATGGTATTCCTCATCTCATTTCAGGATGAAAATGTGGTTCCTTTTCCAGTTTTGTTACTTTTTCTCTTTCTTTGGATGTTTTAGCAGCATATTTTGGAGTACATGTGCGCTTTTGTTCCTTCATGTTAAAAAAAATTTTGTTCTGCTCAAAATCACCTGCATGTGCCTGCATGTTCAACATTGCTTTCATTCCGCATCTAATTAGGTTAACCTGTGGATTTGCATGCAGTCTCATTCATTATGTTCATCAAGATGAGAGGGTTTTCAAACTCAAAAAGCAGCATTCATTCTGGGAACTGGACTATAACTCTGCCCTGTATTTCAGGTGAGGTAATGGATTATTCAAGCAAGACTGCAGGTCCATATCCAGAAACACGACAAGTCATTTCAGGAGTTGGGATTAGTACCCCACAGTATTCCACAGCAAGAATGACACCACCGCCAGGACCCCAGTATTGTGTGGGGAGTGTTTTGAGGTCATCTAATGGTGTTGTCTATTCTTCAGTAGCAACTCCGACACCCTCTACTTTTGCTATCACCACACAACCCGGCTCCATTTTCAGCACCACAGTGAGGGATTTGTCTGGTATTCATACAACTGATGCAGTGACTTCATTACCTGCCCTGCACCATAGCCAGCCAATGCCTAGATCGTATTTTATAACAACAGGTGCATCTGAAACGGACATTGCAGTAACTGGTATTGATATCAGTGCCAGCTTGCAAACTATTACTATGGAGTCTCTTACTGCTGAGACAATAGACTCTGTTCCCACTTTAACCACAGCATCTGAAGTGTTTCCTGAAGTGGTGGGAGATGAAAGTGCTCTTTTGATTGTCCCTGAAGAAGATAAACAACAGCAGCAGCTAGACTTGGAGCGTGAGCTCCTGGAGCTGGAGAAAATTAAGCAACAGCGCTTTGCTGAGGAATTGGAGTGGGAACGTCAGGAAATTCAAAGATTCCGAGAACAAGAAAAGATCATGGTTCAGAAAAAGTTGGAGGAGCTGCAGTCTATGAAGCAACACCTTCTCTATCAGCAAGAAGAAGAGCGGCAAGCCCAGTTCATGATGAGGCAGGAGACGTTAGCTCAGCAACAGTTACAGCTTGAGCAGATCCAACAGCTGCAACAACAGCTTCACCAGCAGCTGGAGGAGCAAAAGATTCGGCAGATCTACCAGTATAACTATGACCCTTCTGGAACTGCTTCTCCACAAACCACTACAGAGCAGGCAATTTTGGAAGGTCAGTATGCTGCCCCAGAAGGCAGTCAATTTTGGGCAACTGAAGATGCAACCACTACAGCTTCAGCTGTTGTGGCAATTGAAATACCACAAAGCCAAGGATGGTACACCGTTCAGTCTGATGGTGTTACTCAGTACATTGCCCCACCTGGTATCCTGAGCACTGTTTCAGAAATACCTCTAACAGATGTTGTTGTAAAAGAGGAAAAACAGCCCAAAAAGAGAAGTTCTGGAGCTAAAGTCCGAGGACAGTATGATGAAATGGGAGAAAATATGGCAGATGATCCCCGAAGTTTTAAAAAGATAGTGGACAGTGGTGTACAAACGGATGACGAAGATGCCACAGATCGGAGCTATGTGAGTAGGAGAAGGAGAACTAAAAAGAGTGTGGATACAAGCGTCCAAACTGATGATGAAGATCAGGATGAGTGGGATGTGCCTACTAGATCAAGGAGGAAAGCTCGTGTAGGGAAATATGGTGACAGCATGACAGAGGCTGACAAGACCAAACCCCTTTCCAAAGTCTCCAGCATAGCAGTTCAAACGGTAGCAGAGATATCTGTGCAAACTGAACCAGTTGGAACCATAAGAACACCCTCCATACGGGCACGAGTGGATGCCAAGGTAGAAATAATTAAACACATTTCAGCACCTGAAAAGACTTACAAAGGGGGCAGTTTAGGATGTCAAACAGAAGCAGATTCAGACACACAAAGTCCTCAATACCTGAGTGCCACATCTCCACCCAAAGACAAGAAACGCCCAACACCTTTAGAGATTGGTTATTCATCTCACCTCCGGGCAGATTCCACAGTACAGCTGGCTCCTTCCCCACCCAAATCCCCCAAAGTCCTTTATTCACCCATCTCACCACTTTCACCAGGCAAAGCCTTAGAATCAGCCTTTGTACCTTATGAAAAACCCCTCCCTGATGATATAAGTCCACAGAAAGTACTGCATCCAGATATGGCTAAAGTTCCCCCAGCAAGTCCTAAGGCAGCCAAGATGATGCAGCGTTCTATGTCTGACCCCAAGCCTCTGAGTCCAACAGCAGACGAAAGTTCCAGGGCTCCTTTTCAGTATACCGAGGGCTATACGGTAAGAGTGATTCTTTTCAGTTGGAAGGCAATGGATGAGTTGTTAATCATGTGTTTTCAGACTTTTAGGAGGTAGTCAGACTCCTGGTACCTTAGAAACCTAATACTAGATTAGAGTGAAGATTATTGCCTTAGAAATTTACACTATGTATGTGTGTGTGTGCGTGTGTGTGTGTAGAAAACCATACATTCCTTAAAAATACCAAAGAAAGAAAACATTATGTGAAGAAAATGATTTTATTATTTTAAGACAATGAAATCGAAAGTCTTATTCTTATATCAAAATCTCCCAAATGTCAACGTAACTGTGATTTCAGTAAACATAATATTCATTTTCAGGCATTATAGGAAACATTAAACAGATAATGCAAAAGGTGACTATAAATTTAGACCATGGATATTTAGTGGGAGAGATCATCTTGTCAGTATCCTCTTCCTCCAGCCAGAATGTTTTCATTAAAAGGCTTGCAACACTTACTGGTCAAAAGAGAACATTTCTGAGGCAGACAGATAAAAGTGTAATATAATCATCATAGTTCATCCATGCTTATTATATTTCTGGCAGCTTTATTAATCTAAACTCAGGTAAACCTTAGTCCTAGTGCTCACAGAAGCGAAAATAATTTTTCATGTTTCTTTGGATAATATAATTATTTTCAAATATATAGGTATACTTCAAGGGGAAAAGAACATATACAGATGTATCTGTGAAGATCTGTATAACAGAGAATAAGAAATGTTGATAATCAGATATAAACCAGATATTTCCTACTTAAGAAAATCTAATATACATAACTATCCAGAAAGTGATTGACAGATGTAATAGCTCAATTTAGAACAAGACTTCTGTTCAAATTAGAAGTTCCCCTAATGCATGATTACTGAGCTCTAGGTTTTGAACCCTGAAGCTTCTAAGTAGGTTTTTCTGAGACAGTGTTACATTTCCACTGACCCATATGTGTTAAACACTGGCTGTGGGCTGAAAAATATGTCATGATATATGACTGTAAGTCTACTTGTAGGTATATAGCCATCAATGGTCATAATAGTAAATTATAAATTTATGTTTGTTTTCTAGTTTTCTAGTAGAATTGTATTATTACATATTTACATAAGCTAAAAGTAAAGCTGTTTTCACGTCAAGGGGAGAGGTAATAACTATACAATCAGGAAACCTCTGGTATATTGAGATTTCATCCAGTATACGGAGAATTATTTCATGCGTAGTGTTGTTTCCAGAATTTAATCTATTAATATTGTTGAAAAGTGATTTTTAAGTTAGTTATAATATATAGGGTTTTTTTTTTATAAGTTTGTTCTAGAAATTCACTTAAAGAGTTATATGAACAACTTTGAAATATGATTTTTGGCAGTATTTTCAAAGCAATAGTGAAGACTTCCATTACTAGAAAGAACAGGCTTTCCAGGTGGAATATTTACTATTTACATAATATGTATCCCTGTACCCTTAATTCAGATGAACTCAGCTAACAAAGAGTCTCAAGTTATCAATATTTTTTTCCTCACAAAGTATGCACTTTGGATTTGGAAATGTATCCATTTGGAAATTGATACAATGGGTTGTAAAGGTTGTATTACTGATTGTGTCAACAATATTGATAAGCTAATCATAAAGGAAGTTGAGTAGAATTAGCAAATAATACCCAGAATCTGAAAAACCCTAGGTGTTTTGAGCCTCAAAGCACAATTCAGTGGTTCTTTTTCCAGTTGGTCAAGTTAAATCCATACTTTAATATGGAATAGTACAAATTCAAAGGTATTGTCTTATTACATGCACAGGTAGATCATTTTATACACAGGCAGTGTTTTTAACACTCTAGAGACTATGAGTCTAAGATGTGAATTTTATAATTTCTAGGCAAATGTCTAGACATACTTTGAGCCTATTTTAAAGTAAATAAATTTCTTAATTATAAGTGTGAATTACTAAGTATTAACTATACTGAAAAAAATAATTTTCTTAGGGATATTTGTAGTAATGTGAATTTAAGAAGGCTAGCTCAGTAGTTTACAGGTTGTTAATTTTCACAGACCAGTAAGATTGAAAAAACTTACACCACTCAGTAGGCACTGAAACAACACTGTGACACATATAATACAGGTTAAAAGATAAGTTTTATACTCTATCAGATTCTGAATCAATCTGTCCTCCTCCTGAAAGTGTCAGGAGAGGTTGCAAAGAAGAGGTCTGAGTCATGAAGATTGAGACCTCTGCTGGACCATGAAGAGAAAAATGGAGGTGATTGGAACTAGAGGGAATAAATGGACAAAGTTTCAGATTGATGAACAGACATAAAGCAAAGAGGAGGAGAAAAGGGTTTACTGTAAATACAACCAGAAAGTCGAGTGAGGGCCAGGTCACTGGAGATCTAATCTGCTGCCTTACAAAGTTTGGATTTATTTCCTGTGGCTATGAGGATCATAGACCAGAGCCACCATCATCTTTCATTTAGAATGTGCACAGCCCTTGGACTCCTTCTACACTTGCCTTTACTACCATCAATTCTCTAAACAGCACCTAGAGTGATTTTTTAAAATGTACATCAGATTATGTTACTTGCAGCACAGTTTAAACTCTATTAAGAGCTCATCAAATTCAAAATACACTAGAAATTTCTTAACAAGGCCACATGTGATGTGATCTCTGCTTGTTTCATGACCTTATTGATCACTGTCCAAACTTTTTCCCCTCCTCACTCTGCTCCGACCATAGGCCGTGCTGTTCGTTGGATGTGCCAACCTCACCCCCACCCAGGGCACATGTCTGTGCCTTTCTCTCCCCAGATATATGTATGCTCACTCCTACATACAGATTTCTGTTCAGAGTGGTGGCATTACAGGCGTGAGCCACCGCACCTGGCCCAGCGTTACAATTTTTACTTCTGTTTCCTGTTTGTTTTTCTTCCATTTTGTACATGGACCACACTATACTTTCTCCATTTATTTCCATCTAGTATTTTTGCATGTATCTGTGGATTATCTCTAGCACCATGTTTATGAGGATTCCATAAACCAGAGCTCCAAAATGCCTTCCTTATACCCTTTCTCTTTCTTCTGCACAATGAGACTGATTCACATCCTAACCCAGATGATCAATAACTTCAATCAGAAGGTTACTGTAGCATGCTGTCTACAAAGTCAGGGAGAAAAGTGACATTATCTATTGCATAGCAATGTAAATTCAAAGAATTTTTTAGAGCTAGAAGTTACCTAATCTTGAAATAAATTTTCAAGATTTATCTCTCTTAAAGTATAACATTTTTCTTAGTGATTTTTCTATCAAAAAAATAGTTTGTATATTTCAGAAATATCACATTTTGGCAATGATAGGACACACTACTTTTTGTGCTAAAAAAATAGCTACAATTAAAATGTTATCACCTCTATGTGGCCTTAAAAGTACATAGGCTATTAATCATTGAAGCTATTTCGTCCCCTTAGACTTGTTTAATAATTTTAGAAAGTTTTTAGTAATAGGCAAACTTCTTATTAAAATCTTTTTGTTCTAGTGTTTAAGCCAGTATCCTATTGCAAAGCAGATGGCATTCATGAGCTGATTTTTACAAGAATATGCTTTGCTTCGCTGATTGCTGTTTTGATAGCTATTTTTAAAATTTTTGGAATCCTTTAATGTCTATTTCTGAAAGTAATTTCCATAACCTAAATTGAGAGATTGTATTTCTGTCAATTCTTCCAGAGTATAATGATTTAAGAAATAATGGCTCTGGTGGCCAAATGTGATTTGAATAATAATAATATTTATTAGAGGTTATTTTTCATTATTATCTTTGACAAGCAATATAAGAAAACAGTCTATTAAAACTAACTTTAAAACTGTTTTATAATGGTGGTATTTATGTATGTCAGAAAAAAAAATCATATATTAAAGATTAGCTTTGTAAATAATAGAAGCCTCATCTTTCTATAGCTCTTACCTTCTTCATTACTAATGTTTTTCTCATTATATTTCTTCTTGATTAAAATATTGCATTTTAACATCCAACTGTTTTAAAATTAAAATACAAAGTATTATTTTGAAGTACTTTTAAAAATAAATGGCAGTAAAATAATTTATAGTCATTAGTGATTGGAAAGATATTATTTAAAAAATCAATTAAAACAAATGTACACAGGTATACAAATGTCAGTGAGTCAAAACCAGAAAGCTTTTAAGTTGATCTCAGCAATTTAGTATTCAGTAGTTAACATTGCTATTCACTATAATAAATATCTAAGGATAGATAGAGTTTTCGAAAGAAAACTTAGAAGGAAAAGATTTTCAGAAAAAAATCAAATCATTTGTGTTATCCTTTCCAGAATCCAAATTTCAAAATAGGCAAATTAACACGATTCTGAGAAACAAATTATATTCTTATTGTTCATTAAAAGACTTCTGTCAGAAGCGTAAAACTAAATATTATGAAATGCCAGTTTAACATGGGAGGATTCCAACTTAATAGAGCATTGAGTATTACTGAAACAGTTTAAAACCAGAGCACTATTTAACAGTAATTAGTTTCCTATGTATTTCAGCATATTTGTTTCTTAACAGTTCACTACCCTTTCTATTTCGAACATTGTGTACTTTATAATTGACTCAAGCAATGATGTGATCTCAGCTGATTGCAACCTCCGCCTCCCGGGTTCAAATGATTCTCTTGCCTCAGCCCCCCGAATAGCTGGGAATACAAGCACCCGCTGTGATGCCCAGTTAATTTTTGTATTTTTAGCAGAGATGGAGTTTCACCATGTTGGCCAGGCTAGTCTTGAACACCTGACCTCAAGTGATCCTTCAGCCTTGGCCTCCCAGAATGTTGGGATTACAGGCATGAGCCACTGTGCCCGGCCACACTTTTGTATATCTGTTTATATTTCTACATATTACTAATTATTTAGGATTCTATATTATGCTACATTAAGTCTTACTGGGAAAAATGAATAAGCAACTAAAAGGATTATAATATAAAAATTTGGAAAAGTGTGGGGTATATTTTGAAATATAAGATATGTGACATCACAATTCTAATACTTGTTTGACACTTTAACATATTTAATATTATACCTTATTGATAGGCATATACGCATATACATATATACATTAAAACATTACTTTTATAGTCTCATGTAAATAATAAAATATTTTCACATGCAGTTGCTTGGTTGTGATCCAAATCAATTGTTTTCTGTAGGCATTATGTTTCTTTTATTTCATATTTTAAAGATGAGGCATGTGAAGCCCAGAGCAATGTCCTTTGCACACCTGTACCTATTCAACACCAATTTTATTTGCACTAAACAAGACCCCACTATTAACAGCTTTTTTTCTCCTGGTACTATTATGTATTGTGAATTATATGTAGAGTTTTAATTAGGAGAGAACTTGAACAAGTGTGGTATGGTAAGGTGGGTCTTTTTCTAAATGTTTTAAGTTATTTTTAAAAAATGTTATGGGTACATAGTAGGTGACTATAGACAGTAACAACTTAATTGTATATTTTAAAATTACATAAAGAAGGTAAGGTGAGTCTTAGATGAACTGGCTAAATAAACTGAAGTTCTTTAGCCTGAAGCTTTAAACAACAAAGGGATTTTCTTCTATTTTAATTTCACCTAAAGAACAAGTTACAAAGAATTCAAATTAAAGTATTAAAAAAACCCTTAATGATTGAAAGCAATATAAGAAATCATTAATGCAGATTATAGAACTGATGTCTCAGTATGTTTTTGGCTAAAAAAGGAGTACTTCTAATTTTATAAAATGGCAAATAAGAGCTTAGCCTGTGAAGAATGATAAATAACTCTCATGAGGGAGTAAAAGTTCATTAAAAATAGATTTGAAGCTAAAGATGATTATCCTTGCCATTCCCTCTTCCTTTCTTTCCAATCAAATGATTAAATATAAATGTGAGAAAAAATACAAATATTGTTTTAGCTCTCTAATAAATCATTTTAACTACATGAATAAACTACTAGATTGGATCAAATCTAAATTTCTGATCCATTAGATTTTTTTTAATATTTTTTAGATTTTTGTGGGTACATGGTGTATATATTTATGGGGTATATGGGATATTTTGATACAAGCATACAATGTGTAATAATCACATCAGGATAAATGGGATATCCATTTCCTCAAGGATTTGTCTTTTGTGTTACAAACCATCCAATTATACTCTCTTAGTTATATTTTTAAATGTACAATTAAATTATCATTTTTTTTTAACATGACAGGAGCAAGGCAAGTCTCCATTGTTTTTTCTGACAAAATTCAGTCCTAATCAAAGAACTGTCTCCAGGGATAGGGGCTACTAGTATGTTTTAGTCATTAGCTTCCTTAAACTGTAAGCTGAAACCATTGTTTAAAGTACCAATTAATGTTCATTGTAAAGAGTTTCAAAATACTTTTTCAAGGAATCAACACCACAACATTAATTTTTCCTTTTGACATGAATAAATGTGCATAAATGTATTCAGTGTGACACATATTAAAATGATAGAAATCATTCTAATAAAAACAATAATGGTATTGTATTTAGAAAAACCTCTACTGGTGATTTCAATCAGTTCACTTGTGGCAGGAATCGAGCCTATAAATGCTCTCTCAACTGCACACCAACCAGCATGCTTGGATTTCATTGATTATCCATTTGGAAAATTATCTAATCGGCCATTCATTTATACATCCATTCTCATGGCACTGGATGTGTAGAACTGAGAACTGAAAGGAAAAGTTAACCTCTTAAAATGACATTTAGTAAAAATGTTTTCATTTTAATATAAGTCCATAGGCTTTAAATTCTAGAGGACTGAATAAAATATTTCTTGTCATTGATTTAATTTAATTTACCATCTTTTAATCAAAAGTGAATAGTATTGTCTTCTAAAGAACTAAATGTTTCTGCAGTTTATACGAAATAAGGGCCATGTTCAGGCACTTTCAAAAAATCTTTGTTACTTAATTTTAAGGGAGCTATTTCATATGGTTTAGGTTTATGAAGAATGAATATTTCTTCTTCATAAAAAATATATTTATATTTACATATTTATATATAATTAATATATATTTTATGTATAATATATAATTCCAGTGGAAAATATATCTATATGTATTTCCAGTGGAAAAAATAAATATATATATATATTTCCAGTGACAAAAATGTATATATATTTCCACACACACACATCCCTGAACTATTTTAATTTCATATTCCAAGGTTGTGTTCTAGGCTAAGTGATAATCAATGAACAAGAAACAAAACATAATAGAGATTACTGTAATTTTGAGCTTAGGGATTTCAAGATTGTAAACATAAAATATATTTACCTCAACATAATTTAGTGAAGGCTTTGTGTCACTATTAAAACTGTCATGTTTACCATGGCTTTTGATAGGTAATTATGTAATCATTCTTCAAATTGGTAATGATCTGATGCTTCCATACCTAGGTAGTTGCCCAAGAGAAATAAATACATGTTCACAGAGAAAAAAAAAATACATCATATAACATCATAATTCTAATACCCCATGTCCAGAAATGTAAAATAGAGATTTACATTTTGCAGCATTTAAAATAAAGTTAATTTTTTTCTGATGAGAGTACCAATAAGTAAATATTTTATAGAAACATTAGAATCACTACAGTCTCTCTTTATGGGCCAATGATTTGCTGTAAGAATGGAATGTTTCACTGGCAAACAGTACTGCAACATTAAGCATCCAGAGTACAAAGGAATGACTGCTGAAAAGAAAAAGGGGAATATGCATTTTACTATTTTTAATTTACATTTATGTTTTAAGAGAAGTTTTCATGTTAATTCTTGGAAATTATTGTTAACCTATTATTCTACTTCAGACTGCCCACTTAAGTTATTTAACACATTTTCTGATAAAGGAATAAATTTATCATTGTAGCATATTAGAAATGTAAATGATTTTGCCCTTTGAAGAAGGAAACAACATTAGGTAGTCGTACATAACAGTTAGTATCTTAGTCGAACAGCACCATATAAAAGTTAAATGGTATAACATAAGAAAATCAGAGCTATCTATATTCATTTTCTATTGATCTGATCTGTTATTTTCATCCTTATATTATCATGTTTTAGTAATAGTCTTTAAGTCAATGTTTTTACATTTCTTCATTGTTTCTCCTTATGCTCACTGTTCACCAGGCTTTCCTTTAACCTAGCTAAGAGCATGTGGGCAAAAGGTGCCCCAATAATTTTTTGAAATAGGGACTACAAAAAAAGTGGTTTAAAATTTTAGTAATAACTTGCCATTGGGAGACTAAAAGGAAGAGAAAAAGGAGGTCATCTGTACCTTTAAGCGTTTTCTTTTCTGCTAGAAAAATAACCAAGGAAATATAATGTTGAATGAAGCAACAAACCAGTTAAAAAATACATGTATAGCAATGTGCCTTTCTAACAAACATGTAAAAACTTAGAAACATAGTGTCTTGCTTCTAAGACATGTGCTTTAAATATTATACCCTTGTAGTTAATAAATGCTTCACTTTACAACACTGAAATGTCAAAATGTAATGTATTCTTTAAAGCAAATTAATCATGTCTGTATTTCTTACTGATACTGTTTATTCCAAGTCTTCATAGTCTTTGGAAGAGAATGGCTCTTGCATTTAAATGTCTAGCATGGCCCATAATGCTTTATGTTGTTTTCAAAGCCATGACTCTTAAATGTCCTGTCATTGACTTTGTCATTCAAATAGACCTTAGATATATATCTACAAGTAGTAGAAGATAACTTTGTTGGTTGGGTTCTGTAACTCAAAATACCCATTAGCAAAGTTCTCAGATTTGGAATCTAATGTGGAGATACCTTCATGTGATTAAAAAGGGAGAATACCTATTGTTACTTTAATCTCATAGCAAGAAGGACAAAACACAACTGAAATTTTTGGGTAAATTATTTAATCACACCTTCAGTAATTTTGTATTAATGAAACATGAAAGTAAAGTTTGGGTGGTATTGGTTAATCGCTTGCAATTGAGTCTATTCTCTCCTTTAATAACAGAGTGACTGAAATAGAGCCTGCTGGTGGATAACATTGTAAATATTATAAAAAGGGAAAAACTGTTGATTTCTTTTTAATATTTACCTAGCATTGAGCATTTAAAATATGCAATGGGATACTATTGCCAAAATTAGATAAAGTTTCCAAAAGCACATCAGATCATAATTACTCAGATGAGAAGTACAGTTTATAATATTCTAGTTAGCACTATGCCAAAGATTTTGAATAGTTCCGGGAAATGATACCATTTAGAAATTTGAGGATTTTTATTTTCTACCACTGAAATAATTAAACGTATTTTAAAAACACTACAGTAAAGTTTATTATTTTACACAAAGTGAGGCACAACATTGTTTGCCAAATGCAAAAAACTGTAGTATAGATGTTAAAAGGCATTACCATGAAATGTGACATTACAACACAATTTTCACAAAAACATGTAGGTTTCAAAAGTAAAAGCATTTTAAAATGTGCATAAGTTTTGTTTATATTTCAAAATTTGGACAGTAATGATACCTTTTAAAGGACTGCTATTTTAACTGAGGCGAAATTCACACAACATAAAATTTAACCATTTAAAAATGAAAAATTCAGTGACAAATTCAGTACATTTTAATGTGGTACAATCACCACTACCTCTATCTACTTCCAAAACATTTTCATCATGCCAAAATAAAATCCTATACCCATTCAGCCATTACTTTCCATTCCCTTCCCTGCTTAGCCTCTGTCAACTACCAATCTGTTTTTGTCTGTATGGATTTACCTATTCTAGATAAATACAAGTGGATTCATACAGTATGTGGCCTTTTGTCATGGGCTTCTGTCACTTCAAATAACATTTCCTACGTTCATCTACTTTGTAGCAAGTATCAGTACTTTATTCCTTTAAATAGTTGAATTCCATTTTATTCTATGTGCCACAGTTTGTTTATTCATTCATCTACTGATGAATATATTGGCTATTGAGAATCATGGTTCTATAAATGTTAATATACAAGTATTTGTTTGTGTATCTGTTTACAATTTTAAGGGTATATGCCTAGGAATAACTAACTCCTGGGTGTTATAGTAATTCCATATTTAACTTTTTGAAGAACTGTCAACCTCTGCCATAGCAGCTGAACCATTTTACATTCCCACCAGCAATGTACAAGGGTTGCAATTTCTCTGCATCCTTTCCAATATTTATTTTCCTTTTTAAAGTAAATATTATTATAACTATCCTAGTGGATGTGAATTGGTATCTCATTGTGATTGTGATTTTCATTCTTCTAATGACTGATGTTGTTGAGCATCTTTTTAGGTGCTTCTTAGCCATTCATATTTCTTATGTGAAGTAACTATTCAAGCTTTTTGCTCACGTTTTAATTGGATTGTTTTTCTTTTTGTTGTTTAATTTTTACATATTTGAGAATGTTATAGTTTTTCTTAATTGATTTCTAGCTTCATTCCTTAATTTATTGATTTCTAACTTCATTCCATTGTGGTCAAAGAAGGCACTTTGTATGATTTCAACTTTTTAAAATTTATCAAGACTTGTTTTGTGGCCTAACATATGGTCTATCTAGAGACTCTTCCAAGTGCACCTGAGAGGAATGTGCACTCTGCTGTTTGGTGGAGTATTCTATATGCGTCTACGAGGTCTACTGTTTACCATGTTGTTCAAGTTCTATATTTCCTAGTGGATCTTCATTTAGATGTTGTATCCAAGCTAGAGAATGGAGGATTATAGGAGAATGAACCAAAACATCACAATGCTTTCTTACTGAACTTTAGAACCTTCTTTCTTCATTAAGCCCTCTTCTGTTTTCTATTTTTGATTGGATTCCAGAGTTCCAGAAAGGTTAATTCTGTCAGTTTTTGCCAGCTTAATTTTTGCTTTAATAGAGGGATCAGTTCCTGAAGTTCTGAACTCTGTCGTTTCTATGATCTTACTCCAGTCGTGGCATAGAATCTTAATTTATAATTTGCTCTGTCTTCATTGAAATGAAGTTTCACTTTTGGCATAAATGTAATAATTGATAGCTTACCCGTTTCACTTTTAGCTTCATGTGAAGATGTAGTGAAGTGTATTAAACTTATCTTTGTGTAGACATAGATTTTTTTAACTTTAAACAAAAGTGTGAACTGTATGTTGTAGAGGTTTTTTGTTGCTTTTTTGCTGTGTGAAAAGCAACATACATAACTGCATTTGATTCTTAATATAATAGTAACTATAATAACAGGTATTTTATGGGTGTTTCCTATATCCAAGCAAACTACTAGGTACTTGAAAGAACTCAGCTCATTTTATCTTTGCAGCAAACCAATGAAATGTAGGTATTTGATCTTTTTAAAGTCAAAAACTCAGAATAAAGAACATTGAGTTGTTGAAGGCTATCCTGAACAAGTAAATTCCAAAGACATGATTAAATTTGTATGTCTGAGTGCAAATACTAATTTTTTTTTTTAGTATACCAGGTGCTTGCTTCCTGGTCACTCTATATATGGTCTTACCTACACTTTTTCTAATGAGTCATTATTAAATTAGATGGTGAAATCCAAGGATTGTCCTTATTTTAGGAAAGGCATTTAGTTTATGAATTTTTGAACACTTATATGAAAAAATCATAATTTTTATTGACTTCTCATAAGCACAGTTGGTAATATAATATGCATGCTAAAATATTACAGACTTTCTAATCAGAAGGAATTTTGAGTGATACTATTAGAGAATTATGGCTTTTGTTATTAAGAAATGTGTATTATAATAACAATTAGCCATTTATCATAATATCTACCATTTATTGAGTGCTTAGTAGTAGTATTTTTATGTAAGTACTATTATATAAAAAATGTTTTATCAATTGAAAATAATTGTTGTTTATGGTTAGAAATATATATCTATTTTCTGTTTCTCTTAGAGCAAAGACAGGTGGACCTAGATAGATATAAATCTAGAGATCTTGACTTTGCAGGTAATATACCATATAATCTTTTTCCTAGACATGCTCTGGAATTTTCTGAAGCTTTGAAGCCAACATACTGTGGAATTGGAAAGCTAGGTGAAATCTCAACACTACAGTTTCTTTTTTTTTTTTTTAAATTTATTTATTATTATTATACCTACTAGGTATATGTGCATAACGTGCAGGTTTATTACATATGTATACTTGTGCCATGCTGGTCTGCTGCACCCATCAAACTCGTCATTTACATCAGTGGCAACTCCCACGCAATCCTCCCTCCCTCTTCCCATGATAGGCCCCGTGTGTGATGTTCCCTTCCTGAGTCCAAGTGATCTCTATTGTTCAGTTCCCACCTAAGTGAGGAGAACATGCTGTGTTTGGTTTTCTGTTCTGTGGATATTTGCTAAGAATGATGGGCTTCAGCTGCATCCATGTCCCTACAAAGGACAAACTCGTCCTTTTATGGCTGCATAGTATTCCATGGTGTATATGTTACATTTCTTAATCCAATCTGTCACTGATGGACATTTGGGTTGGGATTCCAAGTCTTTACATAATAGTGCTGCAATAAACATACGTGTGCATGTGTCTTTATAGCAGCATAATTTATAATCCTTTGGGTATATCCTCAGCAACATGGCTAATATATGGTACATCTAAATTCTAGATCTCTGAGGAATCACTTATAATTGTTTTCCATAATGGCTGGAACTAGTTTACAATCCCACCAACAGTGTAAAAGTGTTCCTATTTCTCCACATCCCTCTCCAGTACCTGTTGTTTCCCTGACTTTTTAATGATCGCTTTATTCAAACTGGTGTGAGATGGCATCTCATTGTGGTTTTGATTTGCATTTCTCTGATGCACAGTGATGATGTATATTTTTCATATGTCTGTTGGCTGTATGAATGTCTTCTTTGAGAAATGTCTGTTCATATCCTTTGCCCACTTTTGATGGGGTTGTTTGTTTTTTCTTGTAAATTTGTTTGAGTTCTTTGTAGGTTCTGGATATTAGCCTCTTGTCAGATGAGTAGATTGCAAAATTTTCTCCCATTCTGTAGGTTGCCTGTTCAATTTGGATGTAGCGTTTCTTTTTGCTGTGCAGAAGCTCTTAGTTTAATTAGATCCCATTTGTCAATTTTAGCTTTTGCTGCCGTTGTTGGTGTTTTAGATATTAGTCTTTTGCCCATGCCTATGTCCTGAATTTGTACTACTCTAGGTTTTCTCTAGGATTTTTATGGTATTAGGTCTACATTTAAGTCTCTAATCCATCTTGAATTAATTTTCGTGGGCATATAAGAAAAGGATCCAGTTTCAGCTTTCTACTTAGTGGCTGTGCCAATTTTCCCAGCACCATTTATTAAATAGGGAATCCTTTTCCCCCATTTCTTGTTTCTCTCTAGGTTTGTCAAAGATCAGATGGCTGTAGATGTGTGGTATTATTTGGAGGACTCTGTTCTGTTCCATTGGTCTAGATCTCTGTTTTGGTACCAGTACCATGCTGTTTTGGTTACTGTAGCCTTAGGCATAGTTTGAAGTCAGGTATGATGCCTCCTAGCTGTGTGTTCTTTTGACTTAGGATTGTCTGGGAGATGCGGGCTCTTTTGGTTCCATATGAACATTAAAGCAGTTTTTCCAATTCTGTGAAGAAACTTCCGCTAGCTTGATGGGGATGTATTTGAATTCTATAAATTACCTTGGGCATGGCCATTTTCACGATATTGATTCTTCCTATCCATGAGCATGGTATGTTCTTCCATTTGCTTGTGTCCTCTTTATTTCAGTGAGCAGTGGTTTGTAGTTCTCCTTGAAGAGGTCCTTTACATCCCCTGTAAGCTGGATTCCTAGGTATTTTATTCTCTTTGAAGCAATTGTGAATGGAAGCTCACCATGATTTGCCTGTGTTTGTCTGTTATTGGTGAATAAGAATGCTTGTGATTTTGCACATTAATTTTGTATCCTGAGACTTTGGTTGAATTTGCTTATCAGCTAAGGAGATTTTGGGCTGAGACAATGGGGTTTCTTTAAATATACAATCATGTCATCTGCAAACAGGGACACTTGACTTCTTCTTCCCAACTGAATAATTTCTGATTTCTTGCCTCCTAATTGCCCTAGCCAGAACTTCCCAACACTATGTTGAATAGGAGTGGTGAGAGAGGGCATCCCCTGTCTTGTGCCAGTTTTCAAAGGAATTTTTCCAGTTTTCGCCCATTCAGTACATGATATTGGCTGTGGGTTTGTCATAAATAGCTTCCTGGCTATTTTGAGGCATGTTCCATCAATACCTGAATTTATTGAGCGCCAGCATGAAGGGTTGTTGAATTTTGTCAAAGCCTTTTCTGCATCTATTGAGATAATCATGTGGTTCTTTGGTTCTTTGGTTCTGTTTATATGCTGGATTATGTTTATTGATTTATGAATGTTGAACCAGCCTTGCATCCCAGGGATGAAGCCCATTTGACTGTTTTTAGTGGATAAGCTTTTGATGTGTTGTTGAACTGGTTTGCCAGTATTTTATTGAGGATTTTGCATCGATGTTCATCAGGATATTGGTCTAAAATTCTCTTTTTGTTGTGTCTCTGCCAGGCTTTGTATCAGGATGATGTTGGCCTCATAAAATGAGTTAGGGAGGATTCCCTCTTTTTTCTATTGATTGGAATAGTTTGTGAAGGAAATGGCAACAACTCCTCCTGCCTCTGGTAGAATTCAGCTGTGGAACCATCTGGTCCTGGACTTTTTGGTTGGTAGGCTATTACCTTATTTTCCCAATTTCAGAGCCTAATACAGTCTATTCAGGATTCAACTTCTTCCTGGTTTAAATTTTGGGAAGAGTGTAAGTGTCCAGGAAATTATCCATTTCTTCTAGGTTTTCCAGTTTATTTGCGTAGAGGTGTTTATAGTATTCTGATGGTAGTTTGTATTTCTGTGGGGCCAGTGATATCCCCTTTATCATTTTTAATTGCGTCACATTTGATTCTTCTCTTTTCTTTCTCTCTTCATTAGTCTTGCTAGTGGTCTGTCAATTTTGTTGATCTTTTCAAAACCAACTCCTGGATTCACATTGATTTTTGGAGTGGTTTTGTGTCTCTATCTCCTTCAGTTCTGCTCTGATCTTGGGCTATTTCTTACCTTCTGCTAGCTTTCTGAATGTGTTTTGCTCTTGTTTCTCTAGTTCTTTTTTAATTGTGATAAGTGTCAATTTTAGATCTTTCCTGCTTTCTCTCTTGTGGGCATTTAGAGCTATAAATTTCCCTACACACTGCTTTTTAAATGTGTCCCAGAGATTCTGGTATGTTGTATCTTTGTTCCTTATTGGTTTCCAAAGAACATCTTTATTTCTGCCTCATTTCATATGTACCCAGTAGTCATTCAGGAGCAGGTTGTTCAGTTTCCATGAAGTTGAGCGGTTTTGATTTGAGCCTGGTCCTGAGTTCTAGTTTGATTGCACTGTGGTCTATATGCTTCTGTTATACTTGCTCTTGTACATTTGCTGAGGAGTGCTTTACTCCAATTATATGGTCAATTTTGGGAGGCACATTGCTGAGAAGAATGTATATTCTGTTGATTTGGGGTGAGAGTTCTATAGATGTCTATTAGGTCTGCTTGCTGGTGAGATGCTGCTCAATTCCTGGATATCCTTGTTAACTTTCTGTCTTGTTGATCTGTCTAATGTTGACAGTGGAGGCTGAAGCCCCTATTATTATTGTGCTGGGAGTCTAAGTCTCTTTGTGTCTCTAAGGACTTGCTTTATGAATCTGGGTGCTCCTGTATTGGGTGCATATATATTTCAGGATAGTTAGCTCTCTTCCTGTTGAATTGATCCCTTTACTCATTATGTAATGGCCTTCTTTTGTCTCTTTTGATCTTTTGATGGTTTGTAAGTCTGTTTTATCAGAGACTGCATTGCAAACTCTGCTTTTTTGTTCTCCATTTGCTTGGTAAATCTTCTCCATCCCTTTATTTTGAGCCTATGTATGTCTCTGCGTAGATGGGTCTCCTGAATACAGCAGACTGATGGGTCTTGACTCTTTATCCATTTGCTGTGTCTGTGCCTTTTAATTCGAGCATTTAGTCCATTTACATTTAAGGTTAAGATTGTTATGTGTGATCCGGATCCGCCATTATGATAGTTAACCTATGGCTTCTTGCTCGTTAGTTGATGCAGTTTCTTCCTAGCCTCTGATGGTCTACATTTTGCATGTTTTTGCAATGGCTGCTACTGCTGTTCCTTTCCATGTTGAGTGCCTTCAGGGTCTCTTGTATGCATGGGCCTGGTGGTGACAAAATCTCTAAGCATTTGCTTATCTGTAAAGGATTTTATTTCTCCTTCACTTATGAAACTTCTAGTTTGGCTGATATGAAATTTGGGTTGGAAAAATTTTTTCTTTAAGAATGTTGGAATATTGGCCCCACTCTTCTGGCTTGTAGAGTTTCTTCCAAGAGATCTGCTGTGAGTCTGATGGGCTTCCCTTTGTGGGTAACCTGACCTTTCTCTCTGGCTGCTCCTTAAGATTTTTCCCTTCATTTCCAACTTTGGTGAATCTATAATTATGTGTCTTGGTTATTCTTCTCGAGGATATCTTTGTGGGCGCTTCTCTGTATTTCCTGATTTGCCACCGCCCTACTTCAGGGTTGTAGTTCTCCTGATGATATCCCGAAGAGTGTTTCTTCCAACTTGGTCCGGCTTTTCCCCTCACTCTCAGGCACCCCAATCAGACGTAGACGGTCTTTTACAATCCCATACTTCTTGCAGGCTTTGTTCATTTCTTTTTCTTTTTTCTTTTGGTTTTCTTTCTCGCTTCATTTCATTCATTTGATCCTCAATCTATTGATACTTTCTTCCAGTTGATCGAAGTCGGAGCCACTTCGAAGCTTGGTAGCATTTGTCGATTTCTCAGTCATGGTTTTCATCTTTCTATTTGCTTTAGGACCTTCTTCTGCATTAATTACTCTAGCCACACCTTTCCACTTTTTTTCCAAGATTTTTAGTTTCTTTGTGCTAAGTAATGTGAATTCTCCTTTAGCTCTGAGAAATTTGATGGACTGCTTCCTTTCTCCCTCATCTCACAAAGCCATTCTCCCACCAGGTTTGATCCGTTGCTGGCTTATGAGCTGCTTTCCTTTGCCGGGGAGATGCGCTTATTTTTGAATTTCCAGCTTTTCTGTTCTGCTTTCCCCATCTTTGTGGTTTTGTCCGCCCCTGGTCTTGATGATGGTGATGTACTGATGGGGTTTTGTGTAGGTGTCCTTCCTGTTTGATAGTTTTCCTCTAACAGTCAGGACCTCAGCTGTGGTGGGTCTGTTGGAGATTGCTTGAGGTCCACTCCAGACCCTGTTTGCCTGGGTATCAGCAGCAGAGGCTGCAAAGAGGCCATTTCTGAACAGCGATTGTACCCAATTGATTCTTGCTTTGGAAGCTTCCTCCTCAGGGGTGTACTCCACCCCTGTGAGGTGTGGGTGTCAGACTGCCCCTAGTGTGGGGATGTCTCCAGTTAGGCTACTCAGGGTCAGGGACCCACTTGAGCAGGCAGTCTGTCCCTTCTCAGATCTCAGCCTCCGTGTTGGGAGATCCACTGCTCTCTTCAGCTGTCAGACACTGAAGTTCGCAGAGGCCGCTGCTTTTTGTTGTTGTTGTTGTTGTTGTTGTTTTGTAGCTGTGCCCTGTCCCAGAGGTGGGAGTCTACAGAGACAGGCAGGGTTTCTGAGCTGCTGTGTGAGCTCCACCCAGCTGGAGCTTCCCAGCAGCCTTGTTTACCTACTTAAGCCCCCAGCAATGGGGGCGCCCTCCCAGCCTCGCTAAGCTGCCTTGCCGGTAGATCACAGACTGCTGTGCTAGGCAATGAGGGTGCCCGCAAGTGGGACCTCCGCCAGTGGGATATGATCCTGGTGTGCCTGTTTGCTTAAAGCACATTGGGGTGGAGTTTACCCGATTTTCCAGGTGTTGTGTGCCCCATCCCTGGCTAGAAAAGGATTCCTTCCCCAGGCTTCCTAGGTGAGGCGATGCTCGGGCCTGTTTCAGCTCTCGCTGGTCGCGGGCTGCAGCAGCTGACCAGCACTGGATCCTCCCCGCACTCCCAGTGAGATGAACCCAGTACCCCAGTTGAAAATGGCAGAAAATCACTGGTCTTCTGTGTCACATGCTGGAGCTGGAGA
Source organism: Papio anubis (assembly GCF_008728515.1). Lineage (NCBI taxonomy): Eukaryota > Metazoa > Chordata > Mammalia > Primates > Cercopithecidae > Papio > Papio anubis. The sequence goes on along the minus strand of NC_044979.1, from coordinate 61,853,293 downwards.
GACTGGAGCTGTTCCTATTCGGCCATCTTGCTCCGCCCCCCAACACTACAGTTTCATATTAGAGCACATACTTGTCAAGCAGTCATAAATTTAGGAAACCAATTATTATTTGTTTTCATCTTAAGATAAGTGAAAATAAGCATTGTTAGACTAAATATATATATGTATTACCACTTAATCAAATTTATGTTATAGTTGTCATCATGGCATTTTGATTGCTAAACTACACAAATAAATATTTAGATTATTTGAGGTATAAAATGAAGCCTAGGTGGGTGGATCCATGTGCAGTTTAATTAATATACTAGAATTAGTTTTATTTAGAATACTTATCTTGCTGAATGTGATCATTTGTTTTGATTTTTTTTCTGGAATTTCAAAAAACACAGCCCCAACTAAAGAAATGGTAATCATTAGCAACTTATAAGAGTCACAGGGAACATCTTGATGGCTGTGCATGTCTATCATAAATTGGTCATCTCTGTATAAGAACATTCTAAATAATTTTGCCCATAAAAATCATTAATAATGGTAGTTTGTAAAAGTTATATTTTAATATTACATCATATGCAAAGACAACTGAAAGTAATAGCTAACTTCTCTAAAATAAAATCTTACTTGCCTCAATTGGCAAGTGAGGTGAACATAGGTAATGGTTTCAGAGAGGTACTAGACCAAACCCATCAAATATTAATCTCATCATATGACATTCTATCATTAGATTCATTTCTCTGAGTAATCTTAAGGCACCATATTAAACTTTACATATTCTTGAGAGGGATCTGATTTTTAACCGTTATGAGGGAAAATTCACTTGTAAAGACATAAGAATCACAGAAAGCTCAAAGGAGACCTTTTGGCTTTGGCCTTATTTTGACAAAGGGCCTCAGCATTTATGCTTCTTATGTTATCTCCAAGTATGAGTCATTACATGTTTTTATTTGTGTGTGTTTAAAAGCATAAATGTTCAATGTCATCACTGAAAATATATCACAGTTTTGTAACCTTATCTGGAGCATTTATTCATTTCTTATGTATAAGGAATATAAAAAAAATGGACTGGACCACTCAGTGCCAGTGAGCCCTGCATTTGTTGATTTAGCCCTGCATGTAAGGGTGATGCTGTGAAGGCTGAAGACTGTTCAGGAAATAGGAAGACCTAAAAATACATTTTTCCCACAGCAAACTGTTTCAACTTCCTATTTTTTCTCAAAGTACCCAGTATAAGGAACACTTAAAATAATTTTCACTGAAAAAAAAACTGACCTTCCAGCAAATGGAAAACCTCAGGGTATACTTCAAAAGACAGAAGTGCTAAGGTTTCAACTAAAATCTTGAAGTACTATTACAAGGAAGTGTTCCTTTGCTGTTTAATTAACAACCTAATAAATTATTCTCATTTCTCAGAAACAGCTCAAAGACTAGTCCAATCTAACCTGATAGGAACTGTCAGCCAGGTAAGAAAACTGAGGCAGTAATTCAGAGAGGGTCCTGCTGACTCTAAAGTGAGTCATTTCTGGATCTTGAATCAGGGCTTTGCAACAGAAAATAACCTAGAGAGGTAAGGTGAAAGAAAATAGTGGAGAGTGTACCAGTTAACTGTCTCTTCAGGGAGAACTTGTCAGAATAAATGAACTGTCTGTCAAAAAGATACACGACCGAATCATATTCAAGACCAACAGATATATATGTAGAAGTTCAATAAGATGGGAAAGACCAATGAGCTTATTAGTTTTCTATTACTATGTAACAAATTACCCCAAAACTTGTTTTTAAAAAATGAAATGTAAAATAAATCATAAAGAACCTAAGGGTGTTTGTTTTTTCTCTCCAAGAATATATTTGCATTAACAGTGCAATCTAGCATGTTTCTTCTACAGGCATACTTGTCATGTGACACCACCTTTGTGTAATAAAAGTCATCAGAAGTCCTGCCAGATCCTGACTTCAACATCTGTGAGGATGATGATCCCACACCCAGTTTTTCTGTTTCTTCACTTTCTTAAAGCTCATCTACCATAATTATTACTTCTCCTTCATGATATTCATCCATTTCCACAAATACCCTCTGAAATTACCTGAAAATTATTTAACTCATAAATCATACATGTCGCTAGCATGTAAACATTCTGTCTCAGAACTTGTTCACTAATGTACCCCCTTATATTTGCCCTTCAAGTTCATCCTTATTCTATTCAATTGGAAGTTCTACTTTGTCTGTGTTTATCAACCTTCCTATATCTACCACTTTCATGATCCAAGGTTCAGATTTACCACAACAAACCTTTTGCTGTTACTCTAATTTATCTCACAACCCTGGCAACAAGTTTACCCTGAATGAATCCAAATAGCTGCCACTTTCTTATCTACATCTCGCCTGGATGTAAATAAGAAGACCCACAAGTGGAAATACTAACTAAAAGTTCAGAGAGCCATGTACTCAATCAGACCATCCACCTGCTAAACCCTCCTCCTGCAAGGTTTAACTACTCAGTTTCCTTTATCATTGTCTACTCTGCTCAAATCCCTGATAATTGCTGCCTTGATCACAGTGAATAAATATACTTCCTACATCACAGTGAAGACATAAGCTTTCTCAAATTTTACCCACTGAATATGTCATCATTGTACATCATTTTAAGGAGACCTCTTTGATTCTACCCTCTACCACATATTTCACATATAATCAATCATAAAATCAATTCATGTTACGTTGTAGACAGCTTCTATATGGTTCCTAATCAACTTTATATCCTTGTATTTATGCCCTCGTGGAGTCCCCTCTCTTTAAGTGAGGGCTGGAGTTAATAAATTGGTTCTAATGAGTAGAATATGAAATAAATGATAGGCTGTCAATTCCAAAATTAGGTTACAAAAGACTATTGCTCCCATCTTGCTTGCACTGTTTTTCTTGCCATCTTGCTTGCATGCTTTCATAAACAAGCCCCCATATTCTGAATTGCTCTACAAAGGCCCACATAGAAAGTAACAAGGGAAGCTAATAAGGAACTGAAGCCCCCAGTCCAACAGGCCTGCAGTGTCCAAATCCTGCCAGCAACCACATGAGTGAGCTTAGAAGTAGAGTCTTCCTTAGTCAAGACCTCAGATGATAACTTCAGTGGCAACTTGCTTGCAGGCTTGTGAGAAACTGTGAGCAAGAGGACACAGCTAAACCATGCCTGGATTACTGACCCACAGAAAATGTAAATATTGTTGTTTTAAGCTGCTAAATTTTGAGGTGATTTGTGATACCTTAGCCTGTGTTTGATAATTAACACAATCTATCACCTAAAATGCTCTACTGAATAGCATGATTACCGAAATGCTTTTCTTCAAATCTCTTCATTTCCCCAATTCAAATCTTACATGCCATGCAGAACAAACTTGAAGTTACTTAATTTTGCTCTGCCTAAATTTACTCATTTCTAAATTGAAGGTAATAATAGTACTGGACTTATATGGTTACTGTATTTTAAAATGAGTTAATATAAGTAAAATGATGAAAACAAATCCTGAAATCCTTAGTCTTTTATATGTCTCAGCTGTAATTCCCTGGTACCACTCTGTTTTCAAAAGTGCATCAGTCTTTTTCTCCTGGACCGTTAACAGACTCTTAATTTGTTTTCTTTTATCTCTGTTCCCATCCTATGCATTCTGTAGTTCAGCCAGATATAACTTTTCATATATAAATGTATTGGCACATTCATTCCTGTTCAATGGCTTTCCATAGAAATTAGGTTGAATCTACAAGTTATCAATATGGTTTGCAGGAACCTTCCTACCTTTCTAGATCCATCACATACCATTAGTGGAATCCCAGAGGAGCCAAAAGATTCATGAAACATTCTTTGACTTTAAGTATCATGCGATAAAGAGCACATAACCTAGTAACTATAGTTTCAAAAAGGTATTATCTGGATGTGTTTGAAAAACAAATTACATAAGAAGTCAGAGACGAGGTTTCAAAATTTTTAGGTAAGAAATTATCTACCAAACAGATCAGAGTTCATGTATTCTATTATAACCTCTTTGAACATTGGTTTCTGCTTTTGTAGAAATGAATAGAGTGTTTTTGTATTATGCTAACATTTACCTCTTGGATAATTTGATATTATTCAGAATTTTTAGTAAGTTTTATAACAATAATAGTAAAATTCTGCCAAATATGTCTTCTAATAAATACATATTATGTTGTCATTTCTGAACTTTGAATCTTCAGCGACCTCTTGCTTATTTGATAAAGTCTAAAATTTGCATGACATTCAAGGCCCTAGATGGTCTGATATATCGCTCTCTAGTTTCACCTCCTGATGCTGTTTCTCCCTCCCTCCATGCAGGCTTCTACACTGTGCCGTAGACATTGCAGGTCCTAGGCCATATGTGTACCTGTGTTTTCATTTATTTGTCCATGTGTCCTGCCACCAGGAAATCCCTCCCCTGTAGCCCTTGTGGTTTCCTTCTTAGTACTTAGAACTACATACAAGGTGTCTCCTGGGTGCTTCATATGCTTCAGCTGTATCTGAGATTCACACGCCTTCCTCTGCATTCTCTAAGATCCAGATAGAAGCTTTTATTATAAAGTTTATCATGTTAAAGTAAAGTTCCTAGCAAAACATCTCTATTACTTTTTCTAAGCTCTGAAAGCTGCATGAAGGTAGAAGCAATACCAGGGTCATTCATCTTTGTGTCATAATGGCCTAGCCCAGAACATGGTACCAAATAGAGAATTAGTAAATATTTATTAGACAGATGGACAGAAGGACAAACAATTAGAATTCACTAATCCTATATAGCTGAAGTAGTGAATTAGAATTTGCTAATCCTAAATAGTTTAATATTAGACTACACAATAATTCCAGCTCATTTTATAAAATAATAGTTGTTTTTGAACATATTTTCTAGAAATTTAGGAACTATATATTTAGAAGACAAGGATTGATGGCTTGAGAAATACCTTATGATTGTATCAAGGAAGTTAAAAACACGTTTTATATTCACGTTTGTTTAATTTTTTCTCATAGTTATGGCTTACTTCCCCCAAATCTTTAAATATAGCATTGATTTTATGTATGAGATAAGAATGCATTTTCTTAACACATGTTCGTTTTTATCATATATGCTAATGTAGAAATTTGCATTGTAGATTATTTTTTCATTTTTTATTTGCACTTTAAATGAATCACATTGTACTTAAACTTGAGCAATAACATTAGGCAAACATAGAGTAAGTCCCAGCACTGCCACTTAGGAGTGATGCAAGTTTGGCAAAGTTACATACTGCCTCTAAGGTTATCAGTATCTGAAACCTGGAATTATAGTAGTTCCTCTCTAATAAGGGTGTATTAGAGATTGATAAGATATTATATATGAAACTGTTAATAATGCTTACTACATGGTAAGCTTTAATGTATTTTAAATCTTAATCTTTTAGTTATTACTGTTAAAATAATTTATTTTCCCCCATTAAATAATATCATTATATAAAGGCCTTATCAGCTTTCCCTTCTCTCTTATATGTCCTCAAGTACTTCCCTTTCTTGCTCGTGACCCTTAGACTGTTTCTTACCATGCCTCTTTTCCCTAAAAGCTACTCTTTCTCAGAAGCCTCACCTTCAGACAACTACCTCGTATCTCAGTTAGCAAGCCATAAATAGTTCATCTTCTCTGGTTAAACTTTCTCTCTTATCATTTATTCTTTAACCTAGTATAATTGTTCTGCAGAAACCACTTTTCTCAGGATTACCAATGGCTTTCTAAATGATAAGCCAAAAGCTGTGTCTAAATCTGCCTCTTCATGACACTTGTATAGTATGTAGTATGGATGAGCAATTACATCTTGATTCCACCACCTATGCTTCCCATAGCTTCTCAATTGCTCCATTTCAGAATTATCTTACTTTTGTTTCTATGTGCATATTTAAAATATTTCCCTTCTGGGCCGGGCACAGTGGCTCATGCCTGTAATCCCAGCATTTTGGGAGACTGAGGCAGGTGGATTACCTGAGGTCAGGAGGTCGAGACCAACATGGTGAAACCCCATCTCTACTAAAAATACAAAAAAATTAGCCGAGCATGGTGGTGGGAGCCTGTAATCCCAGCTACTTGGGCGGCTAAGGCAGGTGAATCACTTGAACTTGTGAGGTAGAGGTCACGCCACTGCACTCCAGCCTGAGTAACAGAGCGAGATTCTGACCCCCCCCCAAAAAAAAACCCAAAAAACAAACAAAAAAAGTCTTTTATGTGCCAGTTATGTTCATTGCATCATTTTGACTATTTTCATTTATTTTTATTACTTTTTTCTTTCTCTAAACAGTTTCTTAACAGACCTGTGTAGTTGTGCTAGTACTTTGTAAGCTTGAAGTGAATGGACACTGTTATATAAATAAATAAAAGATTATCTACAAATTGGCCTAAATCACTGACAAAAATATAAATCATATCATTTATTACATTAACCCTTTTAGTAATGTGTTTCTGAATAGTAGTCGCTTTAGTTGCAAGGACATTATTCTTTTGTTTAAACATTTGCTTCAAGTATATATAGCAAACACTTGAATGCCTAGTCTATGCTAATAGTTTTGCCATTATAAATTGTATGTTATATTTATATATATAAATATAACATACATATAAATTGTATATATATTATAAAATGTTCTTAAATTGGTTAGCCTGGCTTTCCTCTACTCACCCACAAAGAAATAGTATTATGCTAACTGAAATAACTACCCCATGCATATGAGGACTGCTTTTACACACATAGACAGATCAATAAATAAATTTTAGTTAAATTAGACTCAAATTTATTTAATGATTTTTATGGTTGAACAGTAAATTCAGATCACCCCTCCCATTTTTTAAAGCTAAAAGCAAATGAACTATAGCATTGCTTTGAACTTTGGTCTATATATCCTAGCTAAAATTATAGGATGCAATTGAAAGCAGGTATAAAATGCTTACAACTGAATATGTTGAAATAGATATTTATGTAGGGAATGCAATATAAGTGCCTAGTAAAGAAATATTAATTGGTGTGTATAAAGATACAGTGCAAGAATGAATAAGCAGTGAAATTATGAGCAGTTTTACTAAAGTGAGATTTAAAAGACCATGATGAGAAGAAAGAATAAACAAGATGGGTTTTTGTGAGCTTTTACCAGATCCACGAAATCCTGGCAAAACCATTTGGATGTCATATAATCATCAGTAGAGAAACTTGGAGAAGAAGAAAAAGGATTGACGTGCAGATTGTGGTCCCTCAGAGATAGCCAAGTGTAAGGACACTTTCTAGAAAGCTATTTTCATTTTCATTTTCCAGTTATGAAATGACAAGGCCCCAGACTAAAAATTCAGAAATGCGAATGCATACATGGATTGTTCTAGGAAAGAGCAAGAACCTCTGATTCACACATAGAATGATAATTAACAAATTGATTTTTTTTAAAAAAAGTAGTTATCTCATGAAAGCGAAATAACGAAGGATCGTATGTGTGATAACTACTTTAAACCTACACTAATTATATAAATATTGAAAGTTATAGATGAAAACCCCAAAGGCAGTGTACAATTGGCCCTAATTTTCTTATGGTGCTGGATCTGCCATTTGACAAAAATGAGTATCCGAAAGAATTCATCTTTTACTAAAGCACTCTCTTGTTACAGAGTGTGAATGCTCCTCTTGAACTCTATATGTGTGTGATAGTTAAATAAAGAAGTTGCCAGACAGGAAAAAGGAAACCTAAATATTTTGTCTGTTAAGCAGAACTATATTCAGGAACCATATGAACAGAATATATGTTGTTCCCTTTGTTGTAGTATAGTCTTCCGATTTAATAGGAAGGAAGGAAGCAAAAGGAAGAGAGGGAAGGATGGAAAGAGGGAGGGAGGAAAATGTACACATACACACATATATAAAAACAATGCTTGCCTTAAAAAAACTTTTGAAAGGGTCTTACAAAATATTTTATACAGATTTTAGGAAAGAAAAGAAATTAATCTCTTTGGGACTTTCCAGAAAATATAATGCAATAAATTTCACACAGACTGGCATCTCTAATGCTTCTGTCCAGTGAGGTAGAAACTAGTTTTCTGCTTGACTGCTCAGCCCAAGAGCAATGACTTTAAACAAGAAAACAAAACAAACTGGGACAAGAGGTGCATTAAGGAAAAGCTTAGAGATGTTTGATGAAACACTGAGTGCCGTTTTCACAATATCAATTAGAGAATATTTTGTCTATATTACTAGACTTCGATAAATAACTTATACATGTACAACTTTTAAGTATGTTCTATTACTTTTTTTTTATTCTGTTATTAATAGGGTCCTGTAATTTAGCTTCTCACTCTCACATTTTTTGCCACTAGAATCTTAGAAGTAGAGAAAAACTACTTTAATTTTTTTTTCAATTATATTCACAAATGGTAAATTGTTTAATGGCAGTAGACATTCAAGACTGTTTATGAATAAAGATGTCTATAATTTTTAATAACTCAAACATAGTCCCATAGTGATGATACTGCTACTTATATATTGCCTCAGTTCATAGAAACAATTATTAAACAATTTCACAATACTCTAATTGAAGAATTTGATGGTCTTGTTTTCTGTATGCAAGACACTGTGCTCTATTGCAATGGTAATGGGTTTTAAACATTTTATTCATGTTGAAAGTATTTTTTCACGAATGGTATCATTTAGTCTTTCCTTATTCACAGGTCACTCCTCTGTTATCATTCCTATTTTTGTATGTCTTGAAGCAATAGGCTGGTGGTGGCTCACACTAGTAATCCCAACAATTTGGGAGGCAGGAGGATCTCTTGAGCCCAGGAGTTTGAGACCAGCCAGGGCAACATAGTGAGACCCTGTCTCTACAAAAATAAAAATAACCTAGGCATGGTGGTGCACACCTGGAGTCCCAGTTACCTCAGAGACTGAGGTGGGAGGATACTTGAGTTCAGATCAAGGCTGTGATGAGCCATGATTGCACCACTGCACTTTTAGCCTGGGAAACAGAACAGACTTTATCTCAAAAAAAAAAAAAAAAAAAGCAACAAAAATTCTTGAGCTTTTGCACTAAACATGTATGTTTTATATCCAAAGAGGGTAGAAGCAGAGGATAGAGGGATGGTGATTAATAATGGGTCTATTTTGGTAGCACATTACTAATGGTATTGTGCGTAAGATAGACTGCTGAATATTTCTGTATTTAACTGTGATTTTATCTAAAAACAGGAAGCTACTGCTGTTGGAGTGCAGGTGGGGACCCCTAAAAGCTGTATTGCTGTTTTCATTGACATTTCAGAGAGTAAAACTCTGCTTCTAGTCTATTTAAAAGGAAGGAGGTGTAAAGGGATGTTTCCTAATTTGTAGCCTTATGCCTGCCTTACAGCTTCATCATCCTCTCCCAACTTAAATTCCTAAAATCAAAGGAATATGTTAATTCCTTTAATGAACTATATTTATATATTTTAAAGACCTCTCATTTGGAAACAAACAAACAAAAAATACCCTGCATATTTCAGTTCCCTTCCCAATGCTTAAGGGGCATACATAGCTCTTTTTAAATGATTTTTACACCGTAAAAAGAATGGCCAGGAGCAGAGCAGAAGAAAATAAAGTCAGAGAGGAGTATAGTATGTATAAGTATTACTCTTCTTATTAAGGTAAAGAAAAGACTTATTCTTGTATTCAAAGTCAATGCAGTTCCTGAATGAAGAGAGTTCAAATAAAATGGGACAAATGACCCTAAGGGCATTTTCTATTCTCAAGTTCTTTTTAATTTCTCGTACAATTAGAGGGAGGAGACCATGTCTTATTCATCATTTTAATCTCATTATTTATTACAGTGAACAGTATGTAAATGTCTGTTGTTCATTAAAAATGTTTCCATCTATTTTTTTTTACTTTTTTTGAGCTATCAGATTTTTTTGCTCTAATTCCTTTTTTTCTTAAGTTATTTTTAAGATAGCAGGAGTTTCTTGAATTTTAAAATTAAGCTTTGCTATGCACCTGATCTCCTTTAGTGATTCTGGTATTTAATTTCTCAAACTAAATAATTACTTTCTTTTTTAAGGTTTTAATCTCTTTTTAATTGCATCATTGATCTTTCTTATAAACTTAGAATAACAGACAACTTTTAACAATGTACTAGGACTTACATGATTTTTCAGTCGGACTGGCAATACCTTACACTCGAACTTTTCCATAATTATTGCAGTTGGGAACAGTTTTTCAAGATTTTTATGGGGTTAGGCTAGAAGGATTCATCTTCTTCACTGAGTATGCTCATTGTAGTAATTGTAAGCATCTTGTTTTTTTTCTTCCTGTGTTCTAATAAAACTATATTATTAAAATAGCTAGTTGGATACCTTTTGAATATTAGTTTGTGATAATGTAATAAGAATTTTTCTATATAATGAAGGGATTAATTTTAGGGTCCTAAGAATTTATAACAAGGCAAGATAATCAGGTACATTCCTATTCTTATTAATTTTCTCCTGTCATTACCATAACCTAGAATGTATCTTTTTCATTTACCATTTATTCCATCCAATTCTCTTTTCAAGGCCCTATTTAATTTCTAGTTACTCTAGGAAGTCAGCCTTTTCCCATTCAGAGTAAGGCGCTATGATAAACTAATAGTAGGATTCTCATCATCAATAAATATATTAATTAATAGTCAATCAGGATTCTCTGCCTGAGGACACTATCTAGTATATCACATGCATTAGTGTCTTTCAACAAGGGCTATTTTTCCTTCCAGGAGACATTTGCCAATGCATGGTGACGTTTTTGATTGACATGGTATACTGATGGTATCTAGTGGGTACAAGCCAGAGGTGCAACTCAACGTCTAACAATATAACATCATCTGGTCCAAAATGTCATTACTGTCAAGGGTGAGAAAGATTTATTAATCACCGGCCGGGCGCAGTGGCTTACGCCTGTAATCCCAGCACTATGGGAGGCCGAGGCGGGTGGATCACGAGGTCAGGAGATCCAGACCATCCTGGCTAACACGATGAAACCCCGTCTCTACTAAAAATACAAAAAATTGGTCGGGCGCAGTGGCGGGCGCCTGTAGTCCCAGCTACTCGGGAGGCTGAGGCAGGACAATGACGTGAACCGGGGAGGCGAAGCTTGCAGTGAGCCGAGATTGCGCTACTGCACTCCAGCCTGGGCAACAGAGCAAGACTCCATCTCAAAAAAAAAAAAAAAAAAAATTATTAATTACCTATATTGATGCTGGACCACAAATATCCATGGTTGGTATGTGAATCCCTGACAAATTATATTACTACTTTCCATCCTTATGGCCAAAACTGTGTTGATGGCTGTCCTGGGAAAACATTAAATGTTCTGCTCAAGCACTGCTAGAATATATGTATTGCTTCTGTGTTATCTACATGGAGTGCCACATTATAATTAAAGAAAATTAAATTGAGCTGTCACGATTTTCTCTTTGACAGAGCCACACTGATTGCTACCTAGCATACTGCATTAGAAATCATTGTCACTGATTGCACATTTATAGTTTGAAGGTTTCCCTGGATTTCATATGGTATTGGAGTTAATTTGACTGGTATGTAATAACCAGCCCTACTTGTTCCATCAGTGAAAGAAGAAAATGAATAAAGATTTAAATATATAGTTAGCTTTTGAACTTTTGCTTTTTTTTCTGTATTTGCTCTTCCATTTTTCCTGTCTCTGTTGGCACAGAGCATTCTCTGGATGTGTTTCCATCTCACAGGAATTAAGGCATCACTAGCCCTAAATGAAACCAGATTATCCTTCATATTTTTCAAAAATTTATGTTTCATATTTTCCCTCCACTTAGAATACATTCTCCTGTTTAAATACCATCCATTCTTTAAGAACCAGGCTTCCTGTTGTATCTTAATCCATCATTATCTCTTATCCAGTTCCCAATACATATACATAATTATATACTCGTCTAACTCACCTTATGTCGTGTCATATGGAAAACCTCTTAAGGAGTATGTATCAAAATATCTTGTTTATCGATAAATTTTTGTGGAATTCTGCTGTTTGAAAAAGAATCCACATCTCCACCATCTAAATAAAGGGCCTGCATACAAATATTTCCTGCTTAGTTGAAAGGACAAATCTAAAAATCCAAGGTCTTATCATGATGAACATTTATTTCTGACAGTAGGTATGGCTTTCTATACTTATAAAATGAAATATATATTGCTCTGTCTCTCTAGCAGTGCGATGGTTTTAGAATGGTTTAGAAGTATATCTTTGATATTGACACTGATAACTATTTAGCAAAAGACTGAGGTAGTTCCTTTTTTTCTTTCCAGCTTCTATTTTAGGTTCAGAGGGTACATGTGCAGGTTTGTTACATGGGTAAATTACATGTCACAGGGGTTTGGACTACAGATTATTTCATCGCCCAGGTAGTGAGCATAGTACCTGATAGCTAGTTTTTCTATCACCACTCTTCTCCCACTCTCCACCCTCAAGTAGACCCCAGTGTCTATTGTTCCCTTCTTTGTATCCATGTGTACTCAATGTTTAGATCCCACTTATAGGTGACAACACCTATAGTAGTATTTGGTTTTCTGTTCCTGCATTAATTCACTTAGGATAATGGCCTTCAACTCCATTCATGTTGCTACAAAGGACATGATTTCATTCATTTTTATGGCTGCGTAGTATTTCATGGTATATATGTACCACATTTTCTTTATCAAGTCCACCACTGATGAACATCTAGCTTGATTCTATGTCTTTGCTGTCATGAATAGTACTGTGATGAATATACACATGCTTGAGTCTTTATGGTAGAACGATGTATATTCCTTTGAGTATATACCTAGCAATTCCATTGCTGGGTCAAATGGTAGTTTTCTTTTAACTTCTTTGAGAAATCTCCAAACTGCTTTCCACAGTGGCTGAACTAATTTTCACTTCCACCAGAAGTGTTTAAGCATTCCTTTTTCTCCACAACCTAGTCAACATCTGTTTTGTTTTGTTTACTTTTTAATAATAGCCATTCTGACTGGTGTAGGATGGTATCTCATTGTGGTTTTGATTTGCATTCCCCTGATGATTAGTGATGTTGAGAATTTTTTCTTTTGCTTGTCAGCCATGTGTATGTCTTTTGAGAAATGTCTACTTGTGCCCTTTGCCCATTTTAATCGGATTGTTTGTGGGTTTTTTTTTTTTTTTTTTTTAAGTGCCTTACAGTTTCTGGGTAATAGACCTTTGTCAAATGTATAGTGTGCAGATATTTTCTCCAATTTTATAGATTTTCTGTCACTCTGTTGATAGTTTTTTTGTTTTTTGGGGGGTTTTTTTTTGTGGTTTTTTTGTGGGTTTTTTTTTTTTTTTTTTTTTTTTTTTTGCTGTGCAGAAGCTCTTTAATTAGATCCCACTTGTCCACTTTTGTTCTTACTACAATTGCTTTCAGAGTCGTCTTCAAGAAATCTTTGCCAAGTCTCATGTTCAGAATTGCATTTCCTAGGTTTTCTTCTAAGGTTTTTATAGTTGTAGGTTTTACATTCAAGTTTTCACACCACCTTGAGATGATTCCTGTATATGGTGTAAGGAAATGGTCCAGTTTCAATCTTTGGCATGTGGCTAACCAGTTGTCCTAGCACCATTTATTGAATAAAGAGTCGTTTCTCCTTTTCTAGTTATCATCAGGTTTGTTGAAGATCAGATGGTTGTAGGTGTGCAACTTTATTTCTGGGTTCTATATTCTGTTCCATTGTTGTATGTGTCTGTTTTTGTACCAGTTTCATGCTGTTTTGTTTAATATAACCTTGTAGTATAGTTTTAAAAAGTTGGATAGTATGATGCCTCTAGCTTTGTGTTTGTTTGTTTTTGCTTAGGATTGCTTTAGCTATTTGGGCAATTTTTTGGTTCCACATGAATTTTAGAATAGTTTTTTATAATTCTGTGGAAAATGTTGTTGGTAGTTTGATAGAAATACCATCGAATCTATACGTTGCTTTGGGCAGTATAGTGAGGTAGTTTCTTCAAACAACAATTTCCCAAAAAATATTCATAATTTATTAGTTATTTGTGGACAAAGTATACATTTGTTCCATCTAGTGTCTCTTGTATCTATGCCTTTAGCATCTAGAGCAATGCATTTTAGAATTATACTTAACAACTATTTGAATACATCAATAAATTGAATGTTTTCATATTTATTATATATAATACTGGATGAATAATTTTGGTCTAGCATCTAGGACTTTAAACAATAGCCCCTATGTATTTTTAGTTTTTTTCAATGTTTAAAAAAACTACAGATCCTTCTTTTATCATCCTCATGTTGAGCTCAGAGAATTTTGACAATGAATTAATGCGTATACATATATTTAAGTCACTTAGGATAATGTGTCTAGGTACTTTACTTATTATTTTCATTAATATTCTTGACACTCCAAAATAAGCAAAATTTCCTTTCCTTTGCCATATAGAAATGGTATAAATTGCATTATATAAATTAACATTCCTAAGGAAAATGTTCTTTAAAATTACTTTGGACAGCAAACCTTATCCTGAAAGTTATTTGCTTGTTAGCTTGATTACCTCATTGATGTTGCAATCTACAGTTGGTGATTTTTTCCCAGTCTTTCTTCAACCTTTATTTTATCACTATGGTTTTTTTGTTCTTCTCTCTTTGTCTATTTTCACAGCTATTTTAAAATATTTTAAATTTATATATCCAGTATATTTAGTACGATTTGTTTTCTAGATTAAAGGCACCAGATCTATCTGAAAACAACTTTTAAGAGCTGGTCAACACAGAAATCCATAGTAAATAACAAGTTTTTTTCTAGACTGTCTTGTCTCATCTTTAGTCATGGCTTCCAGCTACATCATCTTTAATCATAATAAACTTTATTTATGCAATGTTGATCTTTTTAAAATAAATAATATTGTATTGCTTTTATCTCTGTATTTGGAGTTCTGAACTCTTATTTCATGTTATATTGATTTAATTAGAAATAAATACCTAGTTGAGAGGTTTTTTTAATTAGAATTAAATACTTAGTTGAGAAGTTTTTATTGTCTTTGTCAGAGTCAGTTCTTTTTGAATTATAAGTTGGTAAGACATTACTTCAAATTCTTTATTATATATCTGTCTGCCCTCTTAAGTGATACTAACAGTCCTAAAACATAGTACACACCCCTCACAGACATGCTTAAATTTAAATCTGTGGGGTTCTAATGGTTCTATAGTTTGGATCCTCTTTGTGTAAGTGTGCCTAGCAAAGTGCTTTGAAGTGAGGAGACATTTAATAAATATCTGTCTAAGTGAATTGAAGAGTTATGTATTTTAGGGAAAATCTAAAAGAAAATTTATGCTCTGGAGGAAAATTCATGAATGATCATAATTACAATTTAACCAAATGATGACAGAAAACTCTAATAAAGGACTGAAGTTTTTCTTTAGGGCTCTTGTATTCTTCCCACATCCTCCTTCATTGTTTAAAATCTATTGCTTTCTCTCAACTAGCCATTAATGCTGTTTGATCCTCTAATGGTTTCTCAGTGGGCATCCATTTATTTCTTTATTTCTAAAGAAATAAATCTCTTCTTTAGAACAAAGATTTATTTCAAACTGTCAGTGCAGCTAAAAGCCTTGGTTTCTTTGGGCTGAACTATGTTTTAAAACCATTTAAAATAGAGACCAAAATTTAAAAATATGGATTTCCTACTTCTCTTGAATGAAACAAATCTCATCACACTGGGTCTCTATTTCTTCATGGCAACAATATTCTGGAGCCAGCCTTGACAGATGGAACTTAAATTCTCAGGTCAACACATTCACTCCATTACCTTCTGGCTCCTGTAGGCTTTTGGGTTATAGCCTTTGCAATAGTCAAGTAATCCTCCATTTTCATTCCCAGTAGAACTTTCCTGATATGACCTATAATTTTTTCTCTTTTTTTAAAATTATACTTTAAGTTCTGGGATACATGTGCAGAATGTGCAGGTTTGTTATTTAGGTATACACATGCCATGTTGGTTTGCTGCACCCATCAACACATAAGAGCATATGACAAGTATAGTGATTGGTCGGTATTTGCTCTCTTTTTTCTCGCCTAAGCGCAAGAAGTGCAAGCCTACCTTACAGATGCGTACAATATATAATTATTTGTAATGTGCATTTTGAAAAGAAGTGACTTCCAGGTTCAAATATAGCTTCTACTCAGGGCTTCTTTGGGACTTGAATTTTCAACCATTATTAAGTTCTTTGGACTATGAAAATGTTATCAGTGGTTATATTTAAAACTTCTGATAGTCACCAAACATTAGAATAAAAGATTGGTCATGTTTTTCGTTTCATATTCTCTTTTTATGGCATCTTTGTTAGGCATCACAGTCTTGAGTAACACAATTAAATACCCTTTTGTCAAACCATTTCATAATCATAATCATGTAGAATAGGTAAACATTTTAAATTTTCAAATTCTTATGCATATACCAGATCTACCACATACATAGTAAGAAAAAACAAATAGTATGTAGGTTTTAGCCTCCTGTTGAACAACATTATAATCAGAGGACTGAAGATGTTGTTGTGGAACAACTTTTTTAAAAACATGACATATCCATGTTAATATTTTGGAAAAATATCAAGAAAATTATTGTAGGATCTTAATTTTTATTTTATTACCATTTAATTATGGCCCATTGATATTCAACATGTTACATGTGCACTTTTTTACAAGTGAAAAAAAAATGTAGAGATCTAGAATGTGGGTTAATCAAGAAACCATAGTTTTCTATAGAAATACAGAGACTTTTAAAGGAACTGATATTAATGGGTACCTGTAATGTGAAATAAGTATTTTACATAGTTGTCTCACTTGATCTTTATAACAATTCTGTGACTTAATGTGAGTGTTTTATAAAATGAAAAGAATTGAGGATGAGTAGGAAGAAATAAATGACATGTCAAACAGCTGCCTTGGGAACTTCAATACCCCATATACCTTGGGATTGCTCTATGAGGAAAAACAAACTACTGCACCAAAGTCACTTTACCTTATTTCAAAGATTCATAACCTTTATTCATTTCCATCCAAATATTTTAAATTTTAGAAACACATAAACTTCAATAAACATTTAAGATTTTGTTTCATATTATGATGTCTATTAAGGGAACAAATAGTGGGGTTACATGACGGGAGCAGAAATATGATAACAGAAAACAGACAAAAACTATCAAGGAAATGAATTTGGAAATAATTAAAAGGCAATGAAAGTACAGAGTCTTGGAAAAATGTGATCTAATTAATAAGGTACAATTTTCAGGTACAACATTTATAGACTCTTACTTTTTCTGTTTTCTGCCCTCAATATTTGGTGACTGGGGAAAAATTGGAGAATTAATGTATTTGGATTACAATAGAAAGAAAAGAAAAGAAATCATCTTTTAAAGAATATGCAACTGGATAGCAAAAGACCTGAGATCTAGTTGTAAATGTGCCACTGAACACTTAGGTAACTTTGAGTACATCAGTTTATTTTAACTATAAGTGCTCAAAGCAATCTCTCATGTCTTTTGATATTCTAAAATTGTATGATTCTCAAGACCTTCAATTCTTAGAAAGCAAGTTTATGACAAATTAACCAAATAAAATGAAAAATATCTGAAAACTCACCAACTTTATACTTTTATCTGATTTTTTAAAAGGTTCCAGTGGATTTTTATTGGTCAGTTATTTTTGCTTCACATGGAAATTACTAGAGTATTAAAAAGAAACTATACTGCAGGATAATAAAGTCAAAGAAAACATAAGATCCAAATAGTCATGAAAATCTTGAAATATTAAATAGAAAATTAGTCCAGACTATCCCTTTTTTAGAAAAAAAAAAAAGTATTAGATAATTTGAAGATGTAATTTAAAAAATAGGAATGACAACCACTCCAGGGGTCAAAAGTAGGAATGAGAAGATAGGCGTAATATCAATGTCACATGGTAAATGAACATCTTCAACAAATGTAATTTAAATTTTAGATGGTTAACAAAACACTTGGGAAATAGATTCAGTAAATAATCTTATGTATATTAATTTAGATGAAAAATGAGTTTTTATAACTGCTAATGTTATAGGAGTTACAATTAACCAATTTATTTAAAATATTATTTTTCAGTTAATTGTATTGGTGACCAGTACTTGAAATTATATGTATATATTTTATTTTATCATGCTGTGATAGCAAAATCATATGGGAAATCATTTTTATTAAATATAATTCGTGGAAGTTGATTTGGTTTTTATTTTATTTTTCTTTATAATAAAGTACTATATTTTGTTTACTTGATTATAGACTAAAGGTTCTCAAACCATGACACCCTCTGGAGCCCAGAAAAAAGTTAAAAGAACTCTGCCAAATCCACCTCCTGAGGAGATTTCCACAGGAACTCAATCCACATTCAGCACAATGGGCACAGTTTCCAGGAGAAGGATCTGCAGAACCAACACAATGGCACGAGCCAAGATTCTCCAGGACATAGACAGAGAGCTTGATCTTGTGGAAAGGGAATCTGCAAAGCTTAGAAAGAAACAAGCAGAGCTTGATGAAGAAGAAAAGGAGATTGATGCCAAGCTACGATACCTGGAAATGGGAATTAACAGGAGGAAAGAGGCATTATTAAAGGAGAGAGAAAAGAGAGAACGAGCTTACCTCCAGGGAGTAGCTGAGGATCGTGATTACATGTCTGACAGTGAAGTAAGTAGCACAAGACCAGCCCGAATAGAAAGTCAGCATGGCATTGAGCGACCAAGAACTGCTCCCCAAACTGAATTCAGCCAGTTTATACCACCACAAACCCAAACAGAATCTCAACTAGTTCCTCCGACAAGTCCTTACACACAATACCAATACTCTTCCCCTGCTCTTCCTACCCAAGCACCCACCTCATACACCCAACAATCTCATTTTCAGCAACAAACTTTGTACCATCAGCAAGTTTCACCTTATCAGACTCAGCCAACATTCCAAGCTGTGGCAACAATGTCCTTCACACCTCAAGCTCAACCTACGCCAACCCCACAGCCTTCTTATCAGTTACCTTCACAGATGATGGTGATACAACAGAAGCCACGGCAAACTACATTATATTTGGAGCCCAAGATAACCTCAAACTATGAAGTGATTCGCAACCAACCCCTTATGATAGCACCTGTTTCTACTGATAACACATACGCTGTTTCCCATCTTGGTAGTAAGTACAATAGTTTAGACTTGAGAATAGGTTTGGAGGAAAGAAGTAGCATGGCAAGCAGTCCAATATCAAGCATATCCGCAGATTCTTTCTATGCAGATATTGATCACCATACTCCACGAAATTATGTCCTAATTGACGACATTGGAGAGATCACCAAAGGAACAGCGGCGTTAAGCACCGCATTTAGCCTTCATGAAAAGGATCTGTCAAAAACAGACCGTCTCCTTCGAACCACTGAGACACGCCGGTCTCAAGAAGTGACAGATTTCCTAGCACCTTTACAGTCTTCCTCTAGATTGCATAGTTATGTGAAGGCGGAGGAAGACCCAATGGAGGATCCTTATGAGTTAAAGCTTCTGAAACATCAGATTAAACAGGAATTTCGTAGAGGGACAGAGAGCTTAGATCACCTCGCTGGTCTTTCTCATTATTACCATGCTGATACTAGCTATAGACATTTTCCAAAATCTGAGAAGTATAGCATCAGTAGACTCACACTTGAAAAGCAAGCAGCAAAACAACTGCCAGCAGCCATACTTTATCAAAAGCAGTCAAAGCATAAGAAATCACTAATTGACCCTAAAATGTCAAAATTTTCACCTATTCAAGAAAGTAGAGACCTTGAACCTGACTATTCAAGCTATATGACTTCTAGCACTTCATCTATTGGTGGCATTTCCTCTAGGGCAAGGCTTCTTCAAGATGACATCACTTTTGGCCTCAGAAAAAATATTACAGACCAACAGAAATTTATGGGATCTTCTCTTGGCACAGGACTAGGCACATTAGGAAATACCATACGCTCAGCTTTGCAGGATGAAGCAGATAAGCCATACAGTAGTGGCAGCAGGTCCAGACCCTCCTCCAGACCTTCCTCTGTCTATGGGCTTGATTTATCAATTAAAAGGGATTCTTCTAGCTCTTCCCTAAGACTGAAAGCTCAAGAGGCTGAAGCTCTAGATGTTTCATTTAGTCACGCATCATCCTCTGCCAGAACTAAGCCGACCAGTTTGCCAATTAGTCAAAGTAGAGGAAGAATACCAATTGTGGCCCAGAATTCTGAAGAAGAAAGCCCACTCAGTCCTGTTGGCCAGCCAATGGGAATGGCCAGGGCTGCAGCTGGACCCCTGCCACCAATATCTGCAGACACCAGGGATCAGTTTGGATCAAGCCACTCATTGCCTGAAGTTCAGCAACACATGAGGGAAGAATCACGGACTCGAGGCTATGACCGTGACATAGCCTTCATCATGGATGACTTCCAACATGCCATGTCAGACAGTGAAGGTAAATTGGGCCTCAAACTACCCTGTTACTCTCAAAACTCAAACTCTTATTTTTCTGCATGTTTAATTTCCCTTCTCCAGAGATGTATCCTACTTTTCTTGGTGTGTCTTTTGCATGTTTACTTCAATTTTATTTCTTGTAAATGGAAATTTTATCTTGTGTATAGATTCTATAGCATGCTTTTCTTTATTTAGTTTTAGTTTATTCCTTTATTGTTCTGTTTCTTGATTGTTTGCTTGATTTGTTTGGTGTCTGCTTTTCTAAAACCATTATCAAATAATTCTGTCAATAAAATATGGTCATCCTATAAATCCATAGTTGAAAAGTTTTTCATTGTATGTTTCTTTCATTTTTTAAAATACATTTTAAAAGTTACTGATCAGTTTCTTTCAGTTTCTGGAATTATTAAAGTTTAGAGCCATGAAATACTATTCTGATAGACTTTGTAATAGAAAATCATTTATGGCATCTTTATGAGATCAGTGTTCATTAGTTCAGAAGATGTTCTATTTTTGAGAACTTTTGTATAAGTTCTTGATGTTAGTATAATGTAGAATTTTGTTATTTTTCTTAAATAAAAGATTTCTGTTTTATCTTTCTCATTATGAATACTATTATTTACAAATTTGTAATTTTGCATTATATGCTAGGAAGTTTAGTACTAAATAAGACATGAAAATAAATAATTGTATTAGTATGTATGAAGTATTCTTTAAAATTGAAACCTTGTAAACTTCTTTTGTGATTTTAGTTATTTAGAGTTCAAACTTTCCTGGTTTGCCCATTTAGCCTTTTCCTTTGGTTTCCTGGGTTTTGTTTTGTTTTGTTTCGTTTGTATCATCCCATGTTTTCGCCCTAAATTGACTTGCTAGAATTCCATGTTAAACAAGTGCTTTAATACAGTAAATGCTTAACTAAAAACTCATTTTAAGTAGCTCTGTTTTTAAAGATACACAACCATAAACATTTTTGAAAATTATGTAGTCCAAGTCTGGGATTGAAGAAGAGGGAGAAATGATACAAAGGTGTGAAGAGGCTAGCCTATACCAAGAGGATTCATGACTCTTGACTCTTGGTCCTTTTTTTTTTCACCTTCTTTCATTTACATTTGAATGGAGATGTAAATGGAGTTTTGGAAATAATATATGTTTGATCAAATAAAAGCGTTATTATTTCCTTCCTTTAGAGACTCCAAAGAACTAAGCTAACATGAACATCTCCCCTTTTAAACCTAACATCTTTCTTGAGGACTCACGGGAAAATACACATTTTTGTGAAAAGGAATTTTTTCCTACATCTTTGTCTAGATGAATCGGATTTTAGAAATTCAAACCTGAATTTTAATAGATTTTTTATTGAACTAAAGTAATCGCTGTATCTGAAGGAGGACAAACTGCTTTTGTTTGTGAAGTTCAAATAGATTAGTCATTTTCTGATTTGTTTTCATCTCTACAGGCTATTGGATTGACCATTTTTATTGACAATTAGTTAATTGAATAAAATACTCAATTTGTGGGTTCTTTATTTAGATGATTATTTGAGTAAATGTACATAGCAGGAATTGTGATATTATGTGGAAACAGTCTTTAATATTTCCTTACTTTTTACAATCCACATTTTATAAACATTTTATACATAAAAAATGACAATTGCAGAAGAGTAAAGAGATTGTTCAATAGTCATGTCTATAAAATAACATAATCAAACAAAACCCCTAGAGGGTCTATGGCATAACGAAATGCCTTAAGATGGTGTGTACATGATGAGCATATGTCTAAAGAGAGTTTGACAAATTGATTTATCATCATATATATTCTGTCCACGTGCTGCCAGATATTTAGATGTTTCTATATATCCTGATATATGGCATTTTCTTATGTGTACAGCCATATAAAAATAACAGAATATTCTATTTCCCTTTTATATGTTTGAATGATGTATAGGTCATAATCATCAAAGACTGTGTGAAAAACATTGTTTTGATAAAATAGAGGATGAGATACCATGCAGCATATAAAATTATGAAGTGTGTAAAGATGATACCAAATAAGTAAAGCGATTAAAATTTAAATGAAATTAAACTAAAAAATATTTTTAAATTAAGCAGACAAGGAAATCATTCATAAAGATTATGTTGATGTAAATTTGGGCAGGAAAACTATAACAATTATATATGACTTATATATGTAATGGTATGTGTGTGAATTGTAGTGGTTACTTCTAAATGATGTATGTAGTAAAATGTTATATATTTTCTTTGTTTATATATCACATAAACATACTATTTTTCTTCTAATGAGTAATGGTCTACTTTTCGTTTGAAATCTTGAATTCCTTCAGTATTTAAAAAAAATAGAAACTACTTTTTTTTCCAATCAATAATTCCCAACATTTATTAACTCATGAAGTATTAGGAATTTTTAACAGATTTTTAGCAAATATATGCTATATCTATATTTGAATGTACTAAGATAACTTTGAACAGTATAACATTCTACAGGTTATTTAGTATCCTGTGAACAAAACAAATTTAATTGCTTTCAAACTATTTGTTGTGTGCTTTTCCAAATTCAATTAAACTCTGTAAGTTATAGGATATAAGACAGTCATTAATATACTCTAAAAGACTCGTTGATGTTGAAATATCTTTCTTGAGGAAAAATCTATATAGACAGTTTATGTTGCTTAATATTTATTAATATTTTTAGCTTGAGGCAAGCTAGAAACAGGCCGGACTTGGTGGCTCATGCCTGTAATCCTAGCACTTTGGGAGGCTCAGGCGAGTGGATCATGAGGTCAAAAGATCGAGCCATCCTGGCCAACATGGTGAAACCCCGTCTCTACTAAAAATACAAACAATAGCTGGGCATGGTGGTGCACACCTGTAGTCCCAGCTACTTGGGAGCCTGAGGCAGGAGAATCATTTGAACCCAGAAGGTGGAGGTTGCAGTGAGTTGAGATCGCGCCACTGCACTCCAGCCTGGCGACAGAGTGAGACTTCATCTCAAAAAGAAAAAAAAAATGTAATTCATCTCATGTCCTCCAATATATACAGTCTTTTTAAAGTATATATATTTGACCAATATGAGAAGAATTAAACTATTTATGTAACTGTAGCCTGTGGGCAGTACTAGATCCAGAAATAACTTATTCATATATTACTTTTAAGAATTCAACAAAATAATGCCAAGTTTTAAAAAAAGATATTGTTAATCTCCTTCAAATGATTTGAACTAATTCCGAATTTTTTTGTTATAAAATATACTTTTTCACTTAGATTTTACCATGAAAGGTGAGACAGTTATAAACAATTAGCATTTATATACAACTGGTTCTAAACAATGAAAACAAAATTCAATACAAAAGCAGATTGATTTCATCTACTTGCTGTTGGTTGATTATAAACTCCTGTGCAACGGATGATAGTCATCCTTATTCAGTTACACATAGTGTTATTATAAAAAATAACAGAAAATCAAAATACATAATCAGAATTATTGGCAATAAATTGACAGAATTTGGGTCAGGTTGAACTTCTACTTTATTTCTATAGACACAGCCAAACAAAACACACATTTTAAAGAATTGTATTTCAAATGCAATTAAGAAAGTTATACATTCAAATGAAATCATGTACTACATTATAAAGGATATTAATTTATTAAAATAAGTATAAATTATTTTTCTATTTTCATGAGAAATCTATAAAATCCTATAAGAAGTAAGACAAAAGTAGTGTCAATGTCATTGAGAATAATCTAATAAATTTTAAGAGATGAATGATTAAATAATGAATTTGTTTTGTATTTACTTGTCAAATGTCTATTACACTAAATTTCTTGGTAAGTTCAGTCACTTGGTTTCAAATTAAGACTTTGGAAAACCATAATTATTGAGTAGATTGTGAAAAATATCTGCATCAATGAGGTTCAAAGGACAAATTAACATTTATTTTTAAATGTGTTTATCATAATTAGGATGTTAACTACTTTTTCTAGTTGATGACTAATTCTGTGCTTCATTCATGCCAATATTTATTCGATGTTATGCCTTAGGCAGGGCATTGATTTTAGTATTGAGGGAAGGGGGAAAAAAAAAGGACAATATGAGCCTTGTCTTTAAGCAGCTTAGAATAGGTGAGATCAGTCAAGTACGTATGCAATCACAAAACAGATAAGTATTAATGTATTTTCTGAAATCTAAGACTGATGAACCCACGACACATCACTGTTCGTTTTGTATTATGGCAGCGAAATGCTGTGGTTAAGTAGCAGTGTTGACCACAGGAGGTATAGAGGTGACTAGTAGTACATATGCTGTGGGTTTGCCAGTCCCAACAGCAATGAAATGATGGAAATGGCCTAGGGGAAAAGATTGGGAGGAGGTTTTGGAAAAGATGATAGTCAGGAATGCAGATAGAAAAATAAGAGTATATTGTATGACCTTCTAGAAGCTGGAGTTTAGGAAAGTAGAGGTTGACAACATCATCAACTAATCTAAGCATCATCAACAAAGGATAAGCACTTGAGAAGCGTTGTTCCTTCTACTGTTTAGGAAGCAACAAAGTATTTCCAGAGACTGTTAATTAGAGATTCTTTTACAAAGAATAAAACAATTTATTAAAAGGCAAATTCTGTATATTAGGGAAAATAAGATGTTCAGTCATTATAGAATATCTTGAAAAGACCTATGAAATACTAATGAATGAAATTTAATTTAAAATAATAATTGTGTACCTTAAATATAGTTGCATTTTCAAAAAGGTATGCTGTGAAATTTTGTCACAGTGTAAGTATAAAAAGCATGCAACCAACTCTTCAATCTACTAAATCAGTGCTTCTCTTCAAAAAATAATCATTTTATTTTTATTTAACAATTATAAAAGAGATATTTTTAATATTAGGCTACTAAGTAATCATGGCGCACATGTTCCTAACAATAACACCAGAATTCTCTTAGAAACAAATGTTTTTGTTCGTTGTGAATGTCATAGAAATGTCATATTTTCAAAAAATAATGTTAAAGCCAGCAACAACCTATTGGCACTGGATTGATGTAATGGTGGGAAAGTGACAGAAACTTCCATACACAAGGAATCCTTTTTTGTTTTCATTTTTTATTATACTTTACGTTCTGGGATACATGTGCAGAACGTGCAGGTTTGTTACATAGGTATACATGTGCCATGGTGGTTTGCTGCACCCACCAACCCATCCTAAATTTTTTTTTTTTTTTTTTTTACTAGTGGGTTGTGGGTAGAGTATGGGAGAGAATGTGTGGATGTGGGAACTGATGGGCTGAGGTTAAGTAGAATGACCCTTTTGAAGAATGATCACTTGTTCATTTATTTATTTTATCACGATCTAAATTTCTTTTTTCTCTTGATTTGAAATTTGATTTTGTTTTGTTTTGCTCTGAGATTGTGAACATCTGTGTGCGTCATTTTTTCTAGGCTATTCTATGGTTTAAAATTTTTGACATAATTTGATTTTTGATGTAATAACAAAAATAATTTTTCTAGTCCTAACGGGAAATGTGTTTGAAATGCATGTATGGTTAACAAGCCTAGTGCATGCTAGTACTACAGAACATCTGCTGCCCTCAATCATCTATATTACTTGCCGTTGCAATGTATGATGTTTCCTTGGTGTCCAAAGCCTATCATCTGCGTCGTGAGGAAACAGATTGGTTTGATAAACCCAGGGAGTCTCGTCTGGAAAATGGACATGGTCTGGACCGAAAACTGCCAGAAAGATTGGTCCACTCTAGACCACTCAGCCAGCATCAAGAACAAGTAAGTGCTATATTTAGCAATTTCTTTTAGATTTATCAAAAAAGACTCACTTCTATGTTAGAATGGTCTTAGTTGTCCTAAAAGGAATGAGATATTTGTCCATTCATTTCACAATTTTTTTTTTCCAATAACATAAAGGAGTAACACAGCTTGCTTCATCAGCTATGACTGATTGAAATTGGACTGTGATACTTCTACCAATTTAAGTGATTGATTCCTCCAACAGACATTATTAAGTTTGAATAACATATCCAGCACAGCTATACAACAAGAATATATGGAGCTCTGAGAGCTTACAAGTGACTGGGTGAAATGGATTTGGGTAATTTTCAATGCTTGTTCAGATGCTAAGAACAAGTGAGAGGATAGCCAAACCAAGTCAGCTGGGATAGAAAGAAGGCTTAACCTGGGGGAGAAAGGAAGCTGATATTTTAGTGGATCTATTGCATGGAAATATTAGCTGGTTTTTTTTATGTATTTTTGAATTTTATATACAGAACAACTCACATAAAGTAGATATTACTAATCAATGTATTCTTATAGATGAAGAAATTGAAACTTAGAGGTAAATTTCACAATTAAATATGACACCAAAATTCATGATCTTACTCACTTTTGAGCAAATGAGGTGATGTTTGAATTGAATTTTGAAATACATCTACGAGATTAAGAGTTGAGTGAATTGAAGGAGAACCTTCACGTAAGCCAAGTGGCCTTAAATCAGTTGCCTTACCAGATCAGATATTTGCAGGTTGTATACTCATTATGATTATTAAAATATCCAAAATAAATAGTTGACTTATTTACATTAACTCCTAAATCATCCTGTTTAGTGATTCATTGATATAGAAAACAACCGTATTTTGAACAACTGAGAAGATCCATATAGACTTACTATAATTTAATTCAGTGTTTGTCATTTTGAGGTATAAAACAAGGCTTTGACATTTATAAGTACTGTCTAAAATACATTGTCTATACTCTTAGATTTGATTTCTTTCTAAGCAATTTAAGTTTTCATAGACAAATTTCTACCTATTAAACAGAATTTTTTCTTAGAATTTTGTTCTGTTTTTGTATATGCTATCATATTTTCTAGAATTCTTAGAATTCCTCTCTACTATAAATTTCTGTCTTTAGTTCTTGATATCTTTAATACATATTTTGTTTAGGCTTATGTTTACCTCCATTAAAATGTCAATATAATTCCATTTTTTTTACTTCATGTAAACATATCAGCCTGTATTGAACTATGCTTTCATTAGCTTGTCTTGTTATTAAAATTGTATTTGTGGTTGTGTTTGAAATCTCATCAAATAGATCTGGCTAGAAAGTAAGAAAATTAATGAAATTATTCTGCACATTTAAAATCTTAAATTTACCTCCTTTTATCTACAAATTTGTCAGTTAAAAATAACTTCCTTAAATGTGTTTATTATATGAATCTCTCTAAAATGGAATATTTGTTATATCTTACCCATCTCATTTGCTTCTCTGAAGTTTAGTGTTTTCCACAAACCTAGAACAAGTCAAAGAAAACACAGATACTTTAACAAAATCATAGTAAGATCAACTGCATAAAAAGGGCAGCTTGTTTAGTAATTAACAAACAGGAATATTTATTATCAACACTACTGTTTCCATGGGCACTGAGAATAGTCTTTTCCACCTAATTTATCAAACTAATATTCTTTGAGGATATATTTAAAGTAATTTAAAGGATATATATTAAAGTGTCCAGCCCAAAAATATGTAAATGAAATATTCATATCTTTAAGGACATTCTTGTTTCAATTTTATGTTACTAACATACAGATTTATGGTTTTGGTCTACTGAGTACATAGTAATAATGGTTTAAATAATATATAATTATAGACAAATATAATGTCAAAATTAAGCAGAGAAGGTATTTTTGAGAATCATTTAATAAATTTCTTGCTATGTCTTCTCAAGTAGAAACATAAGGATTCTTGTTAGGTGAGTATAATTATGTGTATATTCTTGCTAAAAGTAATTTTTTACATTTGTATAATTTTTTACATTTTCACATCTAACATACAAACAAACAAACAAAAAACTATGTATGTACTACTGAAACTGCAACTATGCAAAGTTATAAGCTAGTTAAAAGTGAACAGCCATAAAACTGCCACACAGGCCAAAAAAAGGAACATTACCTATCCCCAAAACCCCTGTATGTCCCTTCCAGATCATAACCACTCCCTTTCCCAAATAAGTAACAAATGTGCTGAGTTTTGTGAAAATAATTTGTTTTTCTTCATCATTTTTTTCTAAATAGATTCTACTATAACATACATTTTAATTACGTGAAGTTCAAGAGTTGAATTATATAAAATTCAAAATTCATGCTTTTTGCATTATTATTTATCTTCAAATACTATCTCCCTCTTTAACTCATCATAACTATATTTTGACTTGGAGAATCACAAAATGGCATTCTCATGTTATTAACTTCTTTGCATCTCTAATCATAAAAAGCTAATATTGAGCTCTTGGTACTAATAAACTCAGATGCTTTTATTTGAAAACATATGCATAACAAGAACTCATATTCATAAAATACTTTGGAGGCAAAAGTAATAAAACCAATAATACTAATGCAAACACTAATTTATCTCCTTTTAAAACTCATTTGCATAAAACAAACATTAGAGGGATAGAAGAATATTTCTGAAAATTTTTATTAGACACACAATCATATTAATTATAAAATAAACCAAATCTAAAAATCCATATTTGCTTCATTTCAAATATATATATATATTCTTATATGTGTGTGTGTGTGTGTGTGTGTATCTATCTATCTATGTATCTATCTATGCTTAACCTCTGCCTTCTTCAGGAGAAATTCAGCTCTGCTTTGTGAATTGCACAGATAGCCTAATCTCTTATTTTTTAGTTTTACTTTAGTCACTTACTCTATAAATAAGACTAATACCTTTCACAGGGTAGTTGTAAAGGTCAACACTTCTTGACTATTGTAAAATCCCTTCGCTTTCTACACTTATACTCGCATCATCTGCAATTCCTCTGCAACTGCTTGATTGAGGTACATTAAGTTCCCATGAAAGAGCCACTCTTTCTCTTGATTCTAGGAATTCGAATGTTCTGTTTTCTCTCCTTGGACACTTTTCCTCCACTCATCCCTTGGCAAACCCTAATCATCACCCAGGTGTCCGTGTACATGCCCCATCTTGCAAGAAGACTCCCCTGACACTACCACCCCTACTTCCCCAGAAATCTGGGGTAAGTGTTCTTCCTTTGTGCTCCAATACCCCATGTATTAGGTCTTGGGCTGTGAGCTTCTTGAGAGCCAGCAGCTCTCTATCCCAACTACCATGTTATATATGTGTACAGTGCTAGGAACCCAGCAGGGCACTCTGTCTCCTGCATCTAGAATGTGTGGTATTTAAGTGAGGGAATGGGTGAATGTCTGTATGAATACACAGTAAGTTAACAAAAAGGGCATAAAGGTTATCTGTCTTCCGTGTATGAAGTAAAGGGCTCAATTCATTCCCTTTTTGTTAACATACTCTTTATATATACAGGCTTGATTCATGAAAATAACTCTTTTTGAAATATTTGTAGGTAGGGAAGAACAGCCCTCTTTCTGGGAGGCCCATAGGCAGTAATCCTATCAATGAGGAATCACCAAAAGACAGTGATAACAGAGACCATCCCCTTGGGGAGAGGAATATAGCACCACTTGACATCAGTTCTGCCCCTTGGCTTTGTGCCTACTCTTAGTTGGCAGTAGCAACACCTACCCATAACCCCATCTGCTATAGGACTCTCTCAACATTCACCCTCTGTGGTTACTAAAAAACTGAAATTCATCTAGCTCATACATCTAATTCATACATGGAAGACATATAGACTTTTGATCATGCTGATCATAATTATGGCAGTTGCGTGTTTCTGATTTATTAAGTGGATTTATGAAGCTGCTTGCAGACAGCGTAGACAGTCTCTGAAACTATAGGAGATGATATGAGATGCTGTGAAAGCAATATTCAAGAAAATTAAGATGTGCAACATTCCTTCTACTATAAAATAAAAGGCAATAGTGGCTATTTGATAAAACGTTGAAAAAACAAGGAAGCCTGATGATGACTCTTCTAAACTGTGTGATAGATTCACTATGAGATTACATCAACATCTCCCCAGTCTGAAAATTGGAAAGAATACTAAAAGACAAAATTGTGTTTTCTTAGTTTATTTTTGACCAAATGGAAAGAATAATGTTTTGGAATTATTATTAACTAGTATCTGAGATTAGAACAGATTGAAATAAAAAGAAGTAACATCCAATTTTACTGAATTATCTGCAGTACCAAAGCAAAGTGTAGTTACACCTAATAGTTACAAAATTTTCAATACACACGATTTTATTTTTAGTAAAAAATAAAGATTTTTAAATGCAGATTAGGAAAGGAAAAGAAAGGAAGAAGAAGGAAAGAAAGTAGGAGAAAAAGATGTGGGGAGGGCAAAGTAACAGAGAAAGGAAAGAGTGAGAGGCAGACTGAGAGATAGACAAAAGAGATAGAGACAGGAGAGAAGTGAACAGCAGGCAAGAGACGGAAAAAGAAAAATGTAAGCACTTATTACAAACATGAATAAGGTTTTCAATGGTTTACTAAGTTAGCATTAGTATGAATTATCTGAATTGACTTATTATACTTACCCTAATGTTTTTATAATTTAGTAAACAGTATTTTTGTTTTACTCTGCAGAATTCACATAATATTCCTGGATTTAACAGGATTTCGCTATTGTTTAGGGAATATTTTATGTTAACCTAAGGCCTGCTTAACCTTATTCTTTCCAAAAGAGAAAAAAAGCTAAAGGCTAAAATTTTAGCTTTAGTTTTTAAAATACCTGTTTTATTTTTAAAATCCAGAATCCTAACAATTTTACAGCTGGAAATACTAGGACACATTAAGGTGACAAGAGTTTTCTAAGGAACCTTTCTTCACAAAATGTATACCTCTTTAGTCCTAAATTCTGTTTCATCTTTTGGAAACACACTTCTTAAACATTCTAAAATAGGTAATATGAAATCTTCATCTATATTAACTTTATTTTGGTTGTAATTTAAGTCAAAAATTTTCTTATGACAATACATACAAAATTCCATACAAATAAAGTCCTGTTAATACAGATAAGAGTAAATATTTTGCCATTTCTGTCTTTCATTATTTCATAAATCTCTTTTGAAAGCAAAGTTCCATAAAATATAAAGTACAAGTTTGCATTTTGCAAGTTACTTTTGTTTCAGAAACTTCATTTCACCAGGTGGAAACACAGATAATGCAATCTATAATATTCTCATATTCAAGTCTCAATAATGAGAATTGAAATCTCAGATTTGCAACAGTAGCTTTAAGTGTTACTTATTCTACCCTAAGGAATGTCTAGGAGACATAACACTATCAATAATGCAAGCTTTGAATTTTAAAAAGTATTAAGTGAACAAAGACTTTATTTATTTATATAGAATTAGCCTCTGCATCTAGTTTACAATGAAACTTCTAGTACATGGGCTCAGCAGAAGTACAGTGCCACAATAAATCAAGCAACATAAACATAAAGCAATCCTGATTATGATAATAGAGATGTCAAAGTAGGAGGATCTTCTCTGTTTTTTTCTCCCCAGCACCACTTAATTGCTGAAAATTAAAAATGCTTTTCCATTCCTAGGCTGTCCAGAGCAAAATCAGCAGCTGGCATTTTCCATATACATTCTCTATCCGAGGTCATCAATATTGACTGCATACTACTGTAGTAACAAACATTCTTCAGAACCTATTGCATGCACTTATTAATTTTTCAAATACAACAAATCAGTTTGCAACAGCCATTGGTTACAAATGCAAAAACCGTAAGAACTCAGAACCAGCAATATCATTATATAGTGTTCATGTAAGGTGTTTAAATTGCCATCATGTGAGAATCTCCTACTATGTTCCATTAATTTAATCAATGTGCTTTGAAATAAACCATTCTAATTATATATATTGCACTTTAAGTGTCTTTAATGTTGGTTTTTTACCTTATTACATGTATGTCTTAGATCATACAGATGAACGGGAAAACTATGCACTACATCTTTCCTCATGCAAGGATAAAAATAACAAGAGACTCAAAGGATCACACAGTTTCAGGTAAAGCAAATCATATAATCTAATTTTTTTTTATTCTAATGTCAGATTGACATATGTACTGACATTTGGGTTTCATTTTAGATGACTCAGGACATTTTGGAAAACTTTTTATATCAAAATTGTGTTTTTAGAAATGTAAAAAAACAAGCAGGATATACATTTGAATATAAAAGACATTTATGACATGATCATCAATATGAGGAGGTACTAAATGGTACCTATTTGCATCATTCTTTTCATTAACCATATGTTTTAATGCACCTGGTATTACAATGCTCCGCAGGAATTGCTGTATTAAGAAATGTGGTCACTGGTTGTAGGAATACAAGACATTCTTACACAGGAAATTAAAAATCTGTCTTGAATTCTTCTAAGGAATAAATTCCCCTATTTCTACTCAACTTGAACACTGTCAATTTATGCTGGGGTTTTGTTTGTTTGTGTTCCTTTATAAGCCAAAGCTAATGGTGAACTTTTTATTTGGAAATAATTTTGGATTTCCAAACGTAATACAGACATTCCTTTTGCCCACTCTTTGCCCAACATTACTAATGTTAACTTCTAATCCCAAAAAAGTGATCAAACCCAGGAAATTAACATATATATGATAATATTAAAATATCTATAAGCCTTATACAAATGTTGAATTTCTCCACTAACCCACCATTTTTTTTTTTTTTTTTCTGGTCCAGGATCCAGTTCAGGATCTAGTTCAGGATCCCACATTGCATTTAATTGTTTGACTCTTGCATCTCCTCCAATCTGATAGGTCCTCAATCCTCCTTTGCCTTTCATGATCTGGAAGCTTTTTGAAAGATATATGAAATTTTTATATTATAATTAAATAGTCCATATTTAAATCAATGAGATGAAATATAAATTGTTCCAAGTTAATGAAATTTCAAAAAATGAATATTATCTATATTTTTAGTAAAGTATGTTCTTCGAATTTCATGGACAATGTGCATCAATAGAAAAATATTCAAATACATATAATTTATGTATTATATATGTATAGGCAGTACATCTAACATGGTATATGTACTGTATTTTCTTTTTTAAGCACTGATATAACAAACAGGGTCTTTCTTCAGTGTAATTGCTATTGTTCCTTGCAGATCTTAGACAGTGGAACATGTGGACGAGGAACAGGTTTTGCTTTGAGCAAATTTCTTCTTATTTTCACAGAAAATGAATTGATTAGGAGTCTAATGTTGTTTTCCTTTTAAGAGTAGGTAACTTTTCTTCTACCAGAGACAGATAATTCAGACTTTCAAGTTTTATTGCTGTTCAAACTGTATTTTAAGTACTGATGAAAATTCCAGGGTGAATCTTAAAATCCAAGGGCTCCTTTTGTGGAAGTAATTACTTGCTAAAAACGATTTCAGTTTCCTCCAGCTCATAAAGCAAAACAACATAATATTTTCTAACAATGCCAAAATTATTTTTTCATGATGTACAATGGAAATCTTAAAATCATTTTTTTCCTAAATCATCAGAACCTATGCCAATGTGCCTGTTTTCTAGCTGTATTATTTTATACTCTATTAAGAATTATTCCTGTTGTAGGGTGGGTGGAGGGGGGAGGGATAGCATTAGGAGATATACCTAATGTAAATGATGAGTTAGTGGGTGCAGCACACCAACATGGCACATGTATACATATGTAACAAACCTGCACATTGTGCACATGTACCCTAGAACATGAAGTATAATAAAAAATATACATATAAGTACTCTACAAAAAAAAAGAACTATTCCTTCAACCTTATTATTTATCTTTCCTACTCTTTAGTTATTCTTTTACTTTAACTAGAAACAAGTTTTAAAACATAACATTGCAAAAATAAATGCTAGCTCTTTAGTAAATATTCTAGTCTCAAAAGTAAATTTAATTTCTTCCGTATATACATTTCACAAAAAGAGAAAAGGTTATTGTTTTGGACAATAAATTTGCTAGTAATGTACTATATCTTTTCTCTGAATGCCGCTTTTTCTTTTGATATCTACCTAAAGTAATACTAAAAATGGTTTCCTTGTTATAGTTACCCTGTATTGATTACTACTGAATACATTTTCCATATGTCTTAGGAAAAATAATCCCATACTATATTAAGTCTTTTAAAACAATCTGCATTTTATATTCTACTTCTACTTTTAATTGTTTTAAATACATCTCCATATGAGGCTAGAACCAGAAGTTACAATCTTTGACAGTGTCTGGAAGTTTTAAACCAGTGCCAGGGAAACGATGGCAAAGAACATTTACACTCCTGGCTAGTCTCTGTGTCATTTTCTGCTCAACAAAAAGCCTAGTTTGATTGACTAAATATTTGGTAATATTAAGGATTTATTGTTAGCTATACTTTCATTTATATGTTAATGTTTTAATTGAATTTATGTATTTTTTAAATTGTCTGATAAAATGGTATCATATACATCATGATGTTTTGAAGTATATATACAAGTTTATATGTTTCATGAAACAGTGATAACTACATGAGATAATGCTGATATTAATTAGCTAGAGTTATTACAACAACTGTCTTAGCGTTGTTCTATAATACAATATATTGTTATTAACTATAATTACCACTGAATGTATCTTTTGGAAATGCAAACTAAAATATTTACAGATTAAATGATATCATCTGAAATTTACTTCAAAATTAGCTAAGGGTAGAGAATGGTGGAGATGTAGATGAAATAAAATTGAACATAATTTGTTGATTGTTGGACTTAGAGATTAACCACATTGGATT
Source organism: Papio anubis (assembly GCF_008728515.1). Classification (NCBI taxonomy): domain Eukaryota; kingdom Metazoa; phylum Chordata; class Mammalia; order Primates; family Cercopithecidae; genus Papio; species Papio anubis. The sequence continues at coordinate 61,818,034 of NC_044979.1, read as the reverse complement.
TTATTGTAGTCTTATATTACATTTCCATATGTTTAAATTTTCCATAATAAAATTGTATAATTACTGTCTGTTTTTCATGTTCACAGTGAAACAGCGGTATGCAAAAGCTTCATCAATAGTGAAAAAGCTAGCAAAACTAATAATTTAGCTGTCTTTGTGAGACAAGACAAAGATTTAAGCAAGGAAGTAGTAAAGAATAAAATGTAGTATATCTGTTCTTTTATGGTGGAAAATGGCCATTAGTGAATTTTAATTTTGGTTACATAAACTCATTGATAGTAAAACTACTATGAACCTTTTATAATATTTTAATAGACAGTTCTAACTTTATAAATAGTTTATAAAAGTTATATAAAACAAGCATACCTGGGAAATAAAAGAAAAAAATTATTTAGGAAAACAAAAATAATTTCAGAATAGAAGAGAGAAGTAATGGTTTGTTTTGTTTGGTTTTCAACGTTCTCCTGTGTGGTTCTCAAAATAATGTCAGTGGGACCCTCATGATCTCAAAGATTCTTTCAGGAGGGGTCCACAATTCAAGACTATTTTAATAGTAATGCAAAGGCAGAATTTGCCTTTTTCACGCTCATTCATTTATGAATATACAATATAGTTTTTCAGAGGTTATTTAATGTGTGACTTCACGAGAGATTTGATACAGAAGTAGCTGTGAAAATTCAGCCAGCTTCTGTTAAGTCCAAATTAAGCCGATTTATAAAAATTTAAAACAGAATTCCCCTTCTCATGAATTTTGCTTATAAAATAGTTATTTTTAATAAAATATTTATTTTAACATGGAATAAGTTTATTATTTTAAATGTGTTAATATTTTTAATTCTCAATTTTAACTTATAATATGGAAAATATACTTTTTTTATATAGCTGTAACATATATAAAGAAAAACTGCTTGAGATACTCAGTAATATTAAAGAGGATATATGTTTCCCCAAACCAAAAGCTTGAAAGCCACTGCTATAACAATATCTACAGTGAAATTTTTTTCAAAAAGGAAATATACTTTTTTCTCGTTATTAAAAAACGTATATAGCATAAAGTAAACTGTTTCTGTAACTCATAGTGGATACATTTTTAAATATTTATTCATTGATGATCATTCATTTATCGTCCATGGTGTGACTTAAATTTTGTTGGGTACTAGATTAATAGAATGAACACAACAAAGACCCAGATTTTTAATGTACTAACAATTTAGTAGGAGGACCTGAAATGTAAGTAATTATTACTACAAAATTTTAGGAACAACTGAGACAACAGTCAAGGAATTTATACAGTTATTGTTCATACCCATAACTATGTATGTGTGTGTATACACACACAGCTATACAGGTGCACCATGATTTATAATTTTTAATTTACCTAGAGAGAAACACAGGCATGTAATCTTCTATTAAGTGGTTCACAATTTTTAGAAAATATATCCTTTAACTTTTAACCTGTTAACTTCAAAGATATAAGTGTTTATCAACAACTGTACAATAGTTTTGAAAGTCCTCAGCAAAACACAAGGCAACAGAGTGGAGAGAATAGGTAATAAGTTTTGGAATTATAAATACCTGTGTTGAAATTCAGCTCTAACACATGTAAATTTTGAGAATAAGTTTGTTCATCTGTAAATAAAGTGAACTCTGCGTATCTCATAATTGTAAGTGAACCTAACACAAAGTATTGTACTTACTGTATGCTCAACAAATGTTATTTCCTCTTCTCTTAAAGAGAAATGAACAGAAAAAAAAAAAAGAACAAAATGTGATGCTCAAAAAAATGAGTCTCCTTTTATTTCTTATTTGAAACTCCATCTTATGGCTTCAGAAACACAGCTGTTTGAAACAAGCCAAAGAAATTCTTCTGGCTTTTAAGAAAGGCATTTGCTATGTACAGTTCTATAATGGACTGGCTACATCTGCAAGGCTAGAAAGACTTAGCAATTATAATAGTGAAGAACACTAAAAATGTTGTTAAGTTTGAAAAGATAGCATTGTCTTCTTAGGAAATAGGGGCTCATTTTCTGTTCTGCATTAGTCACCATCTTTATGAGTTTTTAGAAATAGAGACAAATTATAACAGAGCTCATTGGATCCTAGTTGGCAGTAGTACCACATGTGGATAACTTTATTATTATTATTATCATTATTTTAACAGTTTTCTTGGATATAGCTTACATATCATAAGTATCTATTGTTAGTGTACAAATCAATGACTTTAATACATTTACAGAGTTGTGCAATCATCACCACAATCCTGTTTTAGAGATTTCCATCTTTGCAAAAAACTCCTTTGAGGCCGTTAGCAATCTCTGCTTCCAACATCCCTCATCCAAAAACTAACTACTGATTTACTTTTTGTCTCTGTAAGTTTGCCTTTTCCAGGCATTTCATATAAATTGGATCATTCAATGTACAGTTTTGGTGTCTGATTTCTCTCATTGACCAGTTTTTTAGGTTACTAGTTTTTAGGTTAGTTGTAGCATGTGCCACTGGTTTGCTCCTGTTTATTGCTAAATATGTCTCATTGTTTAAAAAGTCAACATTTTGTTTTTCTGTGAGATTTTTCCCCATATTTTAAATAATATTTGCATGCTCGTTTTAGTATAGATATATAATATGTAATTTTTGTTGGGTAGTTTACTAGACATAAAATTTGTGGGTTGTATGATAAGTTTCTGTCTAACTACTTAAGAAACTGCCACATAGTCAAGGTAAGTGTGTCATTTTGTGTTCTTGCCAGCAATGTTTCATGATTTAGTTTGCTTTAAGTAATTGTATGTTGATATTCATGAGTGATATTATTCTGTAGATTTGTTTTATTGTGGTATCTTTGAGTAATCTCATAATACTGACCATGTAGAATGTGTTGGGAAGTATTTCTGGCTCCGTTTTTCTATAGAGTTTGTGAAGAATTAGTAGTATTCATTTTTTGAGTATTTGGTAGAATCCACCAATGAAGTCACCTGGCCTAAGCATTCTTTTGCAGTAAGAAGACATCCAGTTACTAATTCAATGCCTTTGTTTGTTATAAGACTATTTAAATGTTCTCTTTCTTCTTGAATCAATTTTGGTAATTTGAGTCTTTCTAAAAGTGTATTCATTTCACCTATGTTTTATAATTATTGTCACAAATGTATTCATAATACTTTATTCTTTTCACTTCTCTTAGGTCACACAGTGAAGCCCTTTTTTATTCCTAATTTTTATTATGGTGTCTTCAATTTTTTCTTAGTAAAGCTAGTTGAAGATTTGTCAATTTTGCCAATCTTTTCAAAGACTCAACTTTTGCTTTTATTGATTTTTTCTCCATTATTTTTTTTGTGTTCTATTTTACTGATTTCTGGTCTACATATCATCTATTTCTTTTCTTTCATTTATTTTTTAGTTAGCTTTTTTCTCCTAGATTCTTAAGGTGAAAAATTAATTAGTTGGAGAGCTTTCTTGTTTTCTGACATAGACATTTAAAACAAAGTATTTTCCTTTAAGGACTGTTTTACTGCATCCCATGCATTTTTTTTTTTTTTCATTTTTATTCAGTTCAAAAGATTTCTTAATTCCCTTGTAATTTCTTCTTTTACCTATTGTTTATTTAGAAACATGCTTTTACATTCCCTAATGTTTGGGGATTTTTCCAGTCTCTTTCTGTTCTTGATGTTTAACTTAGTTTCATTGTAGTTGGAAAACCTATTTGTACCTATTTTTTATGATTTAATTATTTTGACTTCATTAAGATTTGCAAAACTTTGTTGATAAATTTGTATATAAAATGGAGAGACATTCAAAGCACAAGCAGTTTGTGAGTCTGACAGTTTCCAAGTATGACTATGATTTTACTTTCCACTGAAACTTCTCTCTGTGCTGCACATCTGTGTAACCTTCTTTTGGTTAAATTTGTGTGAACAGTTTGGGCTCTCTCTGGTTTCTGCCAAACGTGCACTCAGCCTCCATTTACCCAGGGATATATTGAGAACTTATTAAATCTATTTATGGATGTCCCAATTCCTAGTCTCCCAGTTTAACCCCCAAATAATTTGCAAGTCTACCACTTGTTTCATCCCCTCCAGCAATAAAGCTTCTGGTTTTCATACCCTGCCCTGTCCAATTGAGCTATCATGACAACTGAGCTGGGGATGGAAACAGCCCAAGCCAATCACGACCAATATTCCCACTTGATATGGTTTGACTGTGCCCCCCACCCAAATGTCATCTTGAATACCCACGTGTTGTAGGAGGCACCCGGTGGGAGGTATATGAGTCATGGGGGAAAGTTTTTCTCGTGCTGTTCTCATGATAGTGAATAAGTCTCATGAGATCTGATGGTTTTATAAGGAGGAGTTTCCCTGCACAAGCTCTCTCTTTGCCTTCCGCCATCCACTGAGGTGTGACTTTTTGCCTTCCGCCATTATTGTGAGGCTTTCCCAGCCACGTGGAACTGTAAGTCCATTATAAACCTCTTTCTTTGGAAATTGCCCAGTTTGGGTATGTCTTTATCAGCAGTGTGAAAACAGACTAATACACTAGTGTTCTTACTTGAAGATCAGTAGCTTCTCATGAACAAATGCTGCTCAGTTTGTTATAAACTTTTGTTTAATTTCCAAAATGCTGAAATGGTTGGTTGTTTTTTAACATTTTGTCCAGCTATACAACTCATTTTTTGGGAGAAAATTTTATTTATTTTATTTTATGATCTTTCTATTTAATTATAATTTTGGCAGCTTTTATAATGTATTTCCTGAAATAGTAATAAAAACACCGTATTTCTCTGAATTTTTTTAGTCATTCTCAAAATTGTTTTGATTGTACAATTTTTTTATACTTAAATATTTAAAGTATTACATATAAAATAAAACATAGGTAATGAATGAATTTTGTTTTGGCATAAGATTCTATAAATGATGGTTTCTAAATATTCCATTATAGTATTGATTTCATGTGCATAAAAAAGAAAGCTGCAGGCCTAATGTACCTCTTTCTAATATACCAGCCAGAATTACTCATCTGACAACCTAATAACAATTCTAAATAATTGAATCAGACTGAAAGAGACAACAATATTCTGAGAGATCTCAGAAATCTGGAGAAAATAGTTCAGATATCTTATCAATGTTTCATAAATGAGTCCATTAAGTTTCTGAGGAAGATTGTGACATTCTTAGAATCCTAAAGAAAGTTGACAATTAGCCATGATTAAACTCACAGACTGTGTCCTCATCCTGTTATAGAATTCTTACCTCTCCTTGCCTTCATTGCTACCCAGTGGTAAAGTTTTTCTACCTAAAATTTTAAAAATCTGAGTAGAAGTGATTAAGAACAGCTTTTAAAAAAGACAAAAATAGCTAGTCAGACTTTCCATTTTCTTGTATTTATCAATGGAATTTCCACCACTGGCAATATGTGAAAACATTGAGTTGATTATTTATTCATTTTGCAGGGAAGGTACATATATGCATACATACAAATAAACACAGCAATAAGCCCTCTGTCAAATATAGGGGAAGATTTTTTGAATTAAATTTATTACACTTGTAATATTGATCTTATTTGCGTAAATTTATTAGTCCCACTATGCAACCAAGTAAATTATACATGCAGAAATCTAAAGAAAATAGTGATAATCATAAATATTTAGGGGACATGAAATATAAAAATAAATATATTACTTACTTTGTAGTTAAAGGTTTTCTATTTTTTTCTGAAATAACTTGAAAGTATGATTATTTCTTCCAAATACAAATATTCTCCTCTTTTTTCCTTGATTATAAGTGTTTATAATGAAAATCTACAAACCTAAAATAGAAGTTATTCAGAGATTTATATTCAGACTATAGATGAAACGTGGTAAGAATAGTTCTATATATCCTATTGACAGTTCTCAAAGATATAATATTGTGATCAGCAGATTAGTTTTAAAAAAGCAACTACAACAAAATTCTCATGTTCTATCTAAATAATTAAAAATACTATATGGCCGGGCGCGGTGGCTCAAGCCTGTAATCCCAGCACTTTGGGAGGCCGAGACGGGCAGATCACAAGGTCAGGAGATCGAGACCATCCTGGCTAACACGGTGAAACCCCGTCTCTACTAATAAATACAAAAAACTAGCCGGGCGCAGTGGCGGGCGCCTGTAGTCCCAGCTACTCGGGAGGCTGAGGCAGGAGAATGGCGTGAACCCGGGAGGCGGAGCTTGCAGTGAGCTGAGATCCGGCCACTGCACTCCAGCCTGGGCGGCAGAGCGAGACTCCGTCTCAAAAAAAAAATAAAAAATAAAAATAAATAAAAAAAAAAATAAAAATACTATAAACACAATTTGTCCACCTTCTGTAACTGATAAATCTATTTTAAATAATGTGGACTAACAGAAAGAAGAGTCACAATAAATAAAGAACTATCTCCTACTATAAACAAGTAGATATGTAATATTGAATATGGAATCAGCCTTGAGAAGATGTTGAAGGAACGTCCAAAATATCCTTTTCCTTTTACTCTCTAATTTTACTTCTGTAAATATATTGTAAGGGAATAATAAGCAATAAGGCAGCATTTTTTGATAGGTATGGGAAAAGTCTGTGGTAGAGTCCTTGCTTAAAGAAATTACCACTTGAAGTGGAGCTAATGTACCTGAAACAATGAACACATGAAGCTATATGTTGAAAATTAAAATACGTTTCATAAACTATGTGTACATATATTAACATTTACAAATTTTTGCAATGCTGTTTGTTCAAATAATTTTACCAATGGAATATAGAGAACACATATTTCCCCATTTTCTCATGAATATTTTTGTTACTCTGCTTTCCTTTATAGCTGGAGATCTCAAAGGCAAATGTCCCCCTAGCTTTCAGCTTACAGTAGCTAAATGATAAATGCATGTATCATTCTCAGCCTTCTTCTTCTATGTATACTTATAAATGTATATATTTGCATGTATGTATATATAATAAAATAATATATTTGTAATATGTAAAATATTTCCTATAAAATATGGTAGTGGTAAAAATTACAAAGCTAAAAATAGAAGCCATAATTTTACAATTTATAATTTTTCCTTTACTTCCTGCCTTTTTTATACACGTGTGCACACACACTAAAAGTTGAAAGTACATTGTAATATAGTTCAGATACATATCTTTAATATGGTATAAATTGCCCAGTAAATACATTTTCCTTTTACCTCAAAAGCTCTTCACAAACATAAATGTAATGACTGGATTTTATTACATTGTATAGATGTTTAATTATTTACTTCAACCACTTTCTAATTGATTGGCATTTATGTCTTCTCCCCCTTTCCATTATTACATAAACAATGCTGCAATGAAAAAATGCTGCCTTATTGTTTATTATTCCCTTAGAATATATTTACAGAAGTAAAATCAGTGAGTAAAAGGAAAAGGATATTTTAGACGTTCCTTAAACATCTTCTCAAATTTCTTATCAGAAAAGTTCTACTACTTTGCACTCCCAAACTAAGAAATTGTTTTTCATTCATTTTCCACTATGGAAATTTTAAATCATATAATTGTCACAAAAAGATACTGTAACTTAGTTCAGAAGCCAAATTTTATATCATTTTGCTCTAAGTATTATTTATTTGGTTAGTTATCAGGTTGATATTTTGTCCAATACTTAATAATTTAATTGCCTCCTAGTCATCCTGGTGGTGAGGGACAGATTCCTGCCTGTCCTGGGGTTATGGCGAGGGCTGAGCACATTGCACCTGACACTGGCCAGATGACATCAACAGCAGCTTATTAGTCACATATGCTCAAAGTTTGGGGCAACAGGACACCACACATGACACAGAGCCACACGGGGTTGTACTGGGGAACACTGAACAACCAGAGCCTGTGCAAGGCTGGGTTTTTAGTATCAGAAGGTTGGAGCGCCCCTAGGTCCTACAGGGAAACTTGGTTGGCTCCGCTGAATAGTTCCTCAGACTGGCAGGAAACGGAAATTCCTGACCCCCTTGATAAAGAGGATTTTTCAGCGAGGGAACCTGATCCATTAGAGCAGAGTTGGGGTTGTGGGGGAGGGTGTGGGATGGGAGGGAGCTTGTGGTCCGACCCTCGTTATTTTATCAGAAAATTAGGCAGCATCTAATATTGAGTCTTAACTATAACCTTTAGACCACAATTAGCTCTGTTTCTTTCCTTTCAGTGACTTGTCTACTTAATATGCAGGATAATAGACTATTTTTATTTTGTTTGTTTTGTTTTGCTGCAACACAGAGTATATGAAAGGGACCAGAGTATATAAAAAGCTAGGGCCAGCATATGTTGGGCCCAGTAGACAAATAAATAGTCTAAGTTTAATTTGATAGGGAAGATTGGCATCTTGAAATCATTGAAAATATAGCTTCGTTTATGAGGTCTGTTAAAAAAATTTGTTTTGTTTGCTTCAGAGTTGAATTCTGAAGGAAGCTTAATCATAATGAATGAATAAGATACACAAAAGTTTGAATAAATAGGTTGGATCACCTTTGCTTGTGAGTCTACTGCTGCTCTCAAATGCGGTATGGTAAATAAAGAGGTACTGAGGCAAAATATGGTGAGCTACTCCATGTGATTTGGATAAGTTATGGCTAAGAGTCACTTAACATTTCTCCAATATCAATTATATGAACATTTTATGAGAAAACTAATTTTTTTCAGATCAGCCAATTCTTAAAATAGAAAGAGTTAAAACAATTATGCCATCTCTTCTGTTTCTTGTAGAAGACCAAAAGAAAGCAAAGCTGTCACCCTCAGGACAAGTGTGTTCTACCCTAACTGCTGGAACTAAACAGATCCTACAAAGTGGGCCTTAACACTGAATTTCTCCTTTCCCATATAAAATGGCTTTTTCTATCTTATTATTTTGATAGTGCAATTACATAGTATTCATTTCCTTTTTTTTCCTCTTTTTTTTTTCTTTTTATTTATTTATTTATTTATTTATTTATTTATTTATTTATTTATTTATTTTTTGAGACGGAGCCTTACTCTGTTGCCCAGCCCAGGCTAGAGTGCAGTGGCACAATCTCGGCCCACTGCAACCTCTGCCACCCAGGTTCAAGTGATTCTCCTGCCTCAGCCTCCCGAATAGCTGGGCTTACAGGTGCCTGCCACCACGCCTGGCTAATTTTTGTAGTTTTTTAGTAGAGACAGGGTTTCATCATCTTGGCCAGGTTGGTCTTGAACTCCTGACCTCGTGATTAACCTGCCTCAGCCTCCCAGAGTGTTCACTTTTTCATTGTAAGCCTTGTTTAGGAATATATTGAGCATAAAGCTATGGAAATAGAGTAAAGCTCAGATTGAATCTCTTTTGAAATCACAATTTCTTCCTGGTAAATTCTGGTGAAAACATGGATTTATTTACTCAGTAACAAAGGAAGTTTTTATTCTCAGGGTGAGTTTCACAGAAACATTATCATTTCTCCTGACAGGTTGCTTGGATATTGTGTTCCTGCTAAGGAAGTGACATTATAGGCTTTGCTTCCAGCTGGAGGTAGCTTAGCACATTTTCTTATCCCCTCTTAATAAAATAAAATTAAAGGAATGAATAATTGATTACATGAGAGTGAAGACATTCACAATATTCAAGGATAGGAGGATAGATGGTAATATTAATGTGAAACGTAGGCATATAAGTGTAAAATGTATGTGAACTGGCAGTAGAAAAATAAGCAAGGAGAAGTGGGATTCAATAAAGGAGTAAGGATTTATATTGATTTTCTAGAATATTTTCTTGGCAATTGGAGTGATGATCAAAGGTAGAAAGAACAAGGATGTGAAAGTCAAGAGAAAAACAATGAGTTATCAGCTTTTTTGTATGCTGGACAACCTACGGCAAGTTTCTAACTCTCCTTAGCAGTCTCAGCTGCTTTGTCGTAAAACTGGTATGAATAGTACATAACTCAAAATTTTGTGGAGGTGGTTAAAGAAAGGCAATGCAAAAAAAAGCTACGGGATAGTGTCAGACACATAGGAGACACTTTGCAAGTGTTACTCTTTTCTTCCATCCCTAAAGACAATGCTGAAGAGATTGTGAAAAATCAAATACACTTAACGTAAAATAGTATTGGCACAAACAACAAAAATCAAATAAAATCCATCTGTTCAAAGTCATGTGTTTTGAGATGTTTTGACAAAAGATCAATACATCCTATAGAATAGAAAATTAGATGAAAATAAACAAAAGCAGCTCACTTTTTGCTTAAAGCATAATTTCAATGGGATGTTTGAATATTTTTAGCCCAGTTATTAACACCATGAAATACATTTTTTCCATTCCAGATAGTAGTAATTATTTTTAATACAGTAACGAAAATAACCAAAAATAACTATACTAAATGACTCTTCAGTGAAAAATTAGCCCCTGATATATATAGGAAAGTAGAAGCTGTTGAATTATATTGAATATCTCCTTCACCAAATGCAAATTGATTTTGATGAGAACAGGTTCAGCCTGTAGTGTAAAAATAATTTGGCATCTGGATTTTATTTATGTACCTAAAATGACTCAGCAAATTGAGAACTTTTCTCTCTAAATCAGTTTTCAACTCCCTCCAAAATATAGGTTAGTATAATAATTATTACATAATCAGACATATATGGCACTTTGTTCTATACAGATATACATACCAAGATATAGAAATATTAAGCCAATTACTTATTCATTTAACAGATATGTATGCAATTCATATTTGGATTATAATGCTGAAAGCTATAATATTAAAAGATGTAATAATCTCATCTTTATAATATTGGAAAAATATAGATATAAACATACATAAAAGTATATGCAGTAATAGAAAAATGGAAATTATACTGACAAAACAAATATAATGTTTCCTAACTAATTAGTTGCAGCTTCTGCAGATTAAACCATGTAGTATAACTTGTGGGCTGCCTAAGCCAAAAGCATTTCCTCTGCTTAGTCTTGACTGAGAAATGCTGGCTTCCAACACCTTTTTTCATATCTTGGTACTTTCTCTTTTATTATTTGGTTGCAAATTCTCCCATCACTCTTCTCTAAAATTGAATGGGGAAAGGAGGGACTGGAGTGTGCTACTGTCAAACCTATGCCTTCTTATTCTAAACCAAGTGAACTGGCATAAACCAAACAGGAGACTCACTGCCAAGTCACTTGTTTGGAGAAAGAATATGTGCTTCACTCCAGATTTCCCTCATATTAGCTGTGTAGCCTGGAGTTTTGAACCTCTCAAAGCTTCATTTCCTCACATGCAAAATACAGGGCTTTTTATTTTTTTTCCGTTTGCTCTTTTTTTTAAAAATCCAATGAGATAATGTAATTTTAAAGGCATTTTCTAAGAATAGAATACAATATGCATATACTATCTTACCCAGCCTATTTCCCTTCTTTCCTACCCTCTATCACTACTCGATCATTGTTGTAACTACTATAAACACAAATGTCTTGCACATTTTGCTACCAAAATAATGTATACATATGTTGTGTGCACAACAAATTTCTGAGTATGATTTTTATCCTTGTATTAGTTTTCTATTACTGCATAACAAATTTAATGAGTTAAAACAACAGATATTCACTATCATCATTTTCATGGGTCAATAATCCAGGCATGGCTTCAGTGGGTTCCCTGATCACGAACTTATGAACTATAATCTATGTTACTTGTGCTGTATCCCTTTCTGGAGCTTGGGAGACCTCTTCCAAACTCATGTGGTTGTTGGTAGGATTCAATTTCTTGTAGATGTGGAACCGAATTCCCCATACGGTTGCTGTCAGGCAGGGGCCACTGACCCCAAGTGGTCTCTCTCAATTTATTGCTATGAGGTCCACTAACATGTGACAGCTTAGTTCTTGAAGGCCAGGAGGAAATCTCTTACTCTAGCCTCTTAAGATGGAATCCAATATAAAATAATTATGGTAGTGGCTATCTATCACCTTTACCAGATCTTATTGATTAGAAGCATGTCACAAGTTCTGCCTTCACTCAAAGGGAAGGGATTATACCAGGAAGTGGCTCATTGGAAATCATGATAGAGTATTTCTGCCACAATCCCATATTAAGTCAAGAAATCCAACAAAAGACTCTATATTTAATTTTGAATCAGAATAGTATTTTTCTTCCTACTTACATTTTATATAAGGAAAACTGACATTTATTTTGTCAAGTGCGTCATAGCTTTACACTAACATAAGTTTACACCATTTTATTTCCATCATCATTGTAGAGTTTCTTAAGTGTCTCTCAAAAAAACAATTTTCTTTAACACACAAAGTGAATGACCTCACCCCACGTCCTGGCCTGCCATCAATTTAGTATCAAGGCCAAACCTATAAAGTGACCCTATTTTCCAGTTTTGTGACGTCTAGCCTCATATCAAACAATCATTTTGTTTTGGACCCTAAGTACTGCTAAATGAAATAAATTTCCTTTTCATTGCCTTTTATAGAAGAATCTGGCAAACTCTTCAGATGTAGTCTTTATGCTTCTAATTTTGCAATTGTCTTATATAAGCTAAAATGAAGGAAAAAGAAAATCTTTATGTCATTACATGAATGAAGAATGCATTTATGAATGTGGCAGTCCTGACAAATTTTCTTGGTAGGAATTATTCCAAGTCTTTAAGGAGGAGAAAATCCTGTGTGCTTTGAGTAAAATTACTTTAACAGCATACATCATCTGTCATTTGAAAAGTGTGTTCTACAGAGCCAGAATACCAGTGTCATTTTTGTGTATTTTTTAACTTGTCTTCCTTATTTCCCATGCCAATGGTCATTTCAGTCATATGGCAGGCCATCTTGGACTCATCTCATGCAATATACTGTGAATATGGAAAGGCTTTTGTACAGTCTTTGAACTGTACATAACATTTTAATATTAATATTTAGATTACATTAGAAAAGAGGTGTGAATGCAAGTTCATGGAAATGTGAGATGAATTGTTCCTTCAAATTCTTCATGTACATAAAGGATATACATTTAAAACTGGAAACAGGCCAGTTGCAGTGACTCACGCCTGTAATCCGAGAAGTTTGGGAGGCCAAAGCAGGCATCACCTGAGGTCAGGAGTTTGATAACAGCTTGACCAACATGGCAACACCCCCTCTCTACCAAAAATACACAAAATTAGCTGAGCCTGGTGGCAGGAGCCTGTAATCCCAGCTACTTAGGAAGGCTGAGGCAGGAGAATCGCTTGAGCCTGGAGGCAGATGTTGCAGTGGGCCAAGACTGCACACTGCACTCCAGCCTGGGGTACAGAGCAAGACTCCATCTCAAAATAAAATAATAAAATAAAACTACAAACAAAGGGATGCTGAACAGCAGTTTTCATGCCTGGAGCAATTGGCTGGATAAGAAAAAGCTAATGGGCATAAGTGAATTTATTATTGGAATACTCAGGATTAGAGTTGGATTAAACTTGGCATGAATGTGCTGTTTCCGTTTTGATGTTGCTAAAAACTGTAAGGTATGGATTGTTATTAAGGTGATTGATGTACATTGTTGTGTTTATAGGAACGTTTTTTAAATACTGACCAATAATTAAATAAATAATGAAAATTATTTAGGTCTTCATGTTTGAGAATTAATGAACAAACTGTTGCATTTCATAGGACAAAAAGGGAAATCATTATGAATTTTTAATATAATTTGGTTTACTTTCTTAAACACTTTTATGTATAATTTACAACACAGAGATAAGTAAGTGAAATAATATAAAATTAAATTCTCACAACCTTACTCAAGAGTGTAAGTAATGTGTAAACTACATAAAAATCAATTTAATGAACTATCCTTTGGGGACTTTTCTATTATTCTTGGAACTTTATAGGCATTATTATATGTATCATCTGTCTTCTTCTTTAGCCCAACTAATGATATAACTGAACTAAGCAATATATTTTTATTCTAGGATAGCTTTATTATAAAAAATCAACACAGTTGATTTAAACTATTCATAAGAAACAGTATGTTCATTAATACAAATTTTGCTTTCCCTTGATGCTTAAGTATAGGATATGAGAGTATTGAAATTAAACAAGTATTTTAATTTTATCCAAATGCAGTGTTCTAATTATAACCTCATAATATTTTAATATATATTTTAATGTTGAAAATGAAAACATTCTTTGTGATACTTTAAAATACTGGAGCTTTCATTGTAACAGATTAATAAACACGTAAAATTGGATTTAATCTGTAAATTTAAATGCAAATGTAAAGATTTTTCCTTAGTATGCTCATGTTTGTTTTGTGCATAGTTTATTTTTAAAGTGACTCCAAAGTAGCATATTTATCAAATACTTATAATGTACGTAGAGACTTAAATTGTAATTCTAAGGTTAGTAGAGGTAATGCTTTTTCTTAATGGTTTTGCTACCTTTATCATTGAATTTCGCTTTTCTATAAAGATCCCAACCTTTGAAGGTTTTCTAAATTTTAAACTTCTTGGTAAGACTTTCTTAACCACAGATATGCTTATATATCATGAAATTACCACAACTTATGACTTTCTTTTTTAGTAAAGCACTTATGTTATCTGGAGTAATTATTGGTTTACATGTCTCTGTATGCTGTCGTACTGTGAACACAAGAACAAGACCATTTTCATGGCATCTGAAGTAGCATTTCATCAATGTTTTGAGATGAAACAAAAGCAGAGAGATGACATTATGTTGATAAAAATTTGTCAAAAGTTGAAAAACAATACTATACACATCACTTGTCAAGGATCATTTACTTCTAAGAATTTCAATTCAAAATTAATGTTGCTTCTTGAGTTTACAAAAAATTCCATTGGTATTCTGCTTTCTAGATTTGAGGAGTGGTGTTACATTTTTATAGAAATATTTTTATTCATTTTATCTATATTTGAAATAAAAAACATTACAGTGCAACTATAGAAATATGAAATCAAAATATCCAGATTTAATTCTTTAAAATTACATAAATTTAATTTCTTTTCATGACATTCAAATTAGGGTAGAAGCAGCTACTATAAAACAAACAAACAAATGTTATTTTCCCTGGGTCTATTTATTTTCTAATGTTCTATTCTACAAAAATTTTTAAATCTTCCTATGCAACTTAATTGTCTACATGAGAAACAATAGCAGATGGGCACATTGGCTCATACCTGTAATCCCAGAACTTTTGGAAGGCTGAAGTAAAAGGGTCACTTGAGTCTAAGAGGTTGAAAGCAGTCTGAGCAATATAGCCAGATTTGGTGTCTGCTAAAAATAAAAAAACTTAGGTGGGCATGGTGGCACTTAGTAGTCCCAGCTACTCGGGAGGCTAAGGTGGGAGAATCCCTAAGCCCATGAGTTTGAGGCTGCAGTGAGCTATGATCACACCATTGTACTCTAGCAAGGGCAACAGAGTGAGATTTTGTCTCAAAACAAAAAACAATATAGCAATGTCAACAAGAGGAACAGTAATTGTTGAAAATTAACTATATGACTGAAATTGTTTCTATGTATATAGTCTCATTTCTCACAGGATCATTTTGACTGTATTATTCTATTTACCAAATACATGAGGCTTGTGAAGTATACTTCAAAAGCATTTTTGAGTATTTGAATTCACTATTGTGAGACTATATATTATAAAATTAAATAATTATTGTGTCTGTGCTACTTTATTGAGATGGTTCTAATTACAGTTTCTCATCACTGATCCTTTACCACAGGGTTTGAGAATGTGCTTAGCTACTAGAAATCCAATGACTCTAAGGACCCAACTACTTCACCTTCAAGACACTGTCATTTGCAGAATGAAACTAAAACCAAATTTTTAAAGTCCTTCATGCCGATGAATAGATTTTGAAGTTCCACAACTACACTCTTTTGTTTGTTTTCTGTTTTTGTCTCCTATGTTGGCAAGGCTGGTCTTGAACTCCTGGCCTCAAGCAATCCTCCTGCCTCGGCCTCCCAAAGTGCTGGGATTACAGGCATGAGCCACCACACTCAGCCTGCAACTACACTTTTAGCCATACCTTTATAAAGTATAGCAATCTTAAGTCTATTTGTGGATTCTGAGTTCTGATACGGACTTCCTGGGGGAAAAAAAGTGTTTTTAAAGGTATTCAAATAGAAGGAAAGCCCCAAAATATGTGACTAAAGTATTAGTGTTATATATAGGATCTGTTCCCATATTTGTAACCCATTCGTTTCTATAGAAGGAATTCTGCAAAAGGATTTTCTTGTTTTATTTTTATAGAAATGTCAATCTTTCTAATTTTTATAGCTTAAAAAATCAAGATTGCTCAATAGTCACATTAGATTTAAAATAATTAACATGCATTGCTTTCATTAAAACAGGAGTTTTCAACCTTGGCTCTAGTGACATTTTGGCCTAGAGAATCCTAGGAAGATATCCTGTGCATTGTAGGATGTTTATCAGCATTCCTGGCCTCTACCCACTAAATGCCAGTAGCATCATTCCATGTTGACAACCAAAAATGTTTCTAGACCTGGACCAATATAACCTGGGAGGAAAAGTAACCCCCATTTGAGAGCCACTGCTTTAAAAGAAAAGGGTTCCTGCCTATAATTCTAGCACTGTGAGAGGCCGAGGCAGGAGGATTGCTTCAACTCAGAAGTTTGAGGCCAGCTTGGACAACATAGTGAGACCTTGTCTCTACAAAAAAATAAAAAGAATAGAGCTATTCAAATATTCCATTATTTGTCATGATTAATATGTGTTTGTTTCTTGCCTTTCAAAATAATGATCTTAAAACTGCTATGCATTAAAGCATACTCATGCACCATATAATGTTTTGGTCAATGATGAAGCGTATATGCAATAATGTCCCATAAGATTACAGAACAGTACATTCACTGTATTTTTCTATGTTTAGGTATGTTTAGTCCTCTATATACTTGCTAATTTTTAGCCCTTTTTTTAAAAAACACAGAAACTAAAAATATCTACACTTATATTTATCTCAATTAGGTTTCTCATAATAATTATTCACCCTGGTCTTTTCATGTGGCTAATTCCAGAAGAACCTGTACTGCAAAGTAAGAGGCAGTTTACTAAGATGTTCATCAGTCAAGAATAATTTTATTGTGTCTTGTAGTAAGTGTCAGGTTAATACACAAACAATGTTAGTTGATTAATTAAGGCTGAAAAATGAATAATAATTTATAAATTACGAGCATGTTTTCACTTTATAAATTACAATTGTTTGTATGATTGGTTTGTGTCTTCTCAATTTTGAATAGTCATTACTGCTCTTCTGTAAGTAAAATGTTTCTTAATTTCATAAGTGAATTGTATGCTCTGGGAACACTCATAAAATTTTTACAAAATACCTAGTCAAAAATTGGCAAGTCCTGGGTATATTACTGAATATGGCTGAATTCAAAAAATTACTTGTTAATATCAGGTCAATCATTGGAGAGTCTACCAAGATCTCAGAAAATCCTATTTTATATTATTGAAATCAGAATGACATACTTTGGTTTTGGTGTCCAGTTCCAATATTCATGTTATATTTAGCTTCTGGGTACCTGATCTACTTTTTGTTATCTCTATAACTTGTGATAACTATTATCCCTTCTTAAATTAGTACTAATAATTTGCTAATTGTTTACTACAGGTAATGGATTAGGAATTAGAATTGTGGGTGGTAAAGAAATCCCTGGACATAGTGGAGAAATTGGAGCCTACATTGCCAAGATTCTTCCTGGGGGAAGTGCAGAACAGACAGGGAAACTTATGGAAGGTAAGAATAAGGAATTTTACAGTAAAATAAAATGAATGCACTCATATTAAATGCATTTTAATTTAATATGCAAATGTTCTCACCATTCTCTGTGTAGGTAAACCTCTCTCCTTATGGTTAGTTGTGAAATTTTGGTATAGTAATGTAAAAGAAGATATGTCCACAAATATATTCATTTTATTTTCAATTGCATTGTCCTTTTGGCAGTTAGCTACAGAAGTATCTTGTTTAAGAAACACTGGTCAAAACTTTTTTACTGACTGGGGCAATTTTATTAAAAAACACTTGAGTTATCTATGATAGTGTTTCACAAACACCAAGAAAAAATATGTTGGAATTAGAGCTAAAAAAAAAAATCAAATGATTCAGTACACGCTAAGGTTGGGTAAACAAGTATGGATGGCCCACAGGCTTTATCCATCTGCTGCCTGCTTCTGTAAACACTGTTTTATTGGAACACAGTCATGATCGTTAATTTACATATTGAGCCTGGGTGCTTTACCAAAACAATAGCAGAACTGCATTCATGACAGAGAATGTATGGTCTGCAGCATCTGAAATACTTACTCATGGCCCTGTACAGAAAACATTTGCCAACCCCTGTCCTAGGTGTGGTCTGTTTTTAAATACTAAATGCCTCAGTACCTCAAAAGTGTTTTAAAGTAATGATCATTAGAATAGGAGATAATGGGCCATAAAATATGTACTTAATCATTTTCATTCAGTAAAATATTGAACCTAGATTCTCAAAATACATAATGAAAATTTTTCATTGTCAATCAGATAATATGGTCATTTCCATTCTCCAGATTCTCTAACATAAATATAGTTCGCAAGGTTTTGGTGATTTTTTTTATAATGAACATTGTCACAAAGTAAGTGCAACCTTTTTATTTTCTCTCTATATATAATATTATTTGAAAAAAAGTTTTTCTGTCATTTCATAGTTTAATAAAATTTTGTCTGCTGTTGCTTAAAAACTTTAATCATGTTAAAATTGACTCACTGTGATTTTCTCAAATTACATATATCGGAACCTTCCAAAAAATGTCCATGGACATTTTGATAGACTATTAGAATAAACACAAATTAGAAGCAGTATTTATTCATCACAGTGTTGTGCTGGAGCCAGGTTGCTCCATATCAATAAGACATTCTATACAAATCTCTTCCCAACTTCAAATTCAGTAACATCATGATGATAGCTTGAATTGGCTATAGTGGCAGCATTTACAACGTGGAAATAGGCAAATGCTATAACGCAAAACTTTATATTTGCTTGCTTGCTGAATTATTTACTTTCAGAATGCCAGCTTACCAGCACATCACCAAATAAATAACTAAAAGCATATTGTTGGCCGGGCGTGGTGGCTCACACCTGTAATCCCAGCACTTTGAGAGGCCGAGTGGGCGGATTGCTTGAGACCAGCAGTTCAAGACTAGTCTGGCCAACATGGAGAAACCCTGTCTCTACAAAAAAAAAAAAAAAATACAAAACTTACCCGGGCGTGGTGGCGGGGAGCCTGTAGCCCCAGCTACTTGGGAGGCTGAGGCATGAGAATGGTTTGAACGTGGGAGGCGGGGGTTGCAGTGGGCCAAGATCACGCCACTATACTCAAGCCTGGACAACAGAGTGAGACTTTGTCTCAAAAATAAATAAATAAATAAATAAATGAATGCACATTATTAAAAATATTCTAATGGCATTCATAAAAGAGGAGAAGTTAGGAGAGCTTGCCAGATAGCTCAATGAAAGGAAAGACTGTACGAATAAAGAAATAACAGTTATAAGCAAAGTACTTGGCGCATAGGCATTTTCTATTACTATAACTCTTTTATGTCCAATGATAATTTTTGGTGTTACAGTCTAATAAGGATACATAAATTGAGACCCATTTTTAAGGATGAGAGTAATAGGATCACTTTCACCTAGTATACCTTAGAAGAAGATTGAACATGCTATTTTCATTTTAAAATAAAATTTGCAATAACAACTGTGTCTAATATCATTTGACAAAAATACTTGAATAATTTATAAATATCGTATACTTTTTTGGATTAACACCATGAAAATCAACAAATACTACAAATTAGCATGATTCTAAAGACAATATCAACACAGGATATACTATGATGAAGCGATGCTCTCTGCACTTTGTAGTCTAGGTGGCGTTTATTAAGTTCATAAGTTTAATTTTAAAAATAGATACGATACTATCTCAAGAGAGAAAATGAAAGTAAATCTAAAATTATATTTGTGATTTTACAAGCTCTAAGACTGATACTAAAGTCTTCTTATTTTATTTCGGAACTAGTATTTTTGCAGTTTATGTAATTGGTTTAAGTGAGAAATCATTAAAAACTGTATGCATAGGATTTAAGATTTTATTTTTATTAATTATGGTATTTATTCATTCTCTCAAAATTTTGCCAAGGTGTTAAGTCAGGCCTTCCTATGAGTATAAATCCTCTGATTGAAGTCCAGTTCTTGTATAATCGAAACCCATAATTTGTTATTTATAATTTCCAGCTTTATTTACTCTTATAACAAACCTCTTTAATAAACTACTTGTTAATATTTCTATTAGATTCATGATACTGTCTTGACTGTCAATATTCAAATACTGTTTTTGAGCATTAAATATTTTGGAGAATAATGTCGACATATGGTACATCATATCTTTCCCCCCCCTCATAAAGGTTATACTTGTATTCTACACCATCAGGTGACAATGATAGAAGTTTATTCCTTTAGTATCCAAAGATTAACTAGCTAGAAGTTTACAAGTCCAAAAGGGTATACACAAGAATTCACCTTGTTTAGACCACTGCATTTACTGGTACGTGTGTGTGTGGTGTGTGTGTGTGTGTGTGTGTGTGTGTGTGTGTGTGTGTGTGTGTTTTATACTTGTTTTTGTCTATAGTTCTATGTTTAATTTTACACTATATCCTTCATCCTCAATCCCTTATAGATTATCCCAAAATTCCAAAGGAGTTGATTGGTTGAGATACAACCCTGATTTTTATGCCTTATGTGAGGTATTATCATGATGTCAATTGTATATCACTGGAGGTTTTTTTCCAATTAAAAAAATTCAT
This sequence comes from Papio anubis, assembly GCF_008728515.1. Lineage (NCBI taxonomy): Eukaryota > Metazoa > Chordata > Mammalia > Primates > Cercopithecidae > Papio > Papio anubis. Next base: position 61,797,226 of record NC_044979.1, on the reverse strand, counting down.
TATTATTGATTTTTTAAAATTTATTTGTTGAAGGCAATAAAGGTGTTGAACATTTCATAGTTTGAAGTTAACTCTTTCCTAAGGAAAAATTATACCTACGTTAATAAAAGATAGATGGTGTGTTTATGTAATTGGATTTTTCCCCCTGTTTAATGACTTGCAGGCAGACTTAGAAATTGATCATCTCTTTCATATATATCTGTTTTCTGTATTTCTGAATATAGAATTATATAGACTGTGCCCTTACAGATTCACTGTCATCTTCCAGTTTATTTAAAACATGAATGACAACTTGGTTGCCAATAGAATTCTTAGAGCGTACTGTTTTCTACCCTAATCTACAAAGCTGTTGTTCGGAAAAGCTAAGTCTCCTGCTTTTCCTGAGTTTGTTCATTTCTCTTATCACAGACTTTTAAAAATATTTTGGTATAGCTTTTACTTTTAGAGTTTTATTTTTATTTTTAATTGACAATAATACCTATATAGATTTATGAGTTACAATGTGATGTTTCAATTCATATATATATTATGGAATGATCAAATCAGGCCACCTAGCGTACAACAGGATTTTACAACATCAGATTCTAACATTTTAACACTTTTGCAGCACTCGGTGTCATAGACTCTGACTATGTTGGCTTTGGGAAAACAAGAGTATTTTCTTTTTTTTTTTTTTTTTTTTTGAGACGGAGTCTAGCTCTGTCGCCCAGGCTGGAGTGCAGTGGCCAGATCTCAGCTCACTGCAAGCTCCGCCTCCCGGGTTCACGCCATTCTCCTGGCAGCTTTTGTTCTATATATTCACTTACAATACATTGAGCAGTCATATAGGTTTTCTGATGTTTATAAGCCAAGTGCTATTGGTTTTAAAACACTCCTAATGGTATGTGTGCCATCTCCTAAAATAAAAAAATGCAGTTCAAGAACTTTACTATTAAAAATTTCCTGAGCTATTTTTTAGTTTTCAATCAGTCTACAATGATTTTCTGAAAGAACTCAGAGAATCAAGTACTTGAAGGATTATAATGTCCCAAAAAAACTTAAAATTTATTTCCCGGTAACGTTTAGTAAGCATTCCTACACAAATACTGGACAGACAATAATCTTTTGCCACCTATTATTCTTTGTTTTAGTTGCGTAAATTAGTCTTTGTTCTATAAAAAAGATGAAGACTAAAGATCTGGGGAATTTACAAATCTAAATTTCTGAAGTGCTATTTCTTGCTATTTGATTTAGGATACAATATTAACAATTTTTTGACCAGCAGTGTTGAGGCTGTGAGATGTTCAGCAATGTTGGAGTATTAAATGGTATATAATGTTGTCTCTCATTTTTGTCTTTGTCATTGGTATTTTTTGTTGAACTAGTTTGAGCATCTAAAAGTGTACTAGAATATATGAACTTTGAATAAATATTTACAACTTTCATTTTAAATCTTTACCCTAGATTATTATAAACCTTTTTATATTTAAGTTAAATATAACCAACATCTTACCTAATAGACTTTAAAAAAGTAGATGCTTCCTCTATAAATAACTGTATTTTCTCTTGACTGTTTTACTAGGTAAAACCTACTGATTACAATTTTAGGAAGTTTTGCATTTATTACGTGCTTATTCTTTAAAAATCACTATCTGCATATGTTCATCTAAGATCAATGTTCCAACCCTCTCCAAATTTGGGAAATTTGTAAACAATTGTGAAGATCTCATGACAAATGGAAACTTCGATTTTACTCTGATAAAGACCAGATTCAGGCCGGTCACAGTGGCTCACTCCTGTAATCTCATTGCGTTGAGCCCAGGAGGCGGAGGTTGCAGTGAACCGAGATTGCGCCCCTGCACTGTGTTCCTTACCACTTTGTGCACACATCTATTGTGTACCTTGACCTTGTCAGTTTTTTTTTTTTTTTTTCCTGCATGCTCAGTGTTCAACACAATGCCAGTAGCAAAGATCCAAGCAATATATAAAGAAATAGGTGATTTAAAAAAAACAAAACAAAAAAAAACTTTGTTTTCAAAAGTCGGATACTTATTAAGACCTCACTCCTCACAGGATTGTGTGAAGCAAATAAAATGATATGTGTGGTTTATATACTACTATTTGTAATTAATCATATACATTTAAGCATTTAAGACAGCATCAATATTTCTAAACCTTTTAACTATCTTTTTAAAATAGTATACAGGATGCAAAGTTACCTCTGTGCACATGTTCTCACAACCTTGAACTTAACTGCTCATGTATTTACATACATTTATTTTAGGTTTATTTTTTTCCTTGGTGTTACTTTGCTTTGAATTTAAATTCAGATCTCTGGGATGGGAGAACAGGGTCATTACTGACAGAAAAACCCTCCAATCTAGAACTACAGGACCATCTTCCTGTGCAGTGACTGAGTATGAGAAGGAGATTTTTCTCTGCCAGTTCTTCTTTAGTCCAGAAGATCCAAAATTGTCTTTATGCTGTGGCTGAGCAAGGGTAAGGACACAGAAGAGAGGGGTTTTAGATTAGAAGTTAAGATCTCAACTCAAATAAGTACTTTGTGCAAGTGTTTTCTGCCTGACACATCTGTTTGTGATTCGTTTGCACTTAATAGTGAGTGAGTTTTGCTCTCAATCTTGTAAATTTTCATTGAAACAACTCAGTAGTTGAATTTCTCCATTACACAGTAGGCACAGAAAGTCAAGTTTTGATGTTTAAAATGCATAGAACTGGACATGATGTTCCTTCCTTAAGCTGAGCCTCTTCCCCAGTCAGCAAAATTTCCATGTAAGACTCACATAGCTTATTCGTACTTTTTTCTCATTTCACTTATTAAGATGCCCAGCACAACACCTTACATCTGTGATTCCTTCTTTGATTCTAATGAGAATGGAGGAGGATGGCAGGAGTGTGGATGGGGGGTGGAGTGTCTCAGCTTTCTCATGGTCCAGTGCATGCAGTTTAACACTTAATCAGGTGATGAGCTGTAATTTTCATTAAAAAGGTTCAAATGTGCAAAAAAATAATAATAATAACAGAATAATATAGCAAACAGCCATGTACCTATCATACTGTTTTATTGTCTCACAATTTTACCATGTTTCTTTCATATTTGAAAATGAAATAGGCCCCTATAAATTAGTTAAAGCTTCCTGTAGTCACCCCTCAACTCACAAACCTCTGTTACAATCCCAGGATAAAATATCAGAATTAATTTGGGTTATACTTTTGCTTACATTTCTTTACTGTGTTATGTATGTATCCACAACTATATAAGATTCATTTTGCTTGTTTGAAAAATTGTATTTAAATAATATCTTGCCACACATGTCTTTTTGCCGCTTTTAAGTCACCTGAAGTTTTGGAGATTGATCAAAACGTACATGTAACTCTAGTTCATTTATTTTCACTACTGGGTAGAATTCTGTTACTATATGTCTCTAATACAGTTTAATTTAAGCATTCCCTGGTTATTTAGGGCATCGTAGTTTTGGTTTGCTTTATTTTCACTGCTTTAAACAATGCTATAATTAGTTTTTCATGTAGTCTCCTTGCGACCATGTATAGGAGTTTATTCTACAGTACAACTTAAATTTCTGGGTTATAATGACTATCAATCTTGTCAAATAACGTGGAAGAATGTTCTGTGGCTTCTTCTACTAGTTTATTTTTTTTCCAAATTTCTCTCCCAAGTGTTTCATACTATTTTTACATTTGTCAGTGTCAGATTAGTGTTCTCATCTCTATACATACTTGTTCCTCTTTCTTTACATTTCCTTTTATCAAATCCGTTGTGCGATGGTTTCCCATTGTTGCTTTCATTTACTTTTCCTTCAGTAGTGCTCAGTATGATCATATTCTATTAATCTTGTTAGCTTGTGGATTTTTCTCATCTGAGATTTGACTCATCTTTTTGCCTATTCTTTAATTGGATTGTTTGTGAATTTTTAATCATTTTAGGGCATCTTTATATATTTTGAACATAATCATTTGTCAAATATGTAGGATATAAATAGCTTTTACCAGTATATGGCTTATATTTTTAGTTTCTGTCTCTTTTTTTTTTTTTTTTTGTAAAATTTGAAGTTTTAATATAGTCAAATTTGTCATTTTGTTTCAAGTAAGTTTTATAAATGTGTTGTATTGTTTAGGAAATTCTCCATGCCCTGAAGTCTTAAATATATTATTCTTCATTTTCTTCTAAAAACTGTAAAATGTTACATTCCAGAAATGTTCTTAAGCTCACAGAATTAAGTTGTTTTTAACGTATCTGTGGTCCAAAGTAGAAAGTTCATATTTTAGTTTTGTTTTCTTTCTCAATATGTATAATCAGTTTTCTATGCACCATTTTATTAAAGCTTTATATTTCAGAACTTTAACAGGACTTTTGTCTTGTTGTTTCAACAAGCATTCCTGAGCCGTCTCTAGAGTGGCTCAGCTCCTGAGGGGCTATATGCCTCTGGGTCATTTTTTTTTTTATTGGCACATAATAGTTGTACGTATTTATAGAGTACATGTGATATTTTCATGCATGCATACAATGTGTAATGATGAAATGTGGATAATAGGGATATCCATCACCTCAAACGTTTATCATTTGTTTGTGTTGGGAACATTTAAAATCTTTCCTTCTTGCTACTGTGAAATCTGCAATAAATTATTGCTAGCTATATATTTACTATATTCATGAGATCAATTTATTTAGCTTACACATGTGAGTGAAAATATGTAATATTTGTCTTTCTGTGTCTGCCACTGTTTGTGGCAAACAGTGTATGAGCATTTCTCTTTCTTCAGATCTTTGCCAGCATTTGCTATTTTCATCTCCTTGCCGGCATCACTATTTTGAAAATAGCCATTTTTAATGGGGTGAGGTGAAATCTCATTATGGTTTTAGTTTGAATTTCCTTTATAACTAGTGATATTGAGCATTTTAATGTATCTTTTGGCCATTTGTATGTCTTCTTTTGAAAAATATCTATTTAGATCTTTTGCTCATTTTTTAAATCAATTTATTTGGGGGGTTTGTTGCTATTAAGTTGTTTAAGTTCCTTATACATTCTACCTATTCATCCCTTGTCAGATGGATAGTTTGCAAATATTTTCTCCCATTCTGTAGGTTGTCTCTTCACTTTGTTGACTGGTTCCTTTGCTGTGCAGAAGATTTTTAGGTTGACACAATCCCATTTATCAAATTTTGCTTTCGTTGCTTATGCTTTTGAAGTCTTACTCAAAACATTTTTGCCCATACCAATGTCCTGGAGTATTCTTTTAACGTTTTCTTCTAGTAGTTTCATAAGTTCAGGTCTTAAATTTAAGTCTTTATTTAAATTAGAGTTTATTTTGATATATAAGAGATAGTGTTCTAATTTTAATCTTCTGCATATGAATATCCAGTTTTGTCAGCATCATTTCTTAAAGACTATCCTTTTCCCAGTGTATATTCTTGGCGCCTTTGTTGAAACTGTGTTGGCTGTAAATGCACGTACTTATTTCTGGGTTCTGTATTCTCTTCCATTGGTCTATGTGTCTGCTTTTAGGCCATGCCATGCTCTTTTGGTTACTATACCTTTATAGTGTATTTTGAAGCCAGGTAGTGTGATGCCTCCAGCTTTGTTCTTTTTACTTAAGATTACTTTGTCTATTCACGGCATTTTGTGGGTTCCATACAACTATTAGAAAAGTTGTTTTATTTCTGTGAAGAATGACATTGATTGGTATTTTGATAGAGATTGCATTGAATCTGCAGATCATTTTGCATAGTGTGGACATTTTATCAGTATTAATTTTTTCAATCCATGAACATGAAATATCTTTCCATTTTTTATGTGTCCTTTCAATTTTTTATCCATTGAAATTGAAGAGGATACATAAAAATGAAAAGATATTTCATGTTTTATGTTTCCATTGTAAAGATCTTTCATTTGCTTAGTTAAATTTATTCTTAGGTATTTTATTATACTGTAGCTGTTTTAAATAGGATTGCTTTCTTGATTTCTTCTTCTTTGCTACTACTGTGCGCCATTTTTTGAATAGTGTATCATTACTCACACTTGTCTACTAGTCCCATCTGTCATATATTAATTTTTTTAAATGCATGCACAGATCTTTTCTGAGTTCCCTGTTCTGGTCTGTTTTTCTATCCTACTGGCCTATTTGTCTATCCCTACACCAATATCACACTGTTTTAATTGTAACATCTTTATATTAAGTCCTGGCATTTGGCAGGTGGATCCATCCTAGAGCTGTTCATCAAAATGCTCTCGGAACAATTCTTGACCCTTTGGTTTTGCATATAAATTCTAGAATCTGCTTTTCAATTTTCATGATAATCTCTGTTGAGATTTGATAGTGATTTCATTGAAGAGACTGATTACTTTGGAAAAAATTTAGACATATAGTCATGTCCAGTTGAGTCTTCAATAAGTTGACAATGCAGGATTTTGCTCTACTTAGAGACTTAGTCATTGTATTCTGAATTAATACAATAACATGAGTTAGGACATTAAAGCAATTATCCATAGCAAGTGTTAAACTTATTAACAATATTATATGGTTTTATCAATTTATACCAATATTATATCTCCAGAAAAGGTAGAGTAGAAGATATAGATAAAATCAATTTTACTTGGTAATATCATGAGCTAAATCTAAACTTTTATGTGCATATCATTGGTTCTAAGCTTTATTTAATCACTGGATATTTTGAACTAGTTCTCCAAATTCATTTTTGTCCTAGTTGTCTGTGTTATAACATAATTGTGAAATACATTACCATCATGATACTTTTAAAACTTCAGCAATTTTTGTAAGAGGACAATGAATCCACAAGGACTAAATATCATATATTCAGTGAACCTAAAACACCGTTTATATTGATAAGTTATTCAACTTTGTTAATTTAATAAAATCTTTTGAAGATAACTTGTATCTATATTATGTATCTATATTATTGTATCTTGTATCTGTATTAATTTATATTATTATAATTGGTAAATTTAGAAAATTTTTGGAAAACTCTTTGGAGTTAAGATAGAAATATAACATTAAAATCTGAATGTGTCTTCAAGAACATTCTGAATGGAAGAGCACAAAGCTAAAACCAATGATATCCAAGGTTTGCTTATAGATTTAGCCAGAGCTACATGGCAAGTAAGCATGTCCAAGGCCATAAGACATGTCATGAAATGAGAGAAACTTCATTGTTTGTCCATAGGTATTCTCTGAGGAAATGCCTCTGCGATATTAATTATAATTCGTGCATACTTTTATATTCTTAGTTTTTAGTTGTTTCAGAGTAGGCGATTGAAATTGGTCCAGCTAGCTTGCTTTTCTTCTTAAAGATGAACTGACAGGGTTTCTGGCAAGAAAATGCTGTTGGATTTATTGTTGAGAATCAGCGATTGAAGTAAGGGTGAAAGTTAGCTGTTTTTGGAGTGGTGGTTTTGGTTTTAGAAGTTGGCCTCTGGAATTCCTTGTCATGAAAAAGTCTTTGGTAGAAGAGCTAATTCCAGTAGCATTATTAGAGGACAGAGGACGCACTCCAGCGTAACATAAGGAAGAATGTGCCTAGGCAAGAAAGTCTCTATTTCTGCTTATGCTTTTTTGGCATATGTTACAGATGACATGGCAGTGATCAAGGTTGGAGATCAAGAAACACAGCACACAGATGAGTGAGCTTCCTTGTTCTTGTTCCAGGGGGATTACCAGGTACGGATTGGTCATTAGCATGAGATTTCTCAAAATTCTCTAAAACTGGTGTGTTAGGTACACATAACACAGACCACAATTCATGTTGATACGAAGATTTTCTAATATGTATTTAGGAAACTATCTTCTTTGAAGAAAAATACAAATTATTGGTCCCTGGGCTGATAGGTTGTAATATATTATTTTTAAGATGTAGTGGTATCACACCACATCAGGATATTAGTGATTAGATACATTGCCAGTACGAAGAAATATGTTTCTCTTCTTTATCCATTTATTTTGAAATTTATCAGAGCAAAATTATGCTTACATTATAATTTTTGTGATAGGGACATGAAGGAAACTAAATAATGTCCTGTTTTATGCAGTCCAATGCCCCAAATCCTAATTTGATTGCCTTCATCAAGGGTGACATACTTTGAAATATTTGTGTGTTCAGTGACATTGCTTCATGAGGAACAATTGTTCCTACAGTTAAATTTCTGGATTTGTCTAACCAGTATTTCATGGAATAGACTGCACTTTGTTGTAAGCTTGGAGTGGTTACTTTGGAAGCAAGGATGCTAACCTATCTTTTAATATCCATACCAGATCTTCAGCCAGCCAATGCTTTAGTATCTCCAGTGATTAGTAGAGAGCCATGGTTTTAGAGTTAGATCAGGATTTAAATTCAGATCTGGTACATATTGCCTGTATTTTTTAAAACTTTTAGTACCCAGGTATTCTTGGCTGGATAACTGGGATAATAGTTGGCAAAACTGTTATCACATTTAGGAATAAGATATAGGAAACATAATGTCATGCTTAGAATATTGTAAGTAGTAAAAAGAAATCTGTGTTTACTTTCAACTTTGAAGGTCTTTGACAATAAGAAGAATATTTACCATATTAAGTTTGAATTCTGTGTCTTCCATATTTGTGCATGCTTAAATCATTGACCCTGATCAGGCCTGAATTCTGAGTTACAGGAGGAGATAATATTTCTGATGAATACAGCATCGAACTCGGAGTCAGAAGACTCTGAATTAATGCTGTCTTCAGGAATTTAGGGAACTTACTTGTGTTTTCTGTAATTCCTTTTATATCATCTGTATAATTAGATTTCAGGATCTAACTCACATCATTACAATGAGGATGAAAGGAGCCAATATCTTTTATAACTGTAAAGCAATGGACTAGCTATAGAACTATTTTGTTAAGGATAGGTAAAATTATTTTCATAAATAATATTAATCTTATAAAGCCTAGACTTTATGTAAGGGAACATTTAAATGCTAGAAGTATCTGATATAATGAAATATATCATTTTAAATACCAGGCCCACATTAATAAAAAATTATAATGCCTAAAGCGATTAAGTCATTTCTCACATAAATATATCGCCTCTTAACTGGAAAATCATAATTTTGGCTAATCTTTTTTTTTTTTTTTTCTGAGACAGAGTCTTGCTCTGTTTCCCAGGTTGGAGTGCAGTGGTGCAATCTCGGCTCACTGCAAGCTCCACTTCCTGGGTTCACACCATTCTCCTGCCTCAGCCTCCTGAGTAGCTGGGACTACAGGCATCCGCCACCATGTCCGGCTAATTTTTTGTATTTTTAGTAGAGACAGGGTTTCACCATGTTAGCCAGGATGGTCTCGATCTCCTGACCTTGTGATCCACCTGCCTTGACCACTCAAAGTGCTGGGAATACAGGCATGAGCCACTACACCCAGCCAATTTCGGCTAATCTTTTAGAAGGCTTTCTAAATTTTTCTTATCAACAATAGGTTAATCAGTAAACCTTGTGTTCTGATTGAAATCTATGACATATGTACAATGGATGTTTGTGTATATGACTTTCTTGGTATGTTGGTCAGTGAAAACACATCTTGTTGATAAATAGATTCATGATATAGGAGTCAGATGATTCCGTTTCTGGACCACTCTTTCTCATCAACTGCTAGTGTGACCTTTGTCAAATCACAGAAACTCCCTGGGTCTTTAGCATTAAACGTAAGAGACTTATGAGATATGTTACCTTTTGAAGAGATGTGAGGGAGAGATTGAACATTAAGAAAACCATAGTTTCTTAAGGCTTGGAAATGGGAGATGAGGCAGCATCATACAAGCAGTGATAAGCTGAGTATGTTAGATGAGATGGAAATCCAAGAATTAGAATTAAGGATGTGATACTAATTACGGTAAATGAAAAAATAAGTGAGACCAGAAGTGGATAAATCGTAAGAGAAAACAGTTAAGTCTTAGGGCACCTCCCTTCCCTATAAGCCCATTACAAGGTTTTAAGACAGGTTTAGAAATATGTGGTGTTTGTGACATTTGTCAGCTTTTTAACATTTGTGATTTGTTATTTCTTATCTCCTTTTTAAAAATATTCACTTATATCTAATTTTGTACTTATAATCTTACATTTTTTCTTAAAATTTTATATGTTTTAGGCCTTAAGAAACCTGGATTCATTCCTGCATGAGATGTTGTCTTAATGGTGCAGGACTTTGAAGTACTTACTGCAATACTGATGTGAAGTAGTAATATACTGAAAAGGTGGATGGAGGTGACAAACAGGAAGTTCAGAGAGATGGTTGTTGTAAAGGAGTAGAAGTGAAAATACTAGGAATACTGGAAATAATGCAGAATGCAAATAGAGCAAAACATTTATTTAGTAACTACACTGTACAAGTCTATCCTAAAATAATATAGAACGATATGGTTTTTCCTTGCTTTCAAGATGCCTACAGTACAGAAATGCAGTAGATGTAAGATATACATTGTAGGGGGAGAGTTGGATCAGGGTCTTAAGTATTTTAGAAAAATATAAAATAAATATGAAGAACTAGGACAAAGATAGTTTTAATGGAAGAAAACTCTTTTGTTGTTGTTGTTGTTGTTGTTGAGACAGGATCTCACTCTGTCACCTAGGCTGGCGTGCAGTGGCGCAATCACTACTCACTGTGGCCTCAGCCTCCTGGCCTCAAGCGATCCTCCCACCTCAGCCTCCCAAGTAGTTGGGACCACAGGCATGCACTACTACATGTGCTACTTTTTTAAAAAAAATTTTGTAGAGACAGGTGTGCTGCCATGTTGCCCAGGCTAGCCTTGACTTTCTGGGCTCAAATGATCCTCCTGCATCAGCCTCCCAAAGTTCTGGGATTATAGGCCTGAACCACCACACCTGGCCCAAAACTCTTTTTTTTACAATTAATGATGTTTGTCTTCTGTTTAATTTTGATAGATGTATTCTTTTAGTTTCATTAAAAGAAAATACAGAACTAAAGAAGTGCAGAATACATTGGTTGACTGCTTGCATTAGAATCAACACCATGACTAAATGGAGCTTACAGATTTTTCCCCCACTTGAAAGAATTCCAGGTAACTTTCAGGTAGTTTCTAAGAGCAGACTATAAGCTCCTGAAGGCAAGACACTGTCAAGGAACTATACAGATCTTTTAAGGTTCTCACTTATTTTAATTAATTTTTAATTGTTCAGCATAGTAATGGAGTACTGTTCCAGATACAATGATAAGTGCTGAAGTGGAAACAATAGCTTACAAGAATGTAGGTTTTTACTTCCGTACTTAAGAAATTCATACTAAAGGGGTGTGTGTGTGTGTGTGCGCGCGTGCGTGTGTGTTTATAAAATTTCACTGAGAGTAGTGAAAGAAAATAAGATTCCTTTATTTCCTCTTGAGCTGCTTTTGTTTCCTTTTATACTCTACTCATTCCCCAAATCCTAGTTACTGTCAGCCACAGCACTTGAGTTTGCTGAATGCCATTATTTATTCATTCATTTTTTCAAAGATTTTTTCTTTAGTACATATTGTATAAAGCAATTTCTCTTCTTGGACATGTGAGGGCTTCAGTGAAGAAAGCATGGGTTTTATATTCTAATAGCTAAGACAGATAATAACAAATATTAATATATATAAATGTTAAATATATTTCATATATTATAATATATTAAGTGTCATACATTAGATGGTAATAAATGCTAAGGAGAAAAATATAGCAAAGAGGGTGGGTATGGCATGTAGGAGGATGTGATTGCAGTTTGAGATGAGGTGGTAAGAGAAAGTTTTGGCAAGAAGGCAAAAATTCAGTAAAGCCACCAAGGATGGGAAAGAATGATCTGGGAGTTGTCTTGCATTATAGGCAGAGAAGTGACAAGGACACAAATATCCCGAGCAAGAGCATGCCTGGTGTGTGCCAAGAACAGCAAGACAGAAAGGAAGCCAACATGGCTGAAACTGAGTGAACACGTGAGAGAGCGAATACCAAAACTCAGAGAAGTAGCAGGGGTCAAATCCTGCAGGCCGTTGTAAGGATTTTAACGTCTATTCATGTGAGATGAGAGGCAATTGACCTGACATAAGCTGAATGATGTTTAAATAGGATCACTCTTACTGCTGTATTAAGAATAGTTTTAAAGAGGTAAAGAGTACAAGTGAGGAGAGTTGCTAAGAACCTATATAAGTTAAGACCAAGGTGGGAACGAGGAGGTGTTGAGAAATAGTTATATATATGTATAATAGATATACATATATATCAACACAGTATGTATATTTAGTTAATGAAAATGATCTCAATATGTTCATTCATTTGTTAGGTATTCACATTTATAGGACAAAATCCCTTCACCATTTTTTTAAAACTTAAATCCTTGCATAATACAGCAAACCAACAGAGTATTTTGCATCTAAGTCTTACATCTTATTTTAAATTAACACAATAAATACACATATTTTAGTAGGAATTATACCATATAAATGTTTATTTGTGTAGTTCTCTTTTTTTTTTTTTTTTTTTTTTTTTTTCGGCATCTTGCTCTCTCGCCCAGACTAAAGTGCAATGACGCAATCTCGGCTCACTGCAACCTCTGCCTCCCTGGTTCAAGTGATTCTTCTGCCTCAGCCTCCTGAGTAGCTGGGATTACAGTCACCCGCTACCATGCCTAGCTAATTTTTGTAATTTTAGTACAAGCGGGGTTTTACTATGTAGGCCAGGCTGGTCTCGAACTCCTGATCTCAGGTGATCCGCCCACCTTGGCCTCCCAAAGTGCTGGGATTCCAGGTGTGAGCCACCAAGCCTGGCATTTGTGTGGTTCTACAGGTGGCAGTTCAATATTTTTTTATTTCTATCATTTGTAATTTGCATCTCAGTAGGATAAAAGGCAACCAAGAGCCACAGTTTTAATATTTATGAAGGAAAATCATTCTCTAATAGTTATTTATTTAAGAAAATTATGTCTGTGTCAATATCACTTTATTTATGAGAACAAAAGTGAATAAAATCTCTCAATCTCTTAGAGTGCTTAGACAGTTTGCATTCATAAACTGTGGATAAAATGAATTTAAGTACTATATTGATTCCAAGAACTGATTCGCAGCAGTCCTATTTTTTCATCCTGACAATATTTTCTGAAAATTGTATTTCATGTAAGAATTAATAGTCAATTGCAATTTTGAATTCCTGTCTTATTTTTGTTAAATTTTAACCATTCTCTGGGCTTCCAGTGTGTCTCTGATTTTATCCATTCATTCATTCAGCAAATTGTCATTCACTAATGTCTCCATTGTCACAACAGAGGCAATTACATAAATGAATAAATTAAAATATAATATTTTGAGGATAACAGTAGAAGTATGTACAAGAAACAGAGAAAACACAAAATAAACTGACACTAACCTGCTGAAGTTGGAGGAGAAATGCATACATCCTCTCCAAATGGCAAGAAGTTATTAAAATAATGATCTAATTATTGTAAACCTTTCCTTTTATGTCTTAATATTAGCAAATTAATTAAGTCCAAATACAATGTTAGACGTAAGCCTTCCACAACGTATTCCAGCTATACAAACTCATCTTTATCCATTCTCACCTCCAATCTACACACCCACCAGCCCCACTCTGATCCCAGAGCCATGATGCTATTTGCCTTCTGTGGGCATTTGTTCATGATGTTCCTACTCCATAGTAGGAGTAATCATGTCAGAAGTTATAACTAATTGATATAAGTGGCCCAGAATTTAGTACCCTCTTTGGCACATACTGACTAAATATTTGTGGCATACTGACTTGATGTGATGTTTTATTATAATTCAATACATTTATTTATATTGATTATGTACTTACATCTAAGATATTAGCCATAAAATAGCCAGAAGTTTATAATTAGATATTCCATATAACTTAAACATTTAAAAAGACTTTATAATACCAAAATTACGTAATTTAGATGAGGAATGAGGAGACTTGGCTTTACAAACTGCCACCAAATGTGGCTTCTAAAACTATGGGGGTTTTTATTGTGAAAATGGGGATTTACTTACCCTATCTATTTTATTGGATTACTGTGAAGATAAAATGAGAAAAAAAAATGGGCAAAATAACTTTTTTGTGTGAGTCCTGTATTGGTGTTCCTTATTAATACCAGAGGTATTACCACAAGTGAAATGGGTTAAATTTTACTCCTTTTAACTGAAATGACCACCAATCAAATGGTATACATATGAAAACCCTCTATTATTCATATAAAACTGTATTGCCAATACTTTTACAGTTGTAATCCTGTTTACGATTAGAGAAATAATTTCTCTACATGAATATTAGAAAGCTGGAGGGAATGTAGTTAAGTTGTATTCTATTCAGTTGGCAGAAATTGCTGTTGAACTGTTTTCTTCTTAGCCAATTCTTATTTTTCAATGGAAAATCAATTATTGCAGGATGTTGTATACACTCTAATATTGATTGATAGCATTTGAAATTGAATTCTGTTTATTAAAGAAATTGGTAACTTCTCAAATAGAATTCAATGATCAAATGACATTTGTTATTTATTAAACATCTACCAAGTCAAAGTGAATTATTTCCTAATTCTTCATTGTGATACAAAGAACAGAATATTTACACTTTTTATGAAATAACTTGACACATAATTTTATTTCTTTGAAGATTCTCTCAGGATGATAAAATGGTTACTGATATTTTTATTGTTTGAACTGATGTCTCTATGTTATTTACATCTTTTGACACTTCCGATTATGAAAGAAATTGTGCATCCATTTTACCCTTTTAATTTTGATTATGTCATTCATAATAATCATGTAGCATAATTGGCTCCAATATAAGCAAAGTATAACTTTTTAATTTTTAATTCTTTGGATAAATAGTAAATGTATATTTATGAGGCACATGAGATGTTTTCATGCAAGCATGCAAAGAGAAACAAGCACATCATGGAGAATAGGGTATCCATGCCCTCAAGCATTTATCTTTTGAGTTACAAACAATACATTATTTTCATTAGGTTATTTTTAAATGTACAATTAAGTTCTTATTGACTGTAGTCACACTATTTGTGCCATTGAATAGTAGGTCTTATTTATTCTATTTTTTGTACCCTTTAACCATCCTCACCTTCCCTCCAACCCCCTACTACCATTTCCAACTTCTAGTAACCATCCTTCTACTCTCTATATCCATGAATTCAATACTTTTGATTTTTAGATCCCACAAATAAGTGAGAACATGCGATGTTTGTCTTTTGTGCCTGGCTTATTTCACGTAACATGATGATCTCCAGTTCCATCGTGTTGTTACAAATTACTGGATCTTGTTATTTTTTATGGCTGAATAGTACTCCATTGTGTATATGTACCACCTTTTGTTTATTCATTCATCTGTTGATGGACAGTTAGGTTGCTTCCAATTTTTTTTTTTTTTTTTTTTTGAGACAGAGTCTTGCTCTGGTTGCTTCCAATTCTTAGCTGTTGTAAACAGTGTAGCAATAAACATAGGAGTACAAATATCTCCTCAATAAACTGATATCCTTCATTTTGGATATATACCCAGCAATAGGATTGCTGGTTAATATGATAAATCAGTTTTTAGTTTTGTGAGGAACCTCCAGACTGTTCTCCGTATTGATTGTAGCAATTTACATTCCCACCAACAGTGGACAAGGGTTCTCTTTTCTCCACATCCTCATCAGCATTTGTTATTGTCTGTCTGTTGGACATAAGCCATTTTAACTGGGGTAAAATTATATTTCGTTGTAGTTTGATTTTCATTTCTCTAATGATCAGTGGTGTTAAGCTCTTTTTCATATATCTGTTTCAAACAACCAATTTTTTGTTTTGTTGAGCTTTTGTATTTTTATCATTTTGATTTCATTTATTTCTGCTCTGTTCTTTATTATTTGTTTTCTTCTACTAATTTGGGGTTTGGTTTGCTCTTGCTTTTCTGGTTCTTTAAGATGCATCATTAGATTTTTCATTTCAACTTTTTTCTCTTTTTGGTGTACACATAGCTATAAACTTCCCACTCAGTAATGTTTTTGCATAGGTTTTAGTATATGTTTCTGTTATCGTTTGTTTCAAGAAATTTTTACAATTTCTTTTTTTTTTTTTTTTTTTTTTTTTTTTGAGACGGAGTCTCGCTCTGTCGCCCAGGCTGGAGTGCAGTGGCCGGATCTCAGCTCACTGCAAGCTCCGCCTCCCGGGTTCCCGCCATTCTCCTGCCTCAGCCTCCCGAGTAGCTGGGACTACAGGCGCCCACAACCGCGCCCGGCTAATTTTTTGTATTTTTAGTAGAGACGAGGTTTCACCGTGGTCTCGATCTCCTGACCTTGTGATCTGCCCGCCTCGGCCTCCCAAAGTGCTGGGATTACAGGCGTGAGCCTTACAATTTCTAAATTTCTTTATTGATCCACTGGTCATTCAGGAGCATATTGTTTAATTTCTATGTATTTGAATACTTTCCAAAATTCCTCTTGTTATTTCTAGATTTTTCCATTGTAGTAGGAGAAAATACTTGGTGATTTCCATTATTTTCATGTTTTAAAACTTGTTTTGTGACATAACATGTGGTCTATCCTTGAGTATGATCCATGTGCTGAGGAAAAGAATGTGTATTCCACAGCTCTTGGATAAAATGTTCTGTAAGTATCTATTGGATCCGTTTGGTCTATAGTGTAGATTAAGTCTCATGTTTCTTTGTCTGATTTTCAGCTGAAAATGGGGTTTTGAAGTCTCCAACTACTATTGTAATAGAGCCTACCTCTCTCTTTAGCTCTAATATTTCCTTTACATATCTGGGTGATCCAGTGTGGGGTGCATATATATTTAAAATTGTTATATTCTCTTGCTGAATTGACCTCTTTATCATTATATAGTGACCTTCTTTGTCTCCTCTTATAGCTTTTGTCTTGAAATCTACTTTTTCTAAGTATAGTGACTCCATGTATTTGAATAGTTTCCAAAATTCCTCCTGTTATTAATTTCTGGGTTTCCATTTTTGGTTTCCATTGGCATGAAATATCTTTATCCTTCCCTTTATTTTCAGTCTATGTGTGTCTTTACAGGTTAAGTGTATTTCTTGTAGGCAACAGAACAATGGGTCTTGTTTATTCACCCATTCAGCCACTCTATATCTTTTGATTGAAGTATTTAGTCCATTTACATTCAATGTTATTACTGATAAGTTAGAATCTACTCCTGCCATTTTGTTGTTTATTTTCTGATCTTCTCTTCCTTCTTTCTTTCCTTCCTGTTTTCTTCTAGTGGATTTTTCTCTAGTGATATAATTTAATTTGTTGCTTTTTATTTTTTGCATATATATTGTATGCTTTTTGGTTTGAGGTTACCTTGAGGCTAGCAAATACTATCTTATAACCCATTATTTTAACCTGATAATAACTGAACACTATTTGCATAAAAAAACAAGCAAAAAGAAAACCAATAAAAACTCTATGCCTTAATTTCATCCCCCCCACTTTTTAGCTTTTGGTTGTTTCTGTTTGTATCTTATTATGCTATATATTGAAAAGTTGTTGTGGTTATTATGTTTGATTGGGTCATCATTTAATCTTCTACCTAGAATAAGAGTAGTTTGCATATTACAGTTACAGTGTTACAATAATATGTGTTTTTCTGTATACATACTATTACCAATGAATTTTGGACCATCAGGTGATTATTTATTGTTCATTACTGTCGTTTTCTTTCTGATTGAAGTGTACCCCATTTAGCATTTCTCCATGTTTTAAGGATATTTTTACCAGATATACTATTCTAAGGTAAAAGGTTTTTTTCTTCAGCACTTTAAATAAGTCATATCACTCTCTCCTGGCCCGTAAGGTTTCCCCTGAAAAGTCTGCTACCAGATGTATTGGAACTCTATTGTATGTTATTTTTTTTTCTCTTGCTGCTTTACCCTTGACCTTTGGGAGTTTGATTATTAAATGCCTTTAGGTAGTCGTTATTGGGTTAAATCTGCTTGGCACTCTATAAACTTCTTGTTCTTGGATATTGATATATTTCTCTAGGTTTGGGACATTCTCTGTCTTTATCCCTTTGAATAAACTTTCTATCTCAATCTCTCCCTCTATTTCCTCTTTAAGGTGAATAACTCTTAGATTTGCCCTTTTGAGGTATTTCCTAGATCCTGTAGGTGTGCTTTATTTTTAAAATTCTCTCTTTTATGTCTTGGTGTATGTTAAAATAGCCTGTATTCAAGCTCACTAATCCTTTCTTTTGCTTGATCAGTTCGTCTATTAAAGACCTCTGATGCATTATTCAGCTGTGTCTATTGCATTTTTCAGCTGCAGAATTTCTGCTTGATTCCTTTTAGTTATTTCATACTCTGTTAAACTTATCTGATAGAATTCTGAATTCCTTCTCTATGTTCTTGAGTTTCTTTGCATTTCCTCAACACAAATATTTTGAATTCTTTGTCTAAAAGGTCACATATCTCTGTTTCTCCAGGATTGTTTCTTGGTGCCTTATTTAGTTCATTAGGTGAGGTCATGTTTTCCTGTCTGGGCATTGAAGAGTTAGGTATTTATTGTAGTCTTTACTCTCTGGGCTTATTTGTAACTGTCCTTTTGGGAAGGCTTTCCAGATATTTCAAATGACTTGGTGTTGTGATATAAGCTGTGTATGCTTTAGGGGCACCCTAAGCCCAGTAATGCTGTGGTTCTGGCAGACTTGTGAAGGTACAACCCTGATGGTCTAGCACAAGATCTGGGAGAATTCTCTGGATTACTAGGCAGAGACTCTTGTTCTCTTCCCTTACTTTCTCCCAAACATAAAGTTTCTCTCTCTCTGTTCTGAGCCACATAAAGCTGGGGATTGAGTGACACAAGCATCCCTGTGGCCAACATCACTATGACTACACTGGGTCAGATCTGAAGCCAGCACAGCACTGGATCTTGCCCAAGGCCTACTATAACCACTTCCTGTCTACTGCCTATGTTCACTCACAGCCCTGGAACTCTACAATTATCAGGTGGCTAAGCCAGCCAGGCCTGCGTCTTTCCCTTCAGGGTGGCGAGGTCCACCAGGCCCCAGGTGGGTCCAGAAGTGCCATCCAGGAGCCAGGGACCAGAGTCAAAAATCTTAGAAGTCTACCTGGTGTTCTATTGTATTGCAGCTGAGCTGGCCCTCAAACAAGACGCAGTCCTTCCCACTCTTCCCTGCCTTTTCCAAAAGCAGAGGAGCCAAGCCTCACCCCATAGACAGCATATCTCTTGTGGTTCCACATGAATTTCAAGATTTTTTTCTATTTCTATGAAATATTACATTGAGATTTTGGTAGGGGTTGCATTTAATCTGCAGATCACTTTGGTTAGCATGGACATTTTAATGATATTAGGTCTTCTGATCCATAGGCACATAATATTTTTTTTATTTGTGTCTTTTTTAGTTTCTTTCATCAGTATTATCATTTTCAGTGCATAGATTTTTCACCTTCTTGGTTAAATTTATTCCCAAATAGTTTCTTTTTGTAGCTATCATATATGATATTTTAAAATCTCTTTTTCAGATAGTTTGTCAGTGTTTAGAAGTTCATAGTGTAGGCTGAGTATAGTATAGGCTGATTTTTGTATGTTGATTTTATATCCTGTAACTTTACTGAATTTGTTTATTAATTATAACAGTATTTTGGTGGAGACTTGACTGTTTTCCATATATAAGATCATGTCATCTGCAAATACACAATTTTACTTTTTCTCCTCCAATACAGATGTATTTTATTTCTTTTTCTTTCCCAGTGCTCTGGGTAGGACTTCCAGTACTATGTTGATGGAATTAATGAGAATGGATACACACGTCTTAGAGAAAAACTTTCAACTTTCCATCATTGAGTATGATATTAGTTGCAGATTTGTCATACATGGATTTTAATATTTTGAGGTATATTCCTTGTATACACAATTTGTTGAGAGTTGTTTTTTTTTTTTTTATCATGAGAGGATGTTGAATTTTGTCAAATGCTTCTACATTTATTGAGGTGATCATATGCTTTTTGTTCTTCATTTTTTTAATGTGTAGCACATGTATTGATTTATGTATGTTGAAATCTTGTTGCATCCCAGTGATAAATCCCACTTGATCATGGTGTATGGTCATTTTAATATGCTGTTGAATTCAGTATGTTAGTATTTTATTGAGGAGTTTTGCATCTATGTTCATCAGGGATATTGGTCTGTAATTTTCCTTTGCAGCATCCTTATCTGGCCTTGGTGTCAGGGTAATACTGGACTTATACAATGAGTTTTGAAGTGTTTCTTCCTCTTCAATTAAAATATTAATCTTTAATTAACATTTTTATACATAGCAATTGACCGTGTTGTATTATTTCTTGTGAAGCATACTTTTAATATTTGGGTTGTGATAAAACCTATCTCCTCCTTTGTCAAAAGAAACATTTTATTTTCTTATACTATAGGATGAATACGTTTGAATTTTCCTTTTACTCTTAAATTTTGATTGAGAGATTTCTTTCTTATAACTTCTTTTTTCAGAAACATGATTTCCATTTTGCCTCATTTTACACATGATTTAAAGTTATACTTTAGTAATCTAAGCAAACTTCTGGGTATTTTATCTGTCAAATGATGTTATAAAATGAAATTTGTATTGTCCCTATATCTATGTCCAGTGGAGATGGCAGTGGCAATGATGATGATTTTGCCACTAGTTCAAATAGCATTTATATTTGTTAGGAAACACTTTCCTAGTATAAATTGATAATATTTTATGTTAAAATCTATCGTCTGAGTAGTAAGATACATTTAACTAACAGTTAAAAAGGAACAGTACGGAATATATGAATATCATAAAGATTATCAACATAACTAAGGTTAAATTATTAATAATTCAGTAAGGATACTTAAAGCAGAGAAGGCAACAGTTAAGGCAAGCATTTCTCATTCCTAAGTGCATCAACTACCCTAGCTTCCTAAGTCCATTCAATTAATTATTCATTTCTATGCAATCCATATAGTATTGGTTTAGTTTATTATTGTTAACTGGTTATGGTATTCATAAGATTTGATACTATTTTAGTCTGTTTTCTGCTACTATGACAGAATAGCAGAGACTGAATAATTTATAAAGAAAAGAAATTTATTTCTCAAATTTCTTCAGGCTGGTAAGTCTGAGATGACAGTGCTGGCATCTTGAGAGGACCTTCTTGCTCTGTCATGAAATAGTGAAAGGCATGCTCTTTCAAGTAAGCATACAACAGAGAGAGAGAGTAAGGAAATCAGGTTGAACTCATCCTTTGTACCTGGAACCCACTTTTGGGATAACTAACCCACTCCTGAAATAATGGCATTAATCCATCCATTAGGGCTTGTCCTTATTATCTCTTAAATGTCCTACCTACCTCCCAATACCATAACTTTGGCAATTAAATTGCAACATGAGTTTTTGAGGAGGCATTCAAACCACAGCAGACCAGTATTAATCTGTTAATATCATTTTATTAGAAAGTTAGTAAAAAGCATCCATTCTGGGCATTCTAACAAATAAATTGTGATATTAAACTAAGAAGAAGTTATAAACTGCAATCTACCTCAAATGAGATAATGACATTACATATCTGTTATTGGATAACTCCACATGTAATATTATTTTCTAGGGGTCAATCAAATTATACTAATGTACTCATATCCCTTATTCTGCCTCATTCAGCTGCTTTCTGATTCAGTCTGTTTCAAATAACACATAGAATGAAAAATACAATGAACTGTAGCTATAAAGTGGCTTTTGACATCTATACCAATCCTTCAAGGAAATACTGGACTGGATTGTTTTAGTGGTTGTAGTGATTAGAAATCGAATCCTATCATGATAATCTTCTAACAGGTTAGTCCACAAATCATAGCTAATTATATTCCCTTATTCATGCGAAGTATGTTTAAAAAGCATATATTTGCAAAAGTCATATTCAAGTGCAAGAAATATTACTTTTTCTGTAAATCAAATGTAATCAATTCCAATCTTTCTTTCATCTGTTGGTAGGAAATTGAATTGCATTCATCATTTGGTCCTTCCTGCCCTAAGTGCCTTGAGGAACTTCCAATTGAGGGTATTACACATTCTACAACACTGGAGTTTGGGCCTCTGCACATCAGTCCACACCACTAAGAGTGCAATATCAAAGCCTGCACACTTCCCTGATAATGAGTGGCTCCCTTAATTGTGCCCAAGTTTTCACAAAAGTAGTTTTGCCTTCATTGAGAGTCACAGAATCTAATGTACAACTTTCTAAAGGCACCTCTTGGCAATTTTTATTTAAAAAAATATGCTAGACATCTTCCATAGACAATATAAGCAAGCAGGATGCCAGTCCCTACTTCTTTTGGAATCTCCAACCACCATTTCCTCCCTAGCACTGACTCTGCACCTCCTATTCTTTTCATACTTCTTACATTATTTTCCTTCCCAGTAAGGTTCAGCCTAATTTTGCATCAATCTACCTTGAGAAATATGATATTGTCTTCTCTTCTGGGAGTGGAATGGGGAAAAGAGATAAGAGACCCAATCAAATTTTATTCATTTCTGTCACTGTTTACTCACCATAAGTGATATATCCCACAGCAACTTTCTCTTCATTCAATAATGTCTTCAGTTTTTGCATGTCCAAGTCTCCAAATAATATCAGCAGGTAGGCAATTAATACAATTTCCAAATTATCATGTTGTGTTGTAATTTAAATGGCATTACAAATAATATATGTTATTTTTGCTAAGTTTCACTTATTTGAACATAGTTTGCCTTCGAGTGGGCTAGCATGTAGGTTTAGTTGGCATCAGTTTAATGAGTTTTTCTATTTACTGATATATGTATTGGCCTGGGAAATGGTTGGGGTTCATATTTCTGTACTACCATTCTGTGGGATATTAGATAAGTCATGTCACCTCTTAGGTGTCACTTTTTAAATATATAGTATAACAGATTAAAACTAGAGTACTTATAAGGATCTTGCTTACCATATAACATTAGCCTAAAAAATGGTTGTGACTTGTGCTTTTGTAACACATTTGATTCATGAAATCCTTTTGAACAATATTTTTGTTGTTAACCATTAATACTGTAATATAAGTAAGAATCTGTTTATTTTACAATTATACTTTTTTTTGTGATTGGAGCTAAATCTATTTTAGATAGGTGAGTAAAAAAGTCATTGACTCTAAATACTTTCGACATACTTAGATCCAGAAAAGAAACACCAGTCAGCTCAGACCATTCAACTGTAGTCTTTGGTATTTCTTAATATTTTTTATTCAAAATGTAATGAAAAGTTTTAAAAATATGTAAATTTATTTCATTTGGGAGTTTATATATACAAGCCACACTTTGCTAATTTTAATTGCTTGTTCTTCACAAAATTTGAGCATGAAAGAAGGTACATGGAAAGTAAATTGTCCAAGATCACATCCCAAATCAATGACAGTTTCAAATATAGAATTTACCTTCTCTAATTCTGAGCAATTTAAAAAGATATCCAGGCTGTATAACATTTATCTAAAGAATTATTGTCAACAGTCCTGCCTAAAGATGGAAACAGAGTAGATTATCATAGCATATAAGTTTACATAGCAATCTGTTTCATTCATTTTATATTCAATATAAAAATACAGTGACTTAAAGCAAAAGAGTAGGGTGATACCACAAATCTCCTATATATGTATATTTAATACTACTAAAATTTGGAAGAATATTCATTTATAAAATTTGTGTTAAAATTTTTAATGAGTTTAAAATTATATTATCTTTATATTATGAAGAGATAAGATTATGACTTATCACATTTTTAAATGTATAATGGAGTAAAATTTTGGTATTTTGCATTTAAATCAACTTTGGGTTTAGTGGCATTAATGATAAATATTTGTCTGCTTGGCATGTAGATTTAAACCATATTTAGATTCAGACTGCAGATTGGATGTCCCATGCTGAGTTAACCAATCCAAATGTTACAAATCTAACAATGTAACAATGCTGAGAGAAAAGGAACTAGGTAAGGGGGATACCATTAGAGCCCTGGGGAGCCAAGACCAAGCCAAAGAACCTGGACAACTGCCACTGAGAGGGCCGTGAGAGGAGATGTGGGAAGTGCAAAAAAGAAAAATTAGATGACATGATTTCTATGCTTGGGGAAGTTTTACTATATATGTCGAGAACAGCTATAGATAAGGAAAATAATTAAGAACAAAATGGAAATTTTAGGATCCTAAAGTATTTTTTAAATTTCTTATGTAAACCTTCAGCTCAAAAAATGCATATTCACAAGTTGTAAACAAGCAGTTGTTTTGTGTTTCCCATTCTGTCATATTGTATTCTCCATCATAGGATGGAAATAAAACTAGAGCAGTCATCTAGCAAGTACAATCCCCTTGAGGGAGTCAAGGATAGAGGATTAACCAACTTGCTCAAGGGCGCCACAACTAGTAAATAACCAAACTACATGTGAACACAATTTGATTAGGGTGAAAAGAAAGTGTCAACAGTCAACTACCAACAGCAAGGTGGCTCATAAACCTTCTGATAAAGAAAATATTTGTCTATATAAAAGTAGTGTGTATTCTGTTTATTGAGAGAGAGGCAAATTTTAACTTTTAATGCTAAATATTACACAGAGCTCTATTTGAAAGCATTATTCCTATAGTTATTGGGTAAAAAAAAAATTATTATAGTTTTTAAACCAATTAAGATTTCATTTTCAATAAACTGAAATTCAGAGTACCTTCCTTACAGTACATCTCAAGCAACAGTGTCCTAGTTAATAGCAATTGTTCTTATGCCCTTATTCAGGTTGTGATGTTATTTTAAACTCACAACCCATGTACATCAGGGAAACAAGGTGTATCTAAGGGTACCTATTGAATAGGACCTGGAGAATGGTGAGGGGGCTAGAAGGCAGATTGAGCCTACTTTGATGAAAGTAGGCCAATTTTTATATATTTTGTATATTGAGGCTCTATTTTAAGTTTTGTTTGAACCATGAGTAAAAAAAACCAAAAATAATAGCAATAGTAATAACGAAAAATGGCAATATTATTATGAGATTAGCTCTTCAACACAATACTTTTCAACTTCACCATTTTATAAATGGGTAAAGAGATTGTACATGTATACACCATGGAATTCTATTCATCCAAACAAAGGAATGAGATCTCATCATCTGCAGCAACATGGCTGGAATTGGAGGTCATTATGTTAGATGAAATAAGCCAGTCATAGAAAGTAAAATATTGCATGTTCTCACTCCATATGTAGGAGCTAAACATGTTGATCTCATACAGATGGAGAATAAAATGATGGTTGCCAAAGGCTGGGAAGGATTTGAAGTGAGGCATGAAGAGGCTGGTTAATGGGTACAAAAATACGGTTGGAGAGAATAAATAAGATCCAGTTTTCAATAGCACAGTACAGTGAATATACTTAACAATAGTGTATTAGTCAGGGTTCTCTAGAGAGATAGAACTAATAGGATATATGTATATATGAAAAGGAGTTTATTAAGGAGAACTGACCCACACGATCACAACATAAAGTCACATGATAGGACGTCTGCAAGTTGAGGAGCAAAGAAACCAGTAGTGCATCAGCCTGAGTCCCAAAACCTCAAAAGTAGGAAGCCAACAATGTTCAAAGGCCCAAGAGTCCCTGCAAACCACCGGTGTACATCCAAGAGTCCAAAAGCTGAAGACGTTGGAATCTGATGTTCTAGGGCAGGAAGCATCCAGCACAGGAGAAAGATGAAGGCCGGAAGACTCAGCAAGTCTTCTCTTTCCAACTTCTTCTGCCTGCTTTATTCTAGCCACACTGGCAGCTGGTTAGCTGGTGCCCACCCAGACTGAGGGTGGGTCAGCCTCTCCCAGCTCATTGACTAAAATGTTAATCTGATTTGGCAACACCCTCACAGACACACCCAGGAGCAATACTTTGCATCCTTCAATCCTATCAAGTTGACACTCAGTATTAACCATCACAGAGAGTTTATTGTATATTTCAAAATAAATGTACTCAGGAAAATATACCTTAGTTTTGAATCTCTTATTATGACTGTGTCTCCTTATTCTGTAAATAAGCAGGACACTATTCAAATACTAATTTTTTCCTTTATCAAAGATTCTCCCCTTACTTTCTTTTTACTACTTCTTTTCATCCTTCTTTCCTTTCTTCCATCCTTCTTACCTTTCTCACTTTTATATAAATAGTATCAAAATTATAAAATGTGAAAAATATATAAAGTTTAAAAATAAAATCCACTTATCTATGTCTTTCTCATACGTTAACACTGCCTAACATTAAAATGAATGAGCAATTAGTATAATTGATTTGGACAGTTGTATTGAAACCCACTTGCAAGATGTGTTTGCTATTGACTCAGCCAGGGGAGATGGCCACGTTCAGCTGATCTTTTGCTGCTGCTGCTAGTGCTTTATAGAAGACTCCTGAGAGAGGTTGTTCAAATTTGGAAAATTAACCTATAGTCATGATTAATAATCTTAGTATGGAAAAGATAGCAAACAAATTTCAAACAATTTATACTACATATTTTTAAATTATGTTTGGGCTTTTATTTTTTTCAAGGTCTACTCCTGTGTTTTTTCATTTATTTATTCATTTATTAACATATTCATTTTCCTTTATCTTATTTTATTTTCCCATTCTTCTCTCCCTTCTGTGAACAACTATTATAATTTATGAGATGCTTGGCATTTATTCATAAAATATGTAATGATTTATTTTGCATGCATATTATTTAAATCAACATAAATACCATTACCTTATAGGTCAGATCCTGTTTCTCACTTGTTTTTAACTTGGCAAAGACTTTAGGATGGATCCACCTTCTGGTGTTAACACCTGGTATGGTCTGTTTCTTCCAGCCTCTGCCAAGTATTTTCATCATGAGCTTTCACAGTACTCTCAATGCCTCTTTCGCTTGATACCTCCACCTCCTCACAAATACCTACCCACAAAGAGAATTTTTAGGTGATAGAGTGTGTATATGCTTAATTTAACTACATTCTGCCACATTGCCCTCCAGAACAGTTTCACTCATGTGCATTCTCATTAAAATAATTACATGTTTATAAATTGTAAATAAGAGGTTGTTTTATTTTATCTACTTATAGTCATAGTATTCTCACATTATAGAGAGAAAATAAACCAGAACAACCATCTACCAAGAATATCTCCTTGATGAAGTCAAGGTCACCAATCCCACATCCCAATCAACACATGGCATTTTATGGTTTTCAAACGTGTCCCAATATGATGACAGTTAGGTAATATATTATGACTTCAATTTGCACTTTCTAATGACTAATGAATCTGGGGTTTTCTTCATATACTTGCAGAAGTTTTGGAACTTCCTCCTGTGTGAATGATCTTTATTTTACTAATTGCTTAGATATTTCCAACTGTTTTCTAGTAGACTATCATTTTTATTAACTTTTATAACATCATAAAATGTTAGACATAAACAAAGGGGATGAATTGGTGTAGTGCCTACCACATATGAAGTGTTAGAAAAATACATGTGGAATGAATAAAATGAACAGAAATCATGAACTTTTGTGTGGCATATGTTTGGGTGTAGAGTAACCTGTAGGAGTTTTAACTACCTGAATAATTTTCGTCAATAAGATGTTTTTGATGTAATGGTAAATAATAAATATAGATCAAGAAATAACATAACATGAATTTTTGTATTATAAAGAGAGGAATAACTTTTGCCCATTTAAGGAGCATAGAGTATTAAGTAATCCTAGAGATTATGAAAATACATATTTCAGAATATTTTATGTTAATATTTTTAAAGTTCTAGAATTACCTAATTATTGTCTTTTTCGGTGTTTAGTAGCCTATTAAGCCAGAGACTTTGCAAAAAATCCTATCATCACTGCTACACATTCAGCAAAAATCCAGACTTTCTTAATTTCCTGTTAAAAGCTATTAAAGGCCAAGCATGGTGACTCAAACCTGTAATCCCAGCACTTTGGGAGGCTGAGGCCAGTGGATCACTTGAGGTCAGGATTTCAAGACCAGGCTAGCCAACGTGGTGAAACCCTGTCTCTACTAAAAATGCAAAAACTAGCTGGGAGTGGTGGTGGGTGCCTGTAATCCCAGCTACTCAGGAGGCTAAGACAGGAGAATCACTTGAACCTGGTAGGCGGAGGTTGCAGTGAGCCTAGATCATGCCACTGCACTCTAGCCTGGGTGACAGAGCGAGACCGCGCCTCAAAAAATAAATAATAATAATAATAATAAGCTATTAAAATAGGTACTTTCAAGGAATTTAATTGAAGTCTCATCTGTGCAGTTTCATCCCTGAAATTTGTAATAATCTAAATACTTTAAATAAGTATTTAAATAATTTAAATAAAAGAAAATACAAATGTTTACTCATAATACTAAATAATAAATATAATTCACATGGGTACTATTTTCCAGAAAATCTTTCTAAAACGCAGTGTAAAAAGCTGTCTTGAGATAGAAAATGCTTACATTCAAACCTATTAAATGATAAAATACATTATTGAACATCCACAGAGCATAATAATTTTCAACAAATTTTTGCATGCATTTTTAAATAGTTTATATAATTTTACAATTAACAAATATTTTTCATATATATTTGAAATGCCATATTTAATTTTCATACCTACTAGGACCTCTTTTGAGATAAACAAGGAGTGATTTGTTATACCTGTACATCATTCATTATTTTAATATGGCTCATAGAATTTGTAGGAAGATAGACAATAGAAAAGGGAAATATTACTAAATGACTGTGTTCAGTGGTCATCTTCCCTATGGTGTCTCACTGTAGGCAATGAGCCAGGATAAAAAAATTGTCCCAATCTTTTGAACTGCAGCACTGAAACAACTAGGGTGGGAAACTGAGGTGGGGCAAAAAGAATTTCCATTGGTGTATTGTGGTATGGAGCAGATCATGTAGTTTACAGTGTCAGGTATATATCCAGGCAAGACCCTAGTTATCTGTATAATTTTTTCAGAAATTTTATTAACGATAGTAGTTTTTTAGAAGCATTTTTAAAAATTTTACAGGATAATTATGTTTTGTAAATTTGCCCTTTTATTTTGGCATGTGAAGAATGAACAGGTAAATTCAACAGAAAAAGCATGAAAATAAGTGACTATTCCTTTTCATAGTATGTGCTCCTGCAGAAATGTGACAATGCAATTTCTGAATTATAATAACTTTGAATTCAAAATCATCTGTTTATTAATGTAATCTTCTTCCTTATTTTTTTTAAAAAGTGCTTTATTTTCCTCTTTCAGCGTGCTATATTTTTCTTTAGTGGTGTTGTCACTGTCTTTTACATAATTTTCTCATTTTATATGTACAACAGCCTGGGATTGTTGAAATAAACCTAAGGCCCATCTGAAGATAAAGTTTCCTTGGAGTAAGTTATAGAAAAGTCATTCTTGTTTGTGTTATTGTGAGCCTTTTTATGGACTTCTTTTACTATTTGACTATAGTTTAAAAGCTTTTCCCTTTCTTACTTGCAAGTGATAATATGCTTTCTAATATATATCATAATCATTAAAACTTTTAAAGATACAATCATGCCATGTTTAGAATTTTCCACTGGAGCCAATGATGATCAATAGGTAATTTCACATAGGCATCTGTGAAGCTCGTTTTAAACCTAATGGTTCAGACCAGGCATGGTGGCTCATGCCTGTAATCCCAGCACTTTGGGAGGCAGAGGCGGGTGGATCATTTGAGGTTAGGAGTTTGAGACCAGCCTGGCCAATGTGGTGAAACCCTGTCTCTACTAAAAATACAAAAACTAGCCGGGCATGGTGGCACACACCTGTAATCCCAGCTACTTGAGAGGCTGAGACAGGAGAATCCCTTGAGCCTGGAAGGCGGAGCTTGTGGTGAGCAGAGATCGCAACACTGCACTCCAGTCTGGGTAACAGAGTGAGACCTGTCTTAAAAAAAAAAAAAAAAAAAAACTAATGGTTCAACAACATAATTGTAGTATTTAGACATTTTTCTCAAATAAAGCTGGTAGAGTTCACAAATACTTGAGCACTACCTTGGATGGGTTCATCTACTATATATACCCAGTTCACATAGCTGCATGTCAGAACAATGTGAATCATGCCACACATGGACCCCTCAATGACTTTGACAGCTCACATAAAATGGACCAAAGGAGCTAGATGTAAAATATTGAAATATTAATTATGTTATACTTTTATTTTTTCTGTGAAATTATCTTTTTAGATAGGAAAAATGAAATGCCCTGACCAGGTCAGGCCAGGCCAGCTACATAATTTATAAAACCCAATGCAAAATTAAAATGTGGGTTCTTTGTTCAAATGTTATTAAGAATTTCAAGATGACAACAGTAGAGCAGTAAACCAAGCATAGGCCTTTCTGAGCACAGGGCCTTGTACTGGTGCACAGGTCACATACCCATGCAGCTACCCTTCCTATAACCTCCCTAGTATTCCTCAATTCAGGGATGTCTGGCATGCAGTGAAGAAAAAGACACGAAGTGGCATTCTATTTCATCTGGAGAAAATAGAAGCTACAACAGTTTCTGAAATGGAGAAATCCAAATGACTTTTTTCTACTACTCCCATTTCATGATAAAATACCAAATACATTCCTCTAGTAGCTTGTTCCCCACAGAAAAATTATATTGGGGGTTCTAATTGTTTGTTTTATTTCCTATACGAAATTGGTCTAAGCAGTATACATTCAATAATGTTTTTTATGGCAGTGTGAACAGAATGCATGCGTTTGATAATACTAAACAGATTTTCAAAAGCAAAATTTTGCATGTTGTATTAAATATATTTTATGTGTTCAGGTAAGTTAATGAGATCAAACTACATCATGGTTTTGGTATTAATGTTGCAGAGAACTTGGAATTGATGTTCTCTGAAATGGTGTGCTGAGTTGACTTCTAAATGCAAATAAATGTCTTCGATGCCCTATGTACCCAGACTGGAGATAGCACACATTTGATTTTATATTCAATTTGTCTTTTTAGGGATGCAAGTATTGGAATGGAATGGAATTCCCTTGACTTCTAAAACATATGAAGAAGTTCAGAGTATCATTAGTCAGCAAAGTGGGGAAGCAGAAATATGTGTAAGACTGTGAGTTTTTCCCCATCTTTCTGTTTCCATTTTTTGGCTATCCATGACTCTTTTAATTTAAAATTGTTAAGGTGGAACCTTTGCCAGTTAGCAAGATTTTCTGTAATTATAAAATAAAGTGAATCAAAGCCTAAAGCATAGAAAGAATTCAGCTAACTTAGTTTCTGATTGTGTCAACAGCCTCTTCCCTTTCATGCTTTTATGGAAACGTGCTTCATTTAAATGAAAGCCTGAACCCATTTAGATTTCATGGATATGTATTTACAAATGAACTTACACTTAATTCATAAAGATTTCACCTTAAATAATCATTTTTATCAGCTCTGACTTTTAACAGCATTGCAACTATATATTTGTTTAGGAGGGTAAGCATGCTTTGGAGTTGCTTTATATCATTAACCACTTCTCATTTACCTACTGAAAAAAATTAAGGGTAGTTGGAAAAAAGTGCTGTTTGTCTCAGATTTCCTCAATATCTTTCTTAATGTTTTGTTTTAATTTTTAGGGACCTCAATATGCTATCAGATTCTGAAAATTCCCAGCATCTGGAACTTCATGAGCCACCAAAAGCTGGTAGGTAAAAGAAATTTAGTTTCAACTGTAAATAAAGAGGTAGATATAGAAGTAGTTGGAGAGGCATATGTAATTGTAGATGAAGATATAGACATAAACACAGATATAGACCGAGATAAAGTTATGAATAGATTGTTAAATATATTTATATAATTATAAGCAAAATCTAGGGCATTGTAGCTACAGTTTTAGCATTCTGGGGAAATAAGTATTTGCATGTTAGTCCCCTTAAACAAGTTCACGTAAAATCCTTGCTGCATGAATTCACAGTTTTAATTCTTTAAATATGAATTCATCCTTTGAAAGTAACGCTTGGAGCCATTTCTTTTTGGGTTTACATAATTTTTAGAGCATACTTGATTCTTTTTAGAATAACTGGGTTTAAAAAAATCTTATTTCTGAACCTTTTCATTTCCTTTTTATAGTAAACAAAAATCAACATGTAATTTCATAAGTACACGGTGAGATAGATTTAATTCTTTCTTTGGATAACAAATATAATCTACAAATTTGTTAGATCTATTGTAAGATTAAAAATATCACCTTTTCCTATGTTAAATAAATTTTTGTTGAGCACTTTCTACTCTTACAGCCACAGTTCTAGTAGTCTGGCTTATTGCACTAAGCACAATAGACCAAGTGCTATACGAATTTTAATACATTTGTAAATATAAATAAACCCATTAAAACTTTCCCCTTAGAAAATTTTCTCCTTAGAGAAAGAATGATGTAAAATTTAGGGAAGGAAAAGCAGCTAATCATACAAATTAAATTCCAATGGATAAAATAGGATATTGCATCATTCAAACAATTCTCTATGTAAAATATTAAAAACATTTTTCTGAAGATGCAACAGGAACTTCACTATTCCTCTGTAATTCAGCATTATGTTACTCTTCTTGTAGACTTCCTTGGAAACTGATACATAGAAGTGCAATTAAGTTAATTTCATTTTTAAAGTTTAGCTTATTTTATAAGTAATGTTTTACCTTTGTCACCTAGAACTCACATAGTTCCATGGTATTATGGAGAAGTATGTAAATCTATTTCATTTTGTTGTAGTGGATAAGGCGAAATCCCCAGGGGTTGATCCTAAGCAGTTGGCAGCAGAACTCCAGAAGGTTTCACTACAGCAGTCACCGCTGGTTCTGTCATCGGTTGTTGAAAAAGGATCTCATGTTCATTCAGGTCCTACATCAGCAGGATCCAGTTCCGTTCCCAGCCCTGGGCAACCAGGGTCCCCGTCAGTGAGCAAAAAGAAGCACAGCAGCAGCAAGGTGAGGAGTGTTTGATGTGACCTCTGACCCACTTGTTTTCTAGCTCTTTTTTCAGACCAGAGATAGAAAATAAAATATCATTTTCTAAAGTATTTTTCTTATGATTTCTCATTTCCAGATGATCTGTCAAAACAAGAAACATTTTTTCTCTTCTGAGTACAAAACTCATCAAGATGTACCAGGATGATGTATTTCTACATCTTTTAAATATTTCAGTAGTTATTATGAGGGGCTTGAAAAATGTCTCTGATACTTTATATTTTCTGGCTCTCTTTGTTGTTGCATGTATCTGAGCTTTGTATATAGAATATTAGCTTTGCATCTTTTAGGAAACAAAAGGTACATATTACATTAGATTTTATAATTAAGTAAAAAGGACACAGCGATAAAGAAAATTTAAGACAATAACAAACAAGGAAAACCAGTAACATATTATCACCACTTTGAACTTTATCCTCAATTCCATATTAAGCACTTTTTATTGATGCAAATCTTCATTCAAAACAAATGCTTCCAATGCTATTGTTTCAAAGTGCCAAGGAATTTTAAAAAAAATAAAATTATTTTTTAACCTTATAAAAAGCAGAGGAAATATAGACAATTGATGATTTCCCTCATAGATTTGATTCTTAAGAAAAACTATCCCTGTAGTTGATAAATACATGGGGAAAAAAGTGTCCTTTTGTTTAAACATGAATAAAGGTTTATCTTTATATAGTGAAATATATGGGAAGGACAGGCTATATATGCTTAGGTCAAGTGACCAGACATAAAAAATAAAGTTTGTTTTTTAACTATAAAAATACAGCAGATGTCACCAAACAGAGAATCCTTTTATTCAGAAGCAAACAACAAAAGTAGGTTGACCTTAATCATTGCATCATAAAATGATTTGTTTGAAACTAAATATAGAAAAGCTTCATAAGCAAAGTAATTTCAAGGGCAGTTAGACTAAATTTTGAAATAAGTTTTAACACAACTACATTTTACCACAAGCAATTATGTGCTAATTTTGAATAATTACCTTATAGAGGCTCTATTTTGATAATCATTTAAAAATAATTAATAAACTAGCCAACTAAAATACCAACATAATTAATACTAAATTCTGTTTTGTAGATGTTTCTATGTTATAAAAATATAATTTGAACATATTTGAAAACAACTTCTTTTTAAATTAAGCAATTAACCGTCTCATACAATATTGCTTATATTTTTAAATTTTAAATTATTTTAAATTAACAAATAAAACTCATATATGTTTATACTGTACAGCATGAGGTTTTAAAATATGTATACATTGTGGCCGGGCATGCTGGCTCATGCCTGTAATCCCAGCATTTTGGGAGGCTAAGGCAGGCAGAGCACTTGAGACCAGGAGTTCGAGACCACCCTAACCAACACAGTGAAACCCCATCTCTACCAAAAAATACAAAACTTAACCAGGTGTGGTGGCATGTGCCTGTAGTCTCAGCTACTCAGGAGGCTGAGGTGGGAGAACCACTTGAACATGGGACACGGAGTTGCAGTGAGCAGAGATCACACCACTGCACTCTAGCCCAGGGGACAGAGTGAGACTCTGTCTGGAAAAAAAAACAAACAAACAAACATGAATACGTTGTGGAATGGCTACATCGAGCTAATTAACATGGATTACCTCACTTATTTTTTGTGGTCCAAACACTTTAAATCTACTCTTCATTCCTCTGAAGTATTTGGCTTAAAAAAAAATTTTTTTTAATCTACTCTCTTCACAATTTTCAACAATATAATACATTTACTATTAACTGTAGTCACCATGTTGTATAACAGAGCTTTTAACTTCCCCCTAAAAGAAGTTTGTACCCTTTGACCATATTCCAATCTTTCCTTTTCTCTTAGCCCCTGGTAACTACCATTCTTCTCTATGCTTCTGTAAGTTCAATTTTGTTAGATTGCACATATGAGTGAGATAATGTGGCATTTATCTCTCTATGCATGAATTAGTCCACTTAACATAATGTCCTTCAGGTTTATCCATCTTATTACAAATGACAGGACTTCCTTGTTTTTTAAGGCTA
This sequence comes from Papio anubis, assembly GCF_008728515.1. Taxonomy (NCBI): domain Eukaryota; kingdom Metazoa; phylum Chordata; class Mammalia; order Primates; family Cercopithecidae; genus Papio; species Papio anubis. Next base: position 61,762,176 of record NC_044979.1, on the reverse strand, counting down.
AATAGTATTCTGTTGGTATATATAACACATTTTCTTTACCTCATAATCAATTGATAGACACTTAGGTTGGTATTATATCTTGGCTATTGTGAATAATACTGCAATGAACCTGAGATTGTTGGTATCTCTGACGTACTGATCTCATTTCCTTTGCATATATGCTCAGCAGTGAGATTGCTGGATCATATGGTAGCTCGATTTTTAATTTTTTTGAGGAACCTCCATACTGTTTTCCATTATGGATATATCAATTTACAATCCCAACAACAGTGTGCAAGCGTCCCCTTTCTCCACATTCTCACCATCACTCACTATCTTTTTTCTTTTGGATAACAGTCACTTTGACTGGGGCGAGTTAATATCTCATTATAGTTTTAATTTGTATTTCTCTGATGATTAAAGTTGTTGATTTTTTATATACCTCTTAGTCATTCGTATGTCTTCTTCTGAGAAATGTCTATTCCAAATCTCTGCACATTTTTAATTCAGGTTATTTGTGTTCCTGCTGTTGAGTTGTTTGACTTTCTTGTATATTTTGGATATTAACACCCTGTCAGATGTATGGTTTGCAAATATTTTCTCACATTCTGTAAGTTGTCTCTTCATTCTGTTGATTGAAACAATCAGCTGC